>NC_134473.1:59862914-60280414 GCF_964194025.1 Convolutriloba macropyga
CATCGCAAATTTCAATTCATTACACCGCAGAGATATACCCCAAATTTCCGCCGTAGTAAAATTCGCTCAAAAATAGATACATAAAATGAACAAAATTAGGAGACAATTTTTGTATCTTATTTTTCAGAAATAGGCCTTTCGCCATTTTTGCGAAATAAAAGAACTTTAAAAATGTAAAATAGGTGACAAGTCTTGTAGCACGTTTCCGCTCATTTTAGGTATCTGTTATTTGCAATAAAAGCATCTCTAGGCCTCAATTAAGCCTAATTATAAGTGCGCACTTTGAGCATGCAAAAATGATTTAATATTTTTTTAAAAAAACACTTTATTAAAGATTTAATTGAAGCGTTTAAAGCTTTAAAGCTACTTAAACACAAACAACTTTGAAAACAAAATCAAAAAGCCGAACCATCCATTTTTTTCCGAAAAATCTTTTGCTCAAAAAAGGCCTTGTATATCAATGTGGGACTAACCAATTTTGCCACGAAGGAATTATTTATGATTTTGGTTATATTAAATACCGGGCAAATAATCATTTTCTTAAAACAGTGGATAAGAGAAAACAAGAAAAAGGAAATATTTAAAAAAAATTACTTTTTATTAAGATTAATCAATGGAATTCTTCCACTAATTTGATAATTTTGTGGTTTTTTGGCGGTCAGAGCCTAGTTTTTACCACCAGTAATCGTATCTAAATCCAAAAAGAAAAATATTTTTTAATAGCCGGTCCTGGAAAACAAGAGTTGTCTTTTGTGGTCAAAAATTCTTCCAGCAAAAAAGTCTTCTGATTTCACCAGTCTTCTGATTTTTGGATATGATTCGTTGCAACCAACTGTATAGATTGTGTTGATCTGCTTAAACAGCTTAAAAATTTGTGAAAGTTTTTACTTTTTTTGGTTTTTGTCGGGAAACATTCTTTCCCAAGTACGTTTGGCTGCCTGTAGCAAAATGTTTTAGCTTCTGAGCTTTTTGTGTTGCTTTAGTGGTTTTGTAGGTCCATTCTAACTTCCATTTCAATAACAGAATTCGGATAGTGTTTTTTTCTAGATTTTCATTTTAGAAAAGATAGGTATACTTCGCTTTTATAAATTCTGATCCGTTTTTTTGAAAATGTATCACTGATTCGAGTTTTTCGGCTCGCTGGTGGTCAGAATGTGGTATTTATTACTAATAAATTGAGATGTGTGGAATTCTTAAAAGAACAATAGTTTTTACAATATTGTCTTCTGGAACTGGACGACAGGAGTTGTCTTTCGTGGTCAAAATTTTTTCTCAAGGAAACGTCTATTGAATTTACAAGCTTCAAAATCTCGTTCTTGTTAACTTTTTAATGTTTTTGGACTTTGAATTGTTACTGCCAAGTGTAGGAATTGTGTTGATGAGCTCAAACAGCCAGAAATCTTGGTTTCGAAAAATTTGTGAAAAATTTCATTTTTTTTGTTTTTTCGGGAAAAATCTATCACATCTACTTTCGTCTGCCCGTGGGCAAAATGTATTAGCTTCTGACCGTTTTCTGTTTTTTAATGGTTCTGCAGGTCCATTTTGATGACTATTTCATTAGTAAAACTCGGATTGTTTTTTTCTAAATTTGGAAGTCTGAAGACATTGGTATACACTGCCTCAGGAACTTCAGCCTCTTTTTTGACAATATCTCACTTATTTGATTTATTTTTGTTTTTCTGGCAGTCAGAGCCTAGTTTTTAATACAAATAATTGTATCTAAATCCAAAAAGAACAATATTTTTTTGATAGCCGGTCCTGGAAAACAAGGGTTGTCTTTCGTGGTCGAAAATTCTTCCCTCATAAAGGTGTTCTGATTTTACAAGTCTTCTGATTTTTGGCTCTGCTTGGTTGCTACCAAGTGTATGGATTGTGTTGATCTGCTTAAACAGCTTGAAAAATTGGTTTTGAAAAGATTGTGAATTTTTTCTTTTTTTTTCATGTTTTTGTCGAGAAAAATTCTTTCCCAAGTACGTTTGGCTGCTCGTAGCAAAATATGTCAGATTTCTGGCTGTTTTCTATTGCTTTTGTGGTTTTGTAGGTCCATTTTATTGACCACTTCCTTAATAATAGTCGGACAGTCTTTTTTCTAGTATAGGAATCCAGAAGAAATTGCTATGCTCTGCTTCAAGAAAATCAGCCCTTTTTTTGAAAATATCTCACTTATTTGATTTTTTTGGTTCTCTGGCTGTCAGAACCTAGTAAATATCACCATTAAATTATTTGAATCTAAAAAGAACAACAGTTTCTACTATAGTGGGTCCTGGGAAACAAGATTTGTCTTTAGTTGTCGTCTTCTAAATTTACAAGCTTCAAAAATTAATTCTTTTTCAAATTTTTCATAATTATAGACTTTAATTCGTTACTACGAAGTATATGAAGTGTTTTGATGTTTCTAAACAGAAAGAAATGTTGATTTTGAAAAAATTTTGAAAGTTTTTACTTTTTTCTTTTTTTTTCGGGAAAAATCTATCACATCTACTTTCGGCTGCCCGTAGCAAAATGTATTAGCATCAGGCCGTTTTCTGTTGTTTTAGTGATTCTGTAGGTTCATTTTATTAACCATTTCCTTAGTAAAACTCGGAGTGTTTTTTCTAGGTTTGGAAGTCAGAAGACATTGGTATACTCTGCATCAAGAAATTCAGCCTCTTTTTTTTTTGAAAATATCTCACTTATTTAATTTATTTTTGGTTTTCTGGCGGTCAGAACCTAGTAAAGACCACCAGTAGACGTATCTAAATCTAAGAAAAGCGACAGTTATTACTATAGCAGGTCTTGGAAAATAATAGTTGTGTTTCTTATTCGAAAATTCCTCCTTCGATAACGTCTTCTAATTTTACAAGCTTCAAAATTTAGTTCTTTTTCAAACTTTTCATGTTTGTAGGCTATAATTCGTTAATAGCAAATAAATGGAGTGTTGTCAAATTTTTGATCTAGGGTACTTGCTAAAACAAACTAAAAAAACGATAAACGTCGTCAAAAAAGAAAGAGGGATTTTTCAGATACAAGTCAAATTTTTTTTTCTGTTTTTAATTCACTGAACCAAAAATCTAGTTTGCAAATTAATTAAAATGTTTTTTCGAGCTTTGTTTAATCACTTTTTTGTATTTTTTTCGGTTGCTCAAAAATTATGATGGACTTGAAAAAATATTGAGGGATTTTCAGAAAAAGACTCATATTTCTTTTTTTTTCTGCTTTCAGTTCACTCAACAGTAAATTTAGTTGAGTGAAGCAAGATTAAGAGTGTATTTGAGTGAAGCAACATTAACAACCAAAATAAATTTTCTTTCCCATGACAAGAGAAATTGCAGAATTAAAAAAACGATCATCCGGAAATTGCACTTATTCTTGAATAAATGATCGAAAATTCAAGTATAATTAAGACAATGATTTCATAATTCTCAATTCAACCCTTTGATGAGTGGTAATAATATAGTAATGAGTACTTGTAGTAGTAATTATAAAGAAAAAAGCTTTAATAATCACTTTTATGCTCAAAAACTTGCGTTAAATTAGGCTTAATTGCTGATTATAGTGCGAAATCGAGTTACGTGGTGTGCGAAAAAGCGATACATAAAGGGAACGGATTCGTGATATAAAACGCGCGAAAAATAGGATACACAGCTCGTATTTTTAATTCGCGGCTAAAATTTGGACATTTTTGCGAACACGGGTTGCGCAATTCCCTTTTTTGCTTAAGTAGCTATTTTCCGCAATATTGTTGCATTTTTATTGTATTAACATAGGAAAAACGAACACGAGATACATAGATCGGGCACATTTGCCCGTGACGATTTGAGTATACCTTCGCGTTGTAATTTTTGAATTTTTAACTAATTTTATGATCAAGAGCTCCCCAGCATGTGATGGCAATAGATGGACTAATAACAAAAATTAACAGCAAATGAAAGCAATTATTATCAAGATTAAAATATGAGCTAAGGGAATCAGGTATTTGATTAATTAAATACATTTCTAATTTTTTTCTCATTCAGATCCAGCAACGATGAATTTAACATCTACAAACACAATTTGTGTTCTTGGACAGAAATTGAGCATTAAAATTTAGTAATCTCTCTGTTTAGAAAATCTCTGCCCGGTGGGATAGGTAAGGACCCAGAGGTTTGTTTGCTTATCAATGTTTGCGATAAAATTTAATGGCGCTCTATGTGACTCTTCGTATGCAGAGGTGTAAAACTTAGAATATTCCCAGGTCGAGGTGTGTGTGCGTTCATGAGCAGACAACTAAAAAACACCACAGGATGTGAAGTTGGTTTTATTACACGTAAGAACTCCTAAGTCGAATTCTGCCTTAAGCCTGATCTCTAGCGAGCCTTTAGTTGAAAATAAACATCAATTTTTTCAAAGACAAACACCTCAATCTGGGTGGCCATTTAAAAATTGTACCGAGACAAGAGACGACTAGAGCATTTTGAGGCTCGTTTCTTCGAGTGGGATCACAGTATGCGAAGTCAGTGGGCTGTGCCATGTTGCGAATGTCCCACCACTTCACACAGCCATCTTCGCCAGCAGAAAAGAGTTCAGAGTGTGTTTTGCTGTTGATCCAGGATGCACGTGTCACGAAGTCTTTATGACTCACAGACACGTCAGTTGTGCAAATGCAGTCGGGACCTGCAACAAAACCACAAGCATTTTGTATATCGTCAAACCATAGTCCAGAGTTTGACTTTTCCCTGTGTCAAAGTGTCAACGCTAAAAATCGCTAGAAAAAGTAAGAATGGCGTTGAATGTGGTAATTGGCTGCAAAAAGTCAAAATGATTTTTAGCAATATTTTTTTTCTGCGCCCAAGCTATTGCTGTAAATTTTTAAAAGCACCGACACTAGTTGAGGGTGCCGACCAGATTAAAAGACCAATCAGTCGAGGTGGGGTTAATTTATCTACCTTAATTACATGGTCAAGCACACTAGTAAAGTGGACCCATAGGTCGACCAACGGTTTTTTCACACCTAACATAGGTCGACCACAGTCTTTCCATACGATGTGACGGGGTCGATCACAATTTTTTTTGGGCATTTCAATTTTTTTCAATTGATGATAAATAGGCAAAAGTCAAGTTCTGCCAAGAAAAGAAGCCGCCTTTGAAAAGTTAAGCCTCGCAAAATTACAAAAAGCAATCCAACATAAGAAAAATAGTTGAGAGATTGTCGAAAGTTCTAAAATTTTAACAATATTGCAGACAATAAGTCCAGCTTCGTTGACCAACTTTCACCAGCTAGTATAAGTTTTTGCCCGTATAAGTTTCTGCTAACCAAACCAAATTATGAAAGTGCAGGTGAAAATATTCAAGTCGTGCATAACACAAAAATTTCGAAAAAATGTACAATTTTGTTGAAAATAATTTTCGTAAACGACTATATTATATGCAAACGCGAATAATTAAATATGATTGTAACGCTGATTTTTACATACTTTTGTTCCGATCCGGGCAGCCAATGGTCTTTTGATATCCTAATTGCTGTCGACCCAGAGTCTTCTCTCACCCAAACGATGTCGACCCAAAGCCTTTTCACAGGCAGCATGGCTATCTCTATTACCAAATCAGAAGAGCATTTCTCAGGATTCCGGGGTGCAATAAACTTTAACTTTGATTGCCCAAAGATACTTTTAAAGCGTCCTCGACACCAAAAAACATAACAAAAATAATCTTTAACGCAAAATGACACAAGGTCAACACCTAAGGATACTAATACTAATGCCTTCCAAGGAGAATACACGCAAGTAGCCTCAACGTGGACACTCGAAGTGAAAAATTTCGGTTGACCCATGATCGCGCACGACACTTGTCAGTGGACCCACGGTCGACCATGATATATATCGCTTGACCTATGGTCAATCCGGCCAATTTTGGGTCAACCAAATGATTTGTTGGACAATTCTAACCAATATATTTGCGACCCATAGACGAGACCGACCCTCAAGGTCGACTCAAACTCTTTTTCATAACCAATTGTGGGAGCAATTTGAGTAACGTGCGCCTGGGGTCATAAAAGATTTATGCTCACTAAGCTGGGGGCCCGAAACAGAATAAATCCCAAAAAAGTTTAAAATAAATCTTATTGTCATGCAAAGAAAGATGCGATGACGTAAGTTAGGACTCAAGCATACAAATTGCGACCATTTTACAATCAAATACAGTGAACCTAAAACCTGAAAATTTCAAAGCTGATCAGCGTATCAATTGACAATTAGGAACCAAACAGACATCTTTTAAAAACAATTTTTTTATGTTGAGAGAACAAACATCAAAAATATCAATTTAATCATTGATAATTTTGTTGTGCAACTAAAGAAAACCATTAATGCGTACAAAAACAAGAACAACTAAATTTTCCGTTATTACAGATTTTGCTTGACATATAGGGAGCAAGCAAATACCAAAACAAAATGTCAAAAAATAGCCAAATAACTACAGAAATCTAAAGAATTTGTGTTTTTATCAAGAAGTTAAGGTATTTTTGTAAACAAAATGTTCTCAAAAAGTTTTCTTGAATTAAAATTTATTCTAATAATATAAGAAGCTTGGTGGGCTCAAAAAATGCAAAATTGACAAGAAGTTGTTTAAATATAAAATACTAATTTCTTTTTTTTCTAATAAGAATAATATCGTCCAAACTGACGTCTCAGTGCTCAACGCTGCTAAACTATCCTTGGCATTGAAGAGAACTCGCTACACAAGTAAAAGGACAAAATACTTACAAAACGTCTTCAAACTTTTAAAAAAACGCCGGAAATTTTACCAAAACCACAAAGTTTTCTAAATTCAGTCTCTAAAATTGTTATCGTATCGAGGAAAACTATCCTTTAAGCCATCACGCTCTAAAGAATATTCATTTGCCCCTAAATTAAACAAAGTACTTGATAGTGGACAAAATTTTTTCTGATATTTGAAAATTGCCATTTTTTCGTTTTAAAATTTTAATATTTTTCTTTTCAATTGAATTCGTTATAAAGATGCTCTCAACATCTCACTGAGATTCGTCAAAATGACTTCAATTTTTGATGAGATCGTTGTTTTGTCTGTTTAGGGGCCAAGTTAAAATTTTCCTCTACAGTCTCTTATTATAGCATACCCACATGTCAGAGAAACATTAAACAATGGTCATTTTGTCGGAAACATTTGCGTCTCCAATTGGGGAGATATATGACCAGTGAACGATGTTCTGCCACATAAAAGTTTTGTTTCGTGAAATAAGAATAAATTTTACAGTACAACCATACAGCGCGATTTAAAAAATCTCTTATTTTTCAGAGTTTACCATTTTTCGTTTCCTCGCTGGTCAAAGTTGTAGATTTTTACAATCGAAAGGGTTCCAATTTTATAGGAAAGTGTTCATTTTTTCAAAAAAAAACTTATTCACGTTTTCTTTTTTTCTATTCAAGTCAATTACGAATTTGTCACTTTTCTAGTCAAAGTTCCATAAGTGATATACTTTTACGATCAATTGAAGCAAAATAAACAAATGTTTTGTTGACAGTGACCAGCTCATGGCTTTTATGGCTTCAACTTTGTGTTTTTGTGAAATTTTGATACATTTTCAAGCTTTGCCTCAGTTTGTCGATTTTTTGTTGTCTTAAGACATAGTCTCTTTAATCAAAATTCCAATTGATTTCCTAAAGAAGAATTCGTTCACTTATCTAATGCCTTGAATTGATATATGATGGCTATATGACAATAAAAAAATCTTCAAAAAAAACCGTAACTCTGAATCATACCCAGTTTTAGTATCTCCCTGTAACTGATGTCAGGTCCCATTTTTGCTCTTGTGAGCACAATATTATTCTGTTAACTGCTTTTATTTTTCGTTCTTGGTTTTATCACATTGATACTACCGTTAAATAAAAACAACCGCAAAATTTGATATTTTTCAAATTTGCGGTTCTTTAGGACTCGCTAAATTATTACAATGCGAAACTATCACGGAGCATTGGAATGAAGATCAATTAAACATATATCTAAGTTTTTAACTGATTAGCTTCTGGTTTAATGGCGACACTTTCTTCACAACTTTTTATACCTGATTTTTAACTGTATTTTTTTTAAAAAAAATATTTTTAGTAGTAAAACACTATCTGATCAATTAGCCGAACTCATTAGCCTCAAATTAGGGTAACATGACTCTTTTGAAAGCCAAGTTTTGTTTGACAGCTAAGAGCTTTAGCGTCCTTATTAAAATAGGTTTTCATTTAAAGTTTACGATATTTGGATATTTGATTATATTTGAGATTTCTTCGCATTATCACAATTATGATAAGTCCCATTGAGGAGAGACCCATTTCAAAAACAAAACTCAGTAAATGTTTGCTTTCAATGACTCCGTCACTTTCTTGCACTTTTCCACTAAATTTCTGCTTTTTGATTCCTTGTTATTCTTTTTGCACGAGTTAGAATCATTGGACGCTGAGCATTTTCAAAAAAATTTTGTTAGTTGTCAATGTTTGATAATTATTTTGTTGCGATTTCAGATTTTTCTTTCAAAACCAGCTCCCAATGATAGTCGAACGAGGCCCAATTGAACATTATCAATCGCTCTGTTATTTAAAAACAAGAAAAAACATAAATAATAATTGATTTAATGCCAATCTTAAGCTAATAGCTATTGATTTTAATATCTTCAAAACATTGAATTTTCGTACACTGCTTAGTTTTTCTGTGTTTGTTTTCTTTTTTATGTAGCATTGTAACTTAGTGTCGCATATGACAGCTCCCATTGGCTTCCTAAGGAGTTTTATTTGAATCTATTTAGTTTCTTTATTTAAAAGCTAATGATTTTTATGACTTCTCAAATCATTTGTTTTCAAAATATGCAATAGATTGTTAAACTTCGATCCCATTGTTTGTCGATTTGTTGCCTAGTCTGAGTAAAGACTGGTCACCTATGCTTTCTAGTGAACGACTAGTGAATTGCTGCAGTTTATGTTAGCAGGTTGAGAAGCAACAACTTAATGTAAACTGTGCATAATTTAAACTTGACAAGAAGCTCTACTTGTTTAACGTATACTTGGCTAGAGAAAACAAGGACTGGGGAGCAAGAAAGAACATGATAGAGAAGGTTTTTATAGATGCTGAAGGTCGAGAGCTTAAGACCAGTTGGTGTCATGGTTAGGGCACTAAGCTTATAAGTAAGAGATGCTGGACCAAATCCAGTCCTAATCAATTTGAGTGTAGTTGCACCTGTTTAGACCCCTGACATCGCATTTTATCTGAAGGTGTTTTGCGTTGTTTTTAAAGACCTTTTTTGATTTTTGTTCTAATTTATGATTTTTGTTTCTCTTTTTTGGTTGTTTGAGTGGTTACGTGACCTTTTATTGCCAGTTCCCATCGATACTCTAATGGGGCATGGCAATATTTTTTCGTTTACTAGCTGGAACTTTATAAGTATTTTTTGATCAAACACTTATTATCGTCAAACAGTATGCGAATTTTGAAAGTTTCCTATCGCTGCGTTTGTTTGAAAATTAAGTGCAAAACGTGTATGAGCGTGGTCAGAACATTATAGGCAAACTCATTTTACAAAGCCTCCTTGTATTCTGAGATCTAAAATGCAGCAAGGCTGCAAAAATCAGGAATCAGATTCTATGCTTGTAGGCCATAGACGGTGCCTTCGCCTAGAAATTTTTTCTTGTCGTCTGGGCACCTGGCCATGAAAGATTTCACCCGTTGAGTAAATTTCATTTTAGAAATTGTTGGTTATTGATAATTTTTGATATCTTAGTCGCAGTCCTCAACGGGTGTTGAGGGATAGTTCAATTAATTGAAGTTGAAATCGAACTCGAACTTAAAAAATTAATATAATTTTGCTTCCTTTGTAGTTCATGTCTATACAAAATTTCGGGAAAATACAAACCTTTGCATCAGCAAAAATTTTTTTGTATGAGCGGCGTAAAGCAAAATTACGTTTGGGAACTCGTAGTGGACTCTTTGTTCTTTTCTGGGCTCCGTAGATTTGAAATCTGGGCTCCGTAGATTTCATGGTTAATGAAGTGAGAGGACGTGAATCCATATCTGCTGATAGATTGATGGATGATCAATACGATTAATGGGCCCGACCGATTACATTTAAATTCTAATGTACCGTCGTTTTTGAGTTAAATAACAGCGGAGATCACTATTCAAATCAGCTTCATTTTCTGTAGCTTAGAATCCATGATAACATCCCATTTCAATGCCTTGACAAAGCCCATCTTATTTTCAAAGATGCACCAATTATGGCTTCGAGGGGAATGATGGGTCAAGACAATTATACTATAATTAGGTCAAAGATCAGGCTCATTGTTTTTGTAAAAAATCATAATTTGGCCCTCATCGGCATCCTTGCTTGGAGCTCGACTTACGAAAAGACTGTCCTCGGCCGTTAAAGTAGTGGATAAAACAAGGGATTCAACCACCAGTAAAATTTGTCCCTTTCTCCTAACGCTAATCGCGCATGTCGAATCGGGCCAAAATTTACTGTTTTTTGAATCCCTTGTTTTATCCACTACTATATATTAGCTCTATATTCACTTCTTTTATATTTTAAATCTATCATTTCTTGTCTCACTTAGTGCAAACCACTAGTACAGAGTTAAGCTGGTAATTAACTGTTATCAGACGGATAGTTTGGGTTCTATCCCCACCGACTCGGTGGCCATCCCCAGATACTAGTATAAAACTAATCAGTGAAACTGCTTCGCAGATGAGACCGTGTAAAAAGTACGTAAAACCAATTTGCGAAAAAAACTTGAACAAAAATTGAAAGAAATATTAAAATAATAAAAATTTTCATATATCCCCTAATCAATATTTAACCAATGTAAAACTAAAACTTTCTGTCTCACTTGGTGTAGTGGTTAAATCATCGAGTCTAGTTAAGTTGCTTTAGCAAACGGAAGGTTTGGGGTTCCTTCCTCACTGACTCCAGTGAACGTCCCCCGACTCTAATGAATTACTATGAAACTAAGTGAGATAAAAAAAACCAAATTCACAGTTCTTAAAAAGGATAATCCCTGCTGTGAGACTGTATATGGGACACACTGTGATGGGTATACAGTCAAAAACACTGAGATCGGTGGAAACACAGTGATTAGTGTTTTTCTATGTCTTCTTGAATATTATACTTATAAACATGCTCTCTGAATTGATTTCTAGTATGACCATATCTATATCTATGAAGATAAATACATAGTCTACATTTCCTATTTCCAAATCTATATATTGATATATGTTTATAAACTTTACACATACTACACGTTAGATATTGATCAGGATCAGAAAAATGATATCCCGAATGTTCTATATAATCTTTAACCTTATTCATATTTTTACATACATAACAAGAATATTCTAATTCTTTACACTTATTACAACATTCGTTCTAAGGTTTATTTATACACTTATCGCATTTCATTTTCATTTTTCAAAAAATTATTTTTCGATTATTTCCCTAAAAAAATACATCATGTCTCAGTCAACAAATACTAATGTCATAAACTTCTGTGATGTCTGTACGTTATCCTTTGAATCAAAGAAGGCTTTATACAGGCATCAATCATACGATCTCAAACATAAGGAACTATTGGAGAAAATGTTTGAGCATGAAGAAGAGGAAATCTCGGAGAGGGTGTATAATTTGGATGAAGATGATTATATTATTAAAACTAAACCAGACACCAAACCTAAAATTAAAACTGAAGAGGATATCTACACCAGAATTAAGTATGAATGTAAAGAATGTCATGAAGAAATTAGAAGTAAAGTAGCTCTAACTACTCATTCATATAGTCACAATCGCATGTATCTAGAAAACAAAGAAGACTTCGATATAAACTCAAGTCAGAACATGAGAGAATTTTATATTACTGATAAAGGTGGGAATTACATTGAAGATATAGATGAAGCAACTAATTACTCTTTAGAAGAAATTAAAAACTGTTACCAGTTTCGTAAAGTTAAGAGTTTTAAATATAAGATCACGGCTGAATGTGATTATAAGAAGATAACCAAAGAAGAAGTTAAAACTAATAAAATATTTTTCAATACTGATTATATTAATAATAATGCAATATATGAATATGGTGACTTCAATCGGTGGCTAGATTTTGAAAAGGAAATATATGAAGGTTATGGTTATGATTTTGAGTTTCTTGGAATAAGAAGTATTCAGTTAAACATCGAACCAACTAAAGCGTCTATTGGTAGTTATATAGAGTTACCTCCTGATCTCAAAAACTCTAAATCGATATTAAATATCCGTAGTTATAAATACAATTGCTTACAACTAACTATAACTGCTTGGCTACATCCCGCCCCACACCATGCAACTCGAGAAAGTAAATATGTAGATAAACTAATTGAACCAAGACAACAACATGAAGATGACATTGCTTATATAATAAGAATACAGAAATTGTATAATATTTATGTTTGGGTACACACACCTTGTGGTAATGGTAAAATAGAATTGTTTAAACAAGTGGATGATTTTAATAAAGATAGAAAAGATGTAAGACTACTAGTTTGGAGTAATGGTCAAATAGAACACTGTGCCCTAATAAAAAATATAGAAACCCTGTTAGAACGACCAAATAAAAATAACATAAAATATTATTATTGCGATAGGTGTACCTATTGGTTTAACTCACAAATTAAATATGATAAACACGAATGCATCAACTCATTCAAACCAGAGATTGTTTGTCCTAAGAAAAAACATATTACTTTTATAAATGAACACAAACGTCAGAATATAAAGAGTATTATAACTGCCGATATAGAATGTTGCGTTGTTGAAGTCTCAACTAATGATTGTAAATATGTAATAGCTGAACATATTCCAATAGCTGTGGGTTACACCTGGTAAAGTAACTTCAAGCACTACTTCGGTCTAGGCTGCATCAAAAGAAGTGCTAGAGATCTATTAGGAATAGAAACAGAGAATAATTTCAAACATAAAGAAAAAATGATATTCACAGAAGAAGATAAATTATATCATGAAACTAATAACACTTGTCATATCTGCAGCAAAACATGTATTAATAAAGTAAGAGATCATTGTCATGAAACTGGTAAATATAGAAGACCAGCATGTAAAATATGTAATCTAACATACAAACAACAAAACTTCATTCCAGTAATATTCCATAATGGCTCTGGCTATGACTTCAACCTACTATACAGTGAATTCTTTAAACAGAATAATGATAAAAGAAAAGTAGATAACATACCACTAGCTGCTGGTAAATCTAAGATGTTTAGCATTGGTTGTCTTAAATTCTTAGATAGTTATAAACTCTTAGCTATGCCCCTAGATCAAATGGCAAAGATATATGGGTGTAAAACTAAAACATTATATCCATATGAATACTTTGGTTTAGACTCCTATAATAATCTTATAGGTTATCTAAAAATAGAAGACTTCAAATCCTCACTACATAATAAATTACCAACACAAGAGGAAGTAGATAATTTTAATAATGAAAACAGTCATAAAACTGGAAAATATCTAACTATAGAGTATTTACAGAATGATGTGGAAGTATTAGACTATTGCATGAATGAATAGGCTAAACTAAGCATGAAAGAATTCAAGCTCAATCCCCTACACTATGTAAGTCTCCCAGGTTACAGTTTTGATTGTTGGTTAATGTCAAGCGGTGTAATATTAGATACATTACAAAATAAACAAATGCTAGATGATTTTGTTGGAGCAAAGAGAGGTCGTATATGTGGAATAATGGGAGATAGATATATAAATAATCAGGGAACCTGCTTCGCAGATAGTAATACTAACACTAATCCTAATATTAATGATAATACTAATACTAATACTAATACTAATACTAATACTAATACTAATACTAATACTAATACTAATACTAATACTAATACTAATACTAATACTAATACTAATACTAATACTAATACTAATACTAATACTAATACTAATACTAATACTAATACTAATACTAATACTAATACTAATACTAATACTAATACTAATACTACTACTAATACTAATACTAATACTAATACTAATACTAATACTAATACTAATACTAATACTAATACTAATACTAATACTAATACTAATACTAATACTAATACTAATACTAATACTAATACTAATACTAATACTAATACTAATACTAATACTAATACTAATACTAATACTAATACTAATACTAATACTAATACTAATACTAATACTAATACTAATACTAATACTAATACTAATACTAATACTAATACTAATACTAATACTAATACTAATACTAATACTAATACTAATACTAATACTAATACTAATACTAATACTAATACTAATACTAATACTAATACTAATACTAATACAAATACTAATACTAATACTAATACTAATACTAATACTAATACTAATACTAATACTAATACTAATACTAATACTAATACTAATACTAGTACTAGTACTAATACTAATACTAATCAGGGAACCTGCTTCGCAGATACTAATGATAAAGTTATTAATAGAAATATATTGTACATAGACGCAAACAACCTATATGGTTATGCAATGATGCAAAAGTTACCTTATAGGGATTTTGAGTTCATTACTACTACTACTACTCTAGATGTAATATTGAATACTCCAGATGATAGTGATCATGGCTACTATATAGTTTGTGATAATGATTATACTAATGAATTTAAAGAGAGAACAGAACAGTTAGCAGTAATGCCTAATAAAAGAAAGATAAATGATAATGAATTGGGATATCAAGAAAGAGAGAAAAGTAAAGCAAGATCAGGGAAACTGCTTCACAAATCAGAGAAATTAATCTTAGACCAAAACAACAAAACATAATATATGGTTCATTATAGGATGTTAAAGTTCTATGTTAATATGGGAGTAAAAGTAACAAAAATACATAGAGTAATTAAATTTAAGCAAGATTATATATGTAGCGATTATATACAAAACAATACAAATAAAAGAGCAACAGCTAAAACTGAAGCAGAAAAGGATGTAAGGAAATTAATGAATAACTCATTATATGGAAGAATGTGCATGAATCCTCTACACTTCTTTCAAAGCAAGTTCTTGCATGATGAAGAAAAGATAATGAAAAACGTAAGTAAACCAACATTTAAGAATATAACTAGATATAGAGATTATAGCCAAATAGAATATATAAAAAAAATAGAATATGATTCTCCAGTATATGTAGGTGTTACTATCTTAGAATTAAGTAAATTACACATGTATGATGTATTCTATAATATTCTACAACCATCCCTCAAAGATCTAACACTTCACTATATGGATACGGACAGTTTCATATTAAGTTATAGTGAGGGTAAAGTTAGTGGTGAGCATATGGACTTAAGTAATCTAGACATACCTATAAAAACTAATAATAAAGTCCCCGGCAAATTTAAGCACGAGCTGGGAACTAGGATTATTGAGGAATTTATAGCATTGTCCCCCAAAACATATAGCTTCAAAAATTATCCTAAAAACACTAAAGAAAAAGGAATAAAGAAGCATAATAATGCTAGGCACATAGATTGTTATGATGCATTAATGAATAATACACAGAGAACAGTAGATCAATGTAGAATACAAAAAGTTGGTGATAACATGACAACAACAAAAGCAAGTAAGATAAGTCTAAACACATTTGATGATAAAAGATTTTATGTAAATAATGTTAAAAGCTATCCTCATGATGAAAATCTATATCTATTCAAAAGAGATTTAATAAAAATGATCCGCCAAGCATCATTAGATGGAGACAAAGACCTACTGGTTAATAATATTCTAGAACTAACCATTAATGATGATAGAAAGTTAATTAAATTTGCTATTATATTATATAACGAGCTTTGCTAATTTTTATAACAAATAATTATAGACCTAATTCATTCATTACATCCATATGGTTGGTAGGTAGTATATTATAAATCATTATCTGAGCCATATATTTTTCCATAGTGTCTCCCATGATTGTATTCTTATGTAGTGTAGCTCCAGTTATTATATTTTTATTATATTCTAGAAATTTTATTATCTTCCCAGCCCCATCTACATATTTAGAATAAGTTGAAATTATTAAATCATCATGGTTTGGTTCCTTAATATGATCAATAAACTCATCTATAGTATTACAACGTCTTTTACAAGCTAAACATCTTTTTAGATTAAGAGAGAAGCTGTTTTCATTATCCATTTTTTTTACTCTTATTATAATTTTTCAATACATATAAAATGACTAAGCTAGATGAACTTATAGAATTAAACTATCTAGAAAAACTAAACAGAAAGAATAGATTAGAAGATAAATTAAAACAACAAGAATATTATGGTGAAATAGAAGCGTTATTTGATCCTTTAACTAAAACACTAAATGCAAACAATGAACAGAATTTAGCATTAAGTGAACAAACATTAAGAGCAATAGATTGGCAAAATCAAGAGTTAGATAAACAAACTAAGATGATTGGTGAAACTGCTTCGCATATCGCGCAAGCTGGTTCCCAGTTTAATGAAACTGCTTCCAAGATGGGTGAAACTGCTTCGCAGATTGGTGAAACGTTAAAGGGGACCATAAAGCAAACTCATGATATAGCACCAGTTTATGTTGATACAAAAACAGCCAAATTCTTCATGACATGGGGGCTCAAACTAATCCTCAATTAAAATAAGAACTCGTAGATTTACCTAGTAGGAGATATAAAATGAGTGGTGTTGATATAACTCTAGAGCAGGGTGCATTTTTAGTTAGAGATAATGTATATGAGTTTTCAGAAGGATTTACTGATTTTCTTACTAAATCAAATGTAACAGATGATGATAAGGTTGAGGAAGATGAGAACAAAATTAAAAGGTTTTTAAAGGATATTAGATATGATTTAGGAAAAGGGGATAAGAAAAGCGCTAGATATAGAACAATAAAACGTATAATGGAGGTAAGAGAAGATATATTTGGCAAGGGAATTAAATGGCAACCCAAATAATTTAGTAGAAAGACTAGAATTATTAATACTAGAAACAAAAGCTGGTCATGATGGGTTATATGATGAAATGCTAGATATATCTAAGCAACTATTATCTATGAATAATAATAATCAAAACCAACTAGATAATTTTGTTTTTAATTATGGTAAATAGGCGAAACCATGACTACGTTCATAAAAAATGTGGACAAACAACAACAACAACAACAACAACTAGCTAAAGAAGTATTCAGTCCTCAAATAACAAAGTTTAGAAGACAAAGAATAATACCATTATATAAAGATGAAACATGGTCAGCTGATTTAATTGATAAGTCATCTCTAAGTAAATACAATAATAATTATAAGTTTATATTAACTGTTATAGATATATTCACAAAATATGCATGGGCTATTCCTTTAAAGAATAAATCTGGTTTATCTATAACTAATGGCTTTACAATAATATTAAGTGAAAGTCCACAGGGTGGCTCTGAACGTAGAAAACCAGAAAAGTTATGGGTAGATAGAGGTAGTGAGTTTTACAATAAAACATTTAAATCTTTACTTAAAGAATATGGAACCGGCAAAGCCGCTTCAGGGATAGAGCTATATTCTACTTATAGTGATTTAAAGGCTGTATTCATAGAGAGATTCAATAGAACATAATTACACATAATAAATAAACCTATGTTCATCAATGGCGATGGTAATTGGGTAAATATATTAAATGATGCTGTTGTAACATATAACAATAACATTCACTCAACAATAAGTATGACACCAGTTGACGCTTCTAATAATCCTGATAAAGTTAAATACTATATCAGTGAAACTGCTTCGCAGATTAATTCTACCAAAGCAACACCAAAATTTAAAGTTGGTGATTATGTTAGAAATGCAGATAAACGTAATATCTTCTCTAAAGGTTACACTTCTAATTGGAATAGAGAATTGTTTAAAGTGAATGAAGTTCTAAAAACACATCCACCAACATATAAAATAGAAGATATTAATGGAGAGATAATAGAAGGTAAATATTATGAACAGGAACTATTGAAATCCGAGTTTGATTTTGAATCTAATAATAAGGTTTTAGAATCATTAAATATATTTCTTAATATAAATAATGACAAGAAATAGATTTAACCAAGCGAAACGTCATATAGGGAATGGAAACAACTTAACACTAAGTAAGGCTCGTGGGTTATTCCTAGAAGATAATGATGATATTGATATGAAGGATACCTATAAAATTACAAATGTTCATCCTCCTAGAGATGAAAAAGGTGTTGTTAATAAAGAGTATTGTGACAATCACTTATTATCCTCTTCTAATAAAATAGACATTTTACGTAGAAACATAACTGAGCTAAGAAAGGGTGACTTTGATAAAGTTACAACTAAAACATTACAACTAAATGAAACACAAGTTAATGAAGAACTAATTAATGAGTTTATTGAATCAACAAATGAAGTCAGAAATACTGTTAAGTTTTGTAATAAAGTTGCTGCAGATACTATCTCTAAATATAATCAATTAAAGCAAGAATTTGATAAGAATAAATTTAATCAGAATATAACTAACATACACTTAGATGAAATGTTTACTAACGGTCTGAGAGAAATGAAAGAATACAATAAATCTCTTAGAGGTGTTATAGTACAATATATAATTGCTATACTTTTACAAAGTAAGTTACTTGATAATAAAGAGAAGGACAGACTTGAGATGCGTTATAGTTTTCCTCAAGAAGATATAATGAAAGAAATAGAAAGAATTTTTGCTAATGAAAATAAGCAAAGCAATGACCAATCCAACAGCACCGAGTGAGAGATTACTATATCCAGATTTGTCATCAGTATCAAAAAGATCGATAAACGAAAAGATTCAAGCTAAAAATAAATTTAACAACAATATTAACATTATAAAAGATATTAGAAATTATTATGAAACTGAAACTAATAACTATAATAAGAAGTTAAGTAGATATAAAAATTATATTAACAAAGCCGAGATAAAAGAAAGAGTATTATCATCAATAGCAACAACTGCAACAACAACATCAGTTTCATTAACAGGTATAGGATTAGCTTATTCTATACCAACAGCTTTTGCTACAGCAACTGTTTGTGGTTCATTATCAAAAACAATTAATACCAAAATTAGAAATAAAATTAAAAAGTATTCACAAATGTATATTTTAAGTAAACAGTTTAGTGATAAGTTTAATAAACTATATACTAAATCAATGAATGATAATAAAATAGATAATGATGAGTATAATGAATTTGTTAGGTTATAGGAGGATTATAAGAAGAAAAAGAAAAACAAACTGAGTATTTTTTTAGATTAAACATATTAGTGCATAGTAATAACAATGTTTTTAGTAATAACAATATTAGTATTAATTTTTATCGATAAATATATAATCATAATCATAGCTATAATCATAATCATAAACATAATATAATCATGGATATAATCATGGATATAATCATAATCATAATCATAGTTATAATCAAATAATTATCTTTTCTTTGTACCTAATTATAACCCTCTTACTTTTTGTACTACTTTTATACCTTCACCAGTAACTGCAAATTTAATTAAATCAGGTGTAGCCGCTAGAGCTGCTTTAGGGTTTCTAGATGCAGCTGAACTTCCTATTTTACTTGCTATTTCTAATGCTCTTACTGGATTATTAGCAACTTTCTTTCCAAAATTAACCGTAGCTTTACCAGCACTTTTAAAGAAATCTTTAAGTCCTTCTGCTTCTATTGTTGCATCAGATACTGTCATTGATTTATTCCTTCTACATAAAACACAATTACCTTTTAACATTTTAGTACCTTTTGAAGTAATAGCTCCTCTTATATTAACAGTACCACTATAATGTCTACCTCCAACACAATATGAATTAGTTTTGAACTTATTTAAAAGACTCATTTCTATATATAAAAAATAATGGAAGTTAAAAAGTATAATCCTTTTGTTGTTATTAAACCCAAGCCTAAGGTTAGGACCAAGGCTAAGATTAAGCTTGAAGCTAGAGGCTTGGCTCTAGAGAATAAAAAGAAATTAGACATTTTTTATGCTAAAGGTTTTGTTAATACTAATAAGAAATAGTTAGGTATTAACAAGAGTAACAATTAGAGCTGACTAGCTATAAGTATAAGTATAAGTATATGGTTATGTATATAATTATAACAATAACTATATTATACTATAATTATAAATTATCGCTAGAGTTATATCTAAAATTATAATTATCGCTAGAGTTATATCTAAAATTATAATTATCGCTAGAGTTATATCTATGACTTAAATTATATCTATGACTTAGTTTATATCTATGACTTAAATTATATCTATGATATTATATCAACCATCTTATTACCATCACTATTAACACTAATAACCTTTCTAGTTAATACTAATGCATGACATATAACATCTGCAACTGCAGCACTAAATTTAAAATTAAGTTGTATTGGTTGTGGACCTATATGATTCCTTTGATATCTAGTATCGAATACATATATTCTATAATTACTTTTGAATGTTCTATGATTTATATATGGTTTTATATTATGTGGTAGCCCATTATAATCTTTATTAAAGCTAACAATCTCTTTAAAAGCCTCATTGTAATTATTTGTTCCTTAAATTATATTCATTCTATCCTCGGGATAAAACTCACTACCAATCTTACAATAACATTCAGTAATATTCATTACATCATCATCAAGGTACTTGCATCATGAGTTTGTTCATTAACATTATTATTTTTGAAAACAACTATTATATATTGCGGTCTTTCCATTCCACTTTCCATACCAAGATCAAACAAGAAGTTAGTAGCAATGGGTTCATTCTTATAAAATGTCTTTCTTTCATAATAACTAAAGTCTACAATATTCTTTTTACTTAAACCCGTTTGTACAAAAATTCTCTTATCATTACTAGGATCAATACTAGGCACACACCATGATATATCTCTAATTTCTATATTACCATCATTAGCAACTACACCAGGATTAGCATTAACTCTATATAGAGCTCTATCATTATTATTTCTATTTAATAGTAGTTTAAATCCTAAACCATATATAATCTTTTCTAAATCATTTATGAAACCAAATAGATCACTCATCTTAACCATCATATACATAAGTTACCTTATAAGGATTTTGAGTTCATTACTACTACTACTCTAGATGTAATATTGAATACTCCAGATGATAGCGACCATGGTTACTATATAGTTTGTGATAATGATTATACTAATGAATTTAAAGAGAGAACAGAACAGTTAGCACTAATGCCTAATAAAAGAAAGATAAATGATAATGAATTGGGATATCAAGAAAGAGAGAAAAGTAAAACAAGATCAGGGAAACTGCTTCACAGATCAGAGAAATTAATCTTAGACCAAAACAACAAAACAGAATATATGGTTCATTATAGGATGTTAAAGTTCTATGTTAATAAGGGAGTAAAAGTAACAAAAATACATAGATTAATTAAATTTAAGCAAAATTATATATGTAGCGATTATATACAAAACAATACAAACAAAAGAGCAACAGCTAAAACTGAAGCAGAAAAGGATGTAAGGAAATTAATGAATAACTCATTATATGGAAGTATGTGCATGAATCCTCTACACTTCTTTCAAAGCAAGTTCTTGCATGATGAAGAAAAGATAATGAAAAGTGTAAGTAAACCAACATTTAAGAATATAACTAGATATAGAGATTATAGCCAAATAGAATATATAAAGAAAAAAATAGAATATGATTCCCAAGTATATGTAGGTGTTACTATCTTAGAATTAAGTAAATTACACATGTATGATGTATTCTATAATATTCTACAACCATCCTTCAAAGATCTAACACTTCACTATATGGATACGGACAGTTTCATATTAAGTTATAGTGAAGGTAAAGTTAGTGATGAGCATATGGACTTAAGTAATCTAGACATACCTATAAAAACTAATAATAAAGTCCCCGGCAAGTTTAAGCACGAGCTGGGAACTAGGATTATTGAGGAATTTATAGCATTGTCCCCCAAAACATATAGCTTCAAAAATTATCCTAAAAACACTAAAGAAAAAGGAATAAAGAAGCATAATAATGCTAGGCAAATAGATTATTATGATGCATTAATGAATAATACACAGAGAACAGTAGATCAATGTAGAATACAAAAATTTGGTGATAACATGACAACAACAAAAGCAAGTAAGATAAGTCTAAACACATTTGATGATAAAAGATTTTATGTAAATAATATTAAAAGCTATCCTCATGATGAGAATCTATATCTATTGAAAAGAGATTTAATAAAAATGATCCGCCAAGCATCATTAGATGGAGACAAAGACCTACTGGTTAATAATATTCTAGAACTAACCATTAATGATGATAGAAAGTTAATTAAATTTGCTATTATATTATATAACGAGCTTTGCTAATTTTTATAACAAATAATTATAGACCTAATTCATTCATTACATCCATATGGTTGGTAGGTACTATATTATAAATCATTATCTGAGCCATATATTTTTCCATAGTGTCTCCCATGATTGTATTCTTATGTAGTGTAGCTCCAGTTACTATATTTTTATTATATTCTAGAAACTTTATTATCTTCCCAGCCCCATCTACATATTTAGAATAAGTTGGGCTATTCCTTTAAAGAATAAATCTGGTTTATCTATAACTAATGGCTTTACAATAATATTAAGTGAAAGTCCACAGGGTGGCTCTGAACCTAGAAAACCAGAAAAGTTATGGGTAGATAGAGGTAGTGAGTTTTACAATAAAACATTTAAATCTTTACTTAAAGAATATGGAACCGGCAAAGCCGCTTCAGGGATAGAGCTATATTCTACTTATAGTGATTTAAAGGCTGTATTCATAGAGAGATTCAATAGAACATAATTACACATAATAAATAAACCTATGTTCTTCAATGGCGATGGTAATTGGGTAAATATATTAAATGATGCTGTTGTAACATATAACAATAACATTCACTCAACAATAAGTATGACACCAGTTGACGCTTCTAATAATCCTGATAAAGTTAAATACTATATCAGTGAAACTGCTTCGCAGATTAATTCTACCAAAGGAACACCAAAATTTAAAGTTGGTGATTATGTTAGAAATGCAGATAAACGTAATATCTTCTCTAAAGGTTACACTTCTAATTGGAATAAAGAATTGTTTAAAGTGAATGAAGTTCTAAAAACACATCCACCAACATATCAAATAGAAGATATTAATGGAGAGATAATAGAAGGTAAATATTATGAACAGGAACTATTGAAATCCCAGTTTGATTTTGAATCTAATAATAAGGTTTTGGAATCATTAAATATATTTCTTAATAAAAATAATGACAATAAATAGATTTAACCAAGCGAAACGTCATATAGGGAATGGAAACAACTTAACACTAAGTAAGGCTCGTGGGTTATTCCTAGAAGATAATGATGATATTGATATGAAGGATACCTATAAAATTACAAATGTTCATCCTCCTAGAGATGAAAAAGATGTTGTTAATAAAGAGTATTGTGACAATCACTTATTATCCTCTTCTAATAAAATAGACATTTTACGTAGAAACATAACTGAGCTAAGAAAGGGTGACTTTGATAGAGTTACAACTAAAACATTACAACTAAATGAAACACAAGTTAATGAAGAACTAATTAATGAGTTTATTGAATCAACAAATGAAGTCAGAAATACTGTTAAGTTTTGTAATAAAGTTGCTGCAGATACTATCTCTAAATATAATCAATTAAAGCAAGAATTTGATAATAAATTTAATCAGTATATAACTAACATACACTTAGATGAAATGTTTTTTAACGGTCTGAGAGAAATGAATGAATACAATAAATCTCTTAGAGGTGTTATAGTACAATATATAATTGCTATACTTTTACAAAGTAAGTTACTTGATAATAAAGAGAAGGACAGACTTGAGATGCGTTATAGTTTTCCTCAAGAAGATATAATGAAAGAAATAGAAAGAATTTTTGCTAATGAAAATAAGCAAAGCAATGACCAATCCAACAGCACCGAGTGAGAGATTACTATATCCAGATTTGTCATCAGTATCAGAAAGATTGATAAACGAAAAGATTCAAGCTGCTAATAAATTTAACAACAATATTAACATTATAAAAGATATTAGAAATTATTATGAAACTGAAACTAATAACTATAATAAGAAGTTAAGTAGATATAAAAATTATATTAACAAAGCCGAGATAAAAGAAAGAGTATTATCATCAATAGCAACAACTGCAACAACAACATCAGTTTCATTAACAGGTATAGGATTAGCTTATTCTATACCAACAGCTTTTGCTACAGCAACTGTTTGTGGTTCATTATCAAAAACAATTAATACCAAAATTAGAAATAAAATTAAAAAGTATTCACAAATGTATATTTTAAGTAAACAGTTTAGTGATAAGTTTAATAAACTATATACTAAATCAATGAATGATAATAAAATAGATAATGATGAGTATAATGAATTTGTTAGGTTATAGGAGGATTATAAGAAGAAAAAGAAAAACAAACTGAGTATTTTTTTAGATTAAACATATTAGTGCATAGTAATAACAATGTTTTTAGTAATAACAATATTAGTATTAATTTTTATCGATAAATATATAATCATAATCATAGCTATAATCATAATCATAAACATAATATAATCATGGATATAATCATGGATATAATCATAATCATAATCATAGTTATAATCAAATAATTATCTTTTCTTTGTACCTAAGTATAACCCTCTTACTTTTTGTACTACTTTTATACTTTCACCAGTAACTGCAAATTTAATTAAATCAGGTGTAGCCGCTAGAGCTGCTTTAGGGTTTCTAGATGCAGCTGAACTTCCTATTTTACTTGCTATTTCTAATGCTCTTACTGGATTATTAGCAACTTTCTTTCCAAAATTAACCGTAGCTTTACCAGCACTTTTAAAGAAATCTTTAAGTCCTTCTGCTTCTATTGTTGCATCAGATACTGACATTGATTTATTCTTCTACATAAAACACAATTTCCTTTTAACATTTTAGTACCTTTTGAAGTAATAGCTCCTCTTATATTAACAGTACCACTATAATGTCTACCTCCAACACAATATGAATTAGTTTTGAACTTATTTAAAAGACTCATTTCTATATATAAAAAATAATGGAAGTTAAAAAGAATAATCCTTTTGTTGTTATTAAACCCAAGCCTAAGGTTAGGCCCAAGGCTAAGATTAAGCTTGAAGCTAGAGGCTTGGCTCTAGAGAATAAAAAAAAATAAGACATTTTTTATGCCAAAGGTTTTGTTAATACTAATAAGAAATAGTTAGGTATTAACAAGAGTAACAATTAGAGCTGACTAGCTATAAGTATAAGTATAAGTATATGGTTATGTATATAATTATAACAATAACTATATTATACTATAATTATAAATTATCGCTAGAGTTATATCTAAAATTATAATTATCGCTAGAGTTATATCTAAAATTATAATTATCGCTAGAGTTATATCTATGACTTAAATTATATCTATGACTTAGTTTATATCTATGACTTAAATTATATCTATGATATTATATCAACCATCTTATTACCATCACTATTAACACTAATAACCTTTCTAGTTAATACTAATGCATGACATATAACATCTGCAACTGCAGCACTAAATTTAAAATTAAGTTGTATTGGTTGTGGACCTATATGATTCCTTTGATATCTAGTATCGAATACATATATTCTATAATTACTTTTGAATGTTCTATGATTTATATATGGTTTTATATTATGTGGTAGCCCATTATAATCTTTATTAAAGCTAACAATCTCTTTAAAAGCCTCATTGTAATTATTTGTTCCTTAAATTATATTCATTCTATCCTCGGGATAAAACTCACTACCAATCTTACAATAACATTCAGTAATATTCATTACATCATCATCAAGGTACTTGCATCATGAGTTTGTTCATTAACATTATTATTTTTGAAACCAACTATTATATATTGCGGTCTTTCCATTCCACTTTCCATACCAAGATCAAACAAGAAGTTAGTAGCATTGGGTTCATTCTTATAAAATGTCTTTCTTTCATAATAACTAAAGTCTACATTATTCTTTTTACTTAAACCCGTTTGTACAATAATTCTATTATCATTACTAGGATCAATACTAGGCACACACCATGATATATCTCTAATTTCTATATTACCATCATCAGCAACTACACCAGGATTAGCATTAACTCTATATAGAGCTCTATCATTATTATTTCTTTTTAATAGTAGTTTAAATCCTAAACCATATATAATCTTTTCTAAATCATTTATGAAACCAAATAGATCACTCATCTTAACCATCATATACATATGTCCTCGTTGTGCAGTAATATGGTCACCTTTAAGTTGACTATCTCTATTGCCCTGATTTCTAACAAAACCACTCTCATATTCATCACCAGTACTAGTTAATAACTTATACATCAATAGATTAGGATGACAATGATCTATATATTCAATGGTCCTACCACCACTAGTTACAAGCTTAATTGAACTAAACAATGCCATCATACCATAATTAACTAATCTAATATTAGCATAATTAGCAAATACACCACCAGCATCATCTGATACAACAAACTCTATCTCTAGATATGAATCACGCAAATTTAAGTGATTCTCTTCTCTTTTGAGTATGATATTAATGTTAGTATTAACCGTATTCATTGTTGCCAGATTATTAGGTTTATATTTTATAATCTTTCCTTTGTGTATATCATTATTATAACTATAAGTTGTATCCAAATTAAAATCCATTTTTATTAGATAAAAAATGACAGACAACTTGGAACTACAAAAGATATATGAAGCTTTAACTAAAACTAAAGAAGAGCATACACTTAACTTTAGAATGATTAAACCAACAGAAAAGTTTAACTTTAGTGAACCTATACTTAATACAACAAAATTAGGTTTAATTAGATTATCTGTTTTTAATTCGGTGTTTAATGTGAATAGGAGAAATAATCAATTCTTATATGCTAGTACTGTTATAGAAGATGATGAAGCTTTACCTCGGGCTCTTAGCTCTGACCCTAACCTTAACCCTATCTCTACCTCAAGCCCAAACATTACATCTATACTTAATCATAATTATAAAGGAATCCCGTTGCTATATTCAACTATTACACCGGGAGCATATGAGTTAACTGATATAGCAGAATTAAAAAAAGAAGAAACTGATGGTAATGTTATAATAGAACCTGATAAGAATACGATGAAATTTTTAATGGAAATAAAACAAGGAGCACTCAGCTTTGATATAAAAAACTCACTAGCCTCATTACTAGGATTTGGAAAAATAATTTATAAAAAAGGTAGATATAAATCTCAGAAAATTATTGATATTATGGGTTTTAGTACTATTAACATTCATTGTAATGTGATATCTGGAGCTAAAAGTAATGGTAAAGATACAGACATACTATATACTTTTAATCTAACTGAACCACCAGGTTACTTGATAAATATTATACCAACTAATATCTTGTATCAAAATGTAACTCAATATAGAAAAGAATATATAGAAATTCATATTAAAGATGAGCATGGAAGACCTATAGACTTTAATGGTGATGTATTAAGTTTTACTTTACATTTGATTTAGACTTATACTTATCTGTGAAGCAGGTTCCCTGATACTTATACTTATACTTATCTGCGAAGCAGGTTCCCGATACTTATACTTATACTTATCTGCGAAGCAGGTTCCCGATACTCAGACTTGTACTTAGACTTACACTTATCTGCGAAGCGGGTTCCCAGATACTTAAACCTAACTACAAAACTCTCCGATCCCAATTAATACTTAGTTTACCATTAATATTTTTATTTCTAGTTTTATCAATGACAATATAATTATAAGGCTCTTTCCATACCTTATTACATATATTAGCAAAATCATTATAACTAAGTTCAACATTATTAAAGAAATCTTGATATATAGATATGAGGACTTTACCTCTCTGTTCAAATAAAATAAATAGATTACAGTTCTCTCTAACACTCTGCCTATCCAGAGAGAACAGGTTTTGATTAAGATATATCATATTACAGTTATTATGTCTTCCTCTACAAAAGTATTCATTATTAACTGGTTCTTTGGCTCTAACATCATCAAATATCATTAGTTTCTTTAAGTCTTTGGGTAGTTTATCAGGAGATGGTAAATCTTTTATACCATTAATAAATTCAACATCTGCTTTTGGGTTTATTCTTTCTATACCATGGTACTGATCACCAGTAGGTCCAATAATGTACAGCTTATCAAAGTATATACTAGCTAGAGTTAGTTTTTTCAATAAGAATGTCTTACTACATTCACTAGGACCAGATATTATGCATCTAAAGTTATCTTGGAATGCGGCTTCAGTAGTTATATCATCATCATTTAACCATGAATATAGATCATCATTTATGTTTACAGATATCGGTGAATTTGCAAAACAACTCTGTTGAACTGCTTCACGGATATTATTAGTAGGACTATTACTAATGCTATTACTATTGCTATTCCTATTAGATTTACTCCTTTGATATTTTTCATCAAATAGATATATAAAATTATCATTATCATTATCATTATCATTATCAATAACATTATCATTATCATTATCAATGACATTATCCTTATCATTAACATTATCATTATCATTAATATTATCATTATCATTATTAGCAAAGCTACTTCGTAGATCATCTGCGAAGCAGGTGCCCTGATTAACATTATGATTAACATTATCCTTATCTTTATCACCACCTCTACTACAACTTAAACAAGAACACTCATTATATATTCCCGGATATTTACATTGATTAACTAGAATATTCAAAGCACTTTTAATTCTAAATCTTCTATCAATAAGATAGATCATATATAAACAATAAGCCCCACAATAAGATTCATCATATTGTTGCATTCTCTCATTAGAGCCTAGATCAACATATTCTTCTAACAATAAAGGTGGAGTTTCTACACCAAAACTATCAAAGTAATACATAGGACCATTTTCTCTTCTTATAACTAAAACCCAATGTGTACCTTCAGTTGGATACAGATTTACAATAATGTTAGAATTAGGTTCACTTACCATTTCTGGTTTATTATCTCTCATTACAATTTCAATTGGTGTTAGACTTATATCTTTGCCTATATCTTTTATTCTGATATCACTCATAGCATTATTATCAATATTAAATTTATTATTGAATTACTCAAAAGTTAGGATGAGCATTTTTATGTAATAAATTTATTAAATCTAAGTCTAATTATAAGTCTAAGTCTAAATCTAAAACAAATCTATATTTATTACATAAAAATGGAAACAGGTAGTGCAGTTTTTATTTTTATTATTATAATTGGAATTTGTTATATAATATATGATTCAAGACCAGGTAAATATACAAAACTGGAAGAAAACTTTGGTGGATCTATGAATAGGAGTCTAGTTAGATTTGAATATGAAAAGTCACCATTACATACTCTTGTTTATGGTGGAACTGGTACAGCCAAAACATATTTTATTAGACAATATTTAAAATTAGACTCAGTCCAAAATCAAGATCAAGATCAAGATCAAGATCAAGATCGAGATCAAGTTCAAGATCAAGCTAAAATTATAGTTATAGTGTGTAAAGATGACAGAGACTGGATAGATCCTGAGTCTAATAAGTTTTATATTGGGTTTAATAAATGTGATCACAAAAAATAATATGCATAAATTTCAAAAATGTGTAATAGTACTTGATGATATGGGTGATAGGTTAAATAAGGATATAGGTTATTATTTTACTGAAGGTAGACATTATAATATTCAAATGATTGTAATGTGTCATAAACCAGCTCAAATAATTAATACAGCAAGAATGAGTTGTGATACTATTTATTTAACAACTTATATTGGACCTGACCTATTTAAAAACTTTAATGAGATATATAAAAGTGAACATGACTTCAATAAAATAATTAGTGAATTAAATATTAACTATTATAATTGTACAGATGGAATGTCAGATGAACTTCGTTATGGTATAATTAACTATAATAAAAAGGAAAATACTTTTATTATTATTAGTAGTAATAGAACAATGATATATGATTCAAGAGTTGGTTTCCTTGATTTAAAAGCTCTTAGTTTAAAAGATGATTTAGAAAGAGAAGATATAAATAAACTTATAGCATATATGAAACCACTAATGATTAATGCAACAGATAGAAATGTTATTAATCATGATAATTATCAGTTTTATTTTAATAAACTTCTTACTTTAAATAATATTAGAATTCAGAATGATGTTTTAACAAAAGAGATGATTAAGGGAAAGGGTATGAAAATTTTATCAAATATTGCTGGAATTATAGGCACAGGTTTATTTATATTTAATTGTTTTTATCCTGATTCGATATCAAGAAATGCTGGAACTGTAGCAATGGGAGCAAGCACAATGTTGAGTAGAGTAAATACATTAGTTAATGTTGGATATGGAGAAGAGTTGGAAGGTGAAACACGAAGCAGTTATATTGATCAGGGAAGCAGGTTGGTAAACCACGAACTTTGTTCGTATACTGATCAGTGTAACTATGACTTCGTCAATGAAGAGATGGAAATTTTGAATAGAAAGGGAGGAAGGTTTTTAAACAAACTATATATAAATAATGAAGAATTTGAACTTGATCTAGTTCTAACCCTAGTTCTAATTCTAATTCTAATTCTAGTTCTAACCCTAGTTCTAGTTCTAACCCTAATTCTAACTCTAGTTCTAACCGTAGTTCTAGTTCTAGTTCTAGTTCTGGTTCTGGTTCTAACCCCAATTCTAGCTCTAGTTCTGGTTCTGGTTCTATCTATGACTATAACTCTAACTCAGATCCTAACCCCAACCCTAACCGTAACCTTATTCCCAACCCTAACCCTAACCTTATCCCTGACCCTAACCTTAACCCCAGCTCAGAAGTATTAACTAGATGTTGTAATAAGTGTAATTATATAAAACCACTAAATAATTTTGATGAGGGTAAGTATACATGTAGAAGTTGTACTTCAGCTAAAGTTAATTGTCCATACTGTACTTCTGTTGTGAGATATGATGGGATACGGGCTCATGTAAAGAAACAACATCCAGATATAGAATTGACTAGAGGATTTAGTAGAAATCTGCAAAGCAGGTTCCCTGATATAACTGATCGGTGTAACCGCTTCGCGGATAAAACAATTAATCCTAGTTGGCAAAGTCCTAGAGCTGTAAGTCCTTTAGTTATTAACCAAACAGAGGAAAGTTGTTCATGTAAATACTATAATTTTGTATCATTTCTTATTAATAATGGAATAAATATAGAAAAAACAAAAGAAAATATAAATTTATTGAAAAGTATAGATAATTTGAAATAAAAAGTATAAAAAAATAAAAAATATCAAAAAAGAGGGATTCACTCTTTAAGAGCGAAAAAGAGCGATCTTTTCTACTGGGGATCACTCCAAATAAGAGTGAATCACTCTTAAAGAGCGAAATGTAAATTTTGCTTTGATTTTTTGATTTTTTGTTTTTATTTTTGATTTTAATTGATTTTTTTATTGAATTTAGAGCTAATATATAGTAGTGGATAAAACAAGGGATTCAACAAACAGTAAAATTTGGCCCGATTCGACATGCGCGATTAGCGTTAGGAGAAAGGGACAAATTTTACTGGTGGTTGAATCCCTTGTTTTATCCACTACTCGTGAACAGGTATGAGACAAATACTGCCTATGAAAGGAAATGAGGAACTTGGCTCGACTCAAAACTTTGTTCTCAACGTTGCTCGGACGAACATGACTGTCCTCAACTTAGGCAAGAGAATAAGAGTTCTCCTCAACTTAACCTCGGCGATAATAAATGCCGAAATCAACTTTGGCCCGACGTTCTCTTATAAGAGCACGTAAACGACTCTGTTAAAAGAAGAAAAATGTCGGCTCGCCTTTTCTTAAGTCGTAGCAGCCCACAGTTCCATTTCGAAATCCACAACATAAGAGAGAGTTCTCTCTTGAGTGGAAGTCCACACTCACAGCTGGTGAGTAGCAATTCAATGTCTGTTCAGGACTACTCGATGACGTCATATTCCAAATGAGACTGTCGTGAGATTTGATTGGCTGTTGATAGTAATAGGGTCCATAAGCTACAGCAAATCGCTCCTGTTGTTGTTGCTTCTGGATTGAAATGTCGAGGGCGGGCCTAAAAAGAATCAGGTCATAAAAGAATATTTATTTATGACAGTGATCAGCTTATTTATTTCCGATGACAGTGATCAGCCATCTGGTACCTAACTTTCCGACTAATGTAATACTGACTCTAATTTCCAGAAACACATCAGTACTGATTCAGAAACCTCTCATGTTACATAAGTCACAATTGAATCATATATCCTCTGATTCTGACTCTGGTCTCAAATTTTTCTTATTCAAACTCAGACTGATTCAGATTCTAAAATAATCCTGACACTGATATACCTGTCATGTTGATCCTTGAACTCACTCTTCACTTTCAGCATCCGATCCCCTCCCCCTTTCCCTCCAGCCTCCCCTGATGAGACATCCTCTCCACCCAGACCCTCGCACCCCTCGAAGTACTCCTCATAGATGTCGATGGCACTGTTCTGTAGAATGGTAGTCTCCATTGTGTCGCAAAGACCCAGTATTGTCTGCGTGTATCCCTCTTCCTTCTCTAACTTCTTACAATACCTCTGTTTCTGTTCATCGTCTGTGACGTCTATCTCTTTGGGCCAGCCGCCCTCGTAGTGTAACATACCTATATCAACAACTTCAAACTTTTGAAATTGAATGCACGAAATAATGTCTTTTGCGTGTTTATAATTTGACTTTTGTGCGTTAATTAGATTTTGATATGTTTGCAGACCATGCAATTTTGAAGCCAGGACCAGCATTCATTTTGGCCTAAGCATATTTCCTTTCTAGAAACTCATCTCCAAACTCTGTTGAAACGCATCTTGAAAATCGGTTTGGTTGTCGAAATAATTGCCTAACTGACGGTAAATTACATTATCACTATATTTCCAGGGTGTAAGTAAGATGTGCGCTGATTGCAGTGAATTTGCATAACAATTTGAGGTGAAAGGGATCAATGCGCTGAAGGCAACAAAAATGCATCGCTCAACTTAGCGCAAAGCTTTTTACGAAAAGACGAAACTTGCAAAATTTGCTATAAGTTTATGCAAAATTGGCTTTCAAAGCGGTAAATGGAAAACAAATTCACCGCTTTAACCACATCTTTAACAAAAACTAACAAGTCACCCCTAAATTTATCGCAATTTGGTAATAATTTGCACGTAATACAGCGAATCCAATGTTTTCTCACTTGTAGCGAATTTAACGTGATTCACGGTTAAAGAATAAGAAAAAAAAGCATAAACTGAAGTTTTAAGGAAACAGATTAATTAATTGCTCATCAACAAATTGTATTATCTATTTCCAGACATTTTTTCCGGTTCTGTTTTTCCAGTTTGTTTGATGTATACATTGAAAAGCAATTTTGTGTTTTTCTTGACTACGATGAGCATCTTGTTCTAGTAAAAATAATTCATTTTGCAAATTTGATTTGTTCAATCTTTTTCCGCCTTAGTTGTTTCTTTTTTGCCGCTTCTCTTTTTACTTCATTATCTACCCAGCTTTTTGTATCGGCGCTTTCCACTTTTTCATGAGAAAACCTTTTTCCGAAGTCATCGCGAAATTTTCCTGTGATTTATAGAGCTGTTTGTCAATTGTTATCTTTTCGGCGAATAGTTCTTTTTAGTTTTTCCTGCAAAAACATTTGTGCCTCTCTGAGCATATATTTTTTTCATTAATGATTTCCAGTTTCTTGAAAATTTACTCCGAATAAGAATACTTTCCGTAGAAGTTGCATCAACTGTTGCAAGTACAGTATGATGATACGTAACATCAGACTTATTTGTTGAAATTTCAAATGAACAAATAGAAAAAAATGTCTAGGCACGTTTTTGTGGGAGCAGATTCCCTAGTCGGCAACAAAATTTTTGAAATATCCAGATTGGTTCCGTTCATTAAATTTATCAGTCTCTTTTGATTATTTTTTTCTGAAGTAGATCAACGTGAAGTCATCGCAAACAATTTGTAGAGTTTCAGGAGAAACAAGCATTTAATCGAGAAACTGTTCTAGTATGTCAAAAGTTTTAAAAGTTGTAGCGTTTGGAGGATTGTATACACAAGATATTAGTATTTTAGTTGTACTCATTCGTACTGCAATACAAGAAATCTGTAGATTGTTTGTGGTTAGTTTTATGGTTTATGGTTTTTTCCATGTAAAGGCCTATACCTACTATGAGGTGAATTGTTTTTAATTAATATAAGTACTCATTTGTAAAATGCGGATCCGTAAACAATTTATTGTCATTATTATTATTAATTAATTGACTTGAAAAATTGGGACACCCGTTTTTCGAGCTGTGAGTCTTTGTGTAGTTCAGTATAGGTGGCTGTGAGCTGGATCCCGCGCTGTGATGTTTGTGTTACTTTTTTGTGTTTCACTTTTATGTATGGTATCAGCAATGTTTTAATTTTATGTTTTATATATGTTTTTAATGTATATTTTACTTTTTGGATATGATTTTACCTTGGTTGATTAAAAAAGTGATTCGGAAACCTTTTTGAAGCAACGGTGGATTTGCAGTCTGCATTTCGACATCCTTCACGTCCTTTAGTGCCATCACGCCAATGTCCACAAACAGAGCAACCTCCTGCTCTGTAGCCTCCCCGGACACCTCCTCCCCTGACTCATCATCTTCCCCTCCTCCGCCCCCGCGAACGCCTTGTGCTCGCTCTGCCTGAAAAATTATAATCAACCAATGGAATAATTGTTCCCATATATGATGCAATGAACTGCACGTTTAGCTGGTCCCAGATCTATAAATTTTACCAACAAAAAGTTGTGGGTGATATATTTAGAAAGTCTGTCAATTGAAGTGTTTTGGTTTTGGTTTTTTGGAGGAAGAACTGTGTGCTATATAAGTCTGTCTTCAGTGCAACGTATGTTTGTAGTTAAATGAAGAGGACGTTTTTGCGCACCCAAATTTACTGTTTTGCTAAAAACATCCATTTTTTCTAATCTATTGACACACTGTTCTTTTCAGTAACGGGGAACTGAGAACTTCGCAATAAAAAACATTTCAATTTAATTTGGAAAGTTTTCCTTCATATCGTTTTCTGGATCTTTTCCGTTTGTGCCCCCAAACCAGTACGTTATGCAACCCCCAGTTACAGAGCACGTGCCATTACACAGTGAATCATTATGTAAAAATAGGGCAGGTGCGTCTGGGATGTGCAAATAATGCGCGCCATTAAGCTGGGGGGGGGGGGGCACATGTTACCGCGTAAATGAGCGACTCTATGTAAATAAACCAGCAACCTAAAAGAAAGTTTTATTGCGTAATTTCTTAACCATGTAAGCCTTATATCCGATCTTTTATACGTAGAAAGTTCAGAAAAAGTTCAGTTAACATAATTTTCGTTGAGCCTAATAATAAACTGAATCGATAGCGCTCTTTTTCAGCTTAATATTTTCATGTTTCGAAAACTTATCAGTGACCGATCTGAGGCGAAAGTCAGCTCAGATAAAATACCTGCTAACAAATACAAGTAGATTTGCCGAGCCTCTGTGATGTGCTTTCTGCATTGATCCGTTTGAATACAGTTGACAAACTCGATGAATTTAAACTTACCATAAAATGTATTCACCTATGTTCTGGCGCCGCGAGATCAGTGGCACGAACAACGAACATTTTACATTAATTGTTGTGATTAAATTGGTAATTAGATGTGGTGAGCTACAATGCGAAACTACAAATAGCGTCTTTCAGCTGCATTTTATCACCCAGATTGGCTAGGTGAACTAGACCACCATTATTTGTGCATCATTTTCTTTCGTCTCGATTGGTGGCGGACACGACCTTGCGGATGTGCACATCGATATTCAGTGTGAAACGAATTAGTTCCGTCTAATCAGACCATGTGTTGACCTTTTACTTATACCCGGAATCTGCCTAGATGAGTCCTCTGGCAACAGTGACTACAACGTTACCACCAAACAGTTTCAACGCCACCTTGGTTTAACAGGATGAAACTGTGAGTCAATAGCAACCACAGCAGAGCTATTAACAAGTTGTGTGATAACAGAAAACCCTGCAAAAATCATATTGGAAAGTGTAGCCACCTCTACAGGACTTGCTTCAACTGCCGGAGGACCGGAAACAACTACCGTAGGTTCGTCAGCAACTGCTGCTGGGTTCTTGCTAAAAAACAGGCGGACTTGCATCAGATGCAAGAAGAAGACAAGACAAGTCAGAGGTTCAGACCATAAAAAAACAGTAAGACTCAACCAAACTTTTACCAAACCTTCGCTAGTGCATTAAATTGATTTTTGTAACCGGCAAATCTAGCTAACCCCATTAATTGCACGGATATTATATACACTTTTTCAGATAATTTTCTCTGGTCACCGACAACTACCCTTACAGTTTAAAAAATATCGATTCGGAATTAATCAAATTGCGGTGTTTTTTTCCTGTTTATGACACAAAATCGTGGCAAAAAATTTTTTGACCAATCTTGAGAAAATTTTGGCTCTAAACATTTATAGAAAAATGTCTAATTGTCCATGTAACATTTGCATAAAGCTGTTGATTTGAGAAAAAAACTCAAACTCAAGTTTTTCAAATTTTGCCAATAAAATCAAGTATCTGATTTTTTTTTAAATTTGCGCTAACTTTTAAACTTACCGCATAATTTTGTATCTATCCACATTGGATTAGCATAATTATAAAAGAAAAAATCTGAAAGTCGAAAATCTGATAATAATTTGAGATTTTGAGCGAGTATTCAGTCAATGATGTACTGAAAAAATATTAACGGTATTCATCCTCGCTGCAATTTCACTTCATCACGCTATAAAAACTGCGCCTCAAGTAACACAAAATCGTTGAAAACATAACGATTACGCATTACCGGATTTAAGCTTCAACGCTAACGCTTTGAAAGTCCGAAAAACCGCTCAATTTCAATTGAGTCACTTCTTTCGCGATAAAAATAGGCTAGTTATATGGCATGATGTGAACAATTCGCTTTCACGTCAACGAAGCAAGAACAATAAGCCTTTAACACCTTCGCAGTTTATTGCAGTGCTTGAAGTTTATCAGGAGCGTATAGAAGCCATAGTGTATCGACCCAGAGAGGGAACTCCTGGTATTTACAATCAACTCAAACGTAATTTTCTAGTTACCATCCATATAGTGAAAGACATTGTGTCTAGACGTAAACAGAAAGATCCTTGTTTATTTAGAGAGTACACAGCGTTACATCAGAAGCCTGCGCTTGAGCTGAAAACACTCACTATAGTGTTAGCACATAAGAACAAACCCCGGTCCTTGATAACACGCTCGCGATGAAAAAAAATTTGTAAGCGCCGTCGTAAAACGCTTCGCACACTTCATGCGTTCGAGGATGCGGAACTCACTCAAGCCTTTGATAACCTGAATGTTTCTTAGTCTTGCGTTGTTTTGGAACTCTACCCACTGTTTGGTGGTGTTACTTAGTTTACTCACAAGTTACGGGCTAGTTGGTAGCTGGCTCTCTCTAAAAGCGCTTTACTAAATGTTTGCTTTCCCCATTTTTGAGTTATTGGCAGGTTTTCCGCAGGTTATATGGTTTCATTTTCCGTTTCCGTCTTTTCATCTCCGTTTCGCCGTGTCTTTTCGTATCCCCCGGTTATCTGCTGTATGATGTAGTATGTTGAGTTTTGCTGCAGTAAAAACTTTTTCTGTTAGTATGCTGTTGGTTGTTTAGTCTCGTTTCTTGCTAGGGTTTGACTTAAGTTCTTTCTGGAGTTACGGCTGGTTTGTTTCTTGACTTTCACCACACTTGTTTGCTAGCAATTTTTTTGTAGCTTGAATAATTTTGGTATTATATACTTTTGTTTTCTTGGTACGGTGGTTTGCTGGGGTGTGACTTAAGTTTGTTCTGGAGCTACGGCTATCAAATTTCCTGATCTTTTCGATTTTTGGTTATACTACGTCGTTGCCGTAAATTGTTTTGACATTGTTAGATAAAGCCCCATAATGACTTGAGCTAGTTTGCCTGAGATCAGCTTCTCTCTTTCTTTCTAGGGTGTGACTTAAGTTTGTTTTGGAGTTACGACTAGTTTCTTTGGTTGCGTTTGTTGCTGTTGCCTGCTAGCCTTGTTCTCCCCGCCTACCCGCTAGTGTTTTACAGTCACCCGCACGTGCTAACCCGGCTTTCCGTTGCGTTGCGTGCTACCCGCTCAACGTTTACGTTCCGTCCGCATTGTTCCCCGCCTCGTCGTGCGTAGTTCACCCGACATTTGGTCCTGCTCCGGAACCTTATCCCGCTTTGTCAAGAGCCATTTTCCCGACGTTTCCTTCCCGCCCGTACCGTTCTCCCGCTTTGTTTCGCAATGTTGGCCCGACGTTCCCGTTCGTCCATCCGGTTTCCCATTTCCTTGTGGACTACGTTCCGCGTCTCTTCCCGTCCCTCCCATCCGTCTCCCATTCTGTCTCGTGTCGCGCTTTTGCGCTCACTGTTCTTTCTTTCCTTCGCAAGATACTGTTGTATTCGACGAAAACCTTTGTTCTTTGGCGGTTTGCTAGTCAAACCGTCATACTAGGGTTCGAGTTAACTCCTTTGTGTTTTGAATGTGCTCCCCGCTATTGTAGAATTAAACTTTTGATTCCTGTTTTGATAAGATCATGGCAACATTGCAGGACGAATTCTACAAACTTTATAGTGCGAGGGCAAAATTAGAAGCTGAACTTAATAACATCTACAGTGAAATCTGATTGTGAAGTGCAAATATGCTTTTACTAGAGTAGTCGATGAGAATGAAGAGCTTTTTGATCTATCACAAAATAATGAAGATCCAGATGCTGCGTATAAGAACCTTGAAAAATGATTAGAGGCTGTAACTAAGAAAATTGACCATTTCACTGCTGCTGCTCGAGGGTATATCAATTCGTTCCAAGACAAAGAGACAGCAGAGCAGTATAGCTCTCACCATTCAAGATCAGGTTCACACAAGACTTCCTCAAAAAGATCAAGTCAGCGTCAACGAGATAAAGAAATATCAAGACTCAAACGGGAGAAACTTGAGAAACAGCATGAGGCAGAGCTGCGGATTGCTAGACAACGTCTTAAAATTGAAACACAAGCGCAATTGCAAAATTGGTCATACAGCAGCTTGAGGAAGAACATCGCAAGCAGATAGCTGCAGCAGCCCTTAAGGGAATTGAGTGAATGACAAAACCATCATCAGACGGGTTTAGTGCAGGCAAAACGAGCGAGCTCTTTATGGAAGGAAGTTCAGTCAAGAGCAAGAAACTCTTTCAAGAATGGGTCAATTCGTCACCGGCCAAGAGGAAGGCATACATTGCAAATGAACAGGGCTTGCATTTTTCTGGTTCAATCGCCCAATCCAGTCAAACAATTGTCCCACGTCCTTCTTCAACTCAACCTCCAAATTCACACTCTAATTCCAATACAAATGGTCAAGATGAGACTAATATCGAACTCCCTGTCCATGAGCCGCAAGAACCAAGTAGTAGAACCAATGTAACCAATAATGCACATGTTGCAAATAACATCATGCAACAGCAGCAACAGCCTCAATATACGCTTTCATTACCCCCCAAATAATCTTTGGTATGCCAACTTAACAAAACGTCCCGAACACAGCCCGACAACTGTTTCAAGCAACAATGCACTGCGATGGTTTACAGTTAGATCAACAATTCCATCGGAGGTCGAGCATGCCGGGACAGTTGAATCTAGTGAGCCCTCCACTTTCACCACCTTTCAAAGCACTCGCTAAAGCTCCGCTAGCACCTAATCCGCCACAAGCATACATAAATTTACCTGCCCCCCAACCCCCGTGTTAAATCCCTTACCACCGCATTTCCCGTTAATCCCACCGGCATTCCCTTTTGCTCCTTCGCCGCCACAAGCACTCCCACTACAAGTCAATATCCCCGTGGCGAATAACGTTAATCCGTTAACCTTTTCTCCATCTGCAGAACTCATTTCCTCCGCAAACATTTTTGTACCACAATTAATTCATCCACCGCCGTCACAAAAGAGCTACCAGCCCCAAAATGTTGTCTCTAAACCCACGCAGCTCCTGCTCCTCAGGATTCAAACGTCTGGTGTATTCCCGCAGCAGTCCCTTCTGATGCATTACCACTTGAAGATACATCTGTAAACTTAAACACCGTGCAACTGGGCCCCGTTAAGCAACCCTCATGTCTCTACGTTGCTCCGGTGCTCTTTTCATGAACAAGCAGCAACAAGGTCCCAAAATCAGGTAACATCAGACTTCATTCAACCGAATCCAGTTAGTTCTTCCACAGGTACCCCCTCCCCTTTTGTTACTCCGATCATTCCGCCAACGTATGGAGCTACCGTTCCGAACGCGTCTTGTTGCCGTTGCCCGCGGCATCCCACACCTTCGGCTCCTTCTTTGGACTCCGCGGATTTGGTAAAGCAGTTTGCGGACGCAAAGATTGCAAGATGAACAATCCATTGCCCAAGTGGTAGTTTTCAGGTGATCCCCTGCAGTGGCATGAATGGTTCGGACAATTTAAAAGCGCCATAGACTCACAGTCGTTGACTGATGATGCTAAGTTATGATGTCCTCTTGTAATTTGAAAAGCTAAAACTGCCATTGTTGAGTTCGCATACTGTGGATTCATGTATAGGGACGCACTTAAGACACTCGAACGTAAATTTGGCCAACCCCAGGCCGTACTCAGTGCACAATTAGACAAACTCAGTTCTTTTCCACAACATAAAATGCACAATAGTGATAACATCAAACTACTCTGCAATAATTTCAGGTCTTGTTTGGGGCTTTAAATCATTTTCATATGAATCGGACCTTAAGAGCGCCTCACTCCTTAACACGGCAGTGCAAAAATTGCCGCCCAATATGAAAGTCTTGGTCACTTTTCACGGTCCAACAGCATTGGGCAAAGCCGATACTCCTTGTCTTCAAAGACTGGTTGAAGCAAAAAGCCGAGGGACACAACTTAATGAAACAAACATCATCAAATGTAAAAACTGAGGATAACATCAACTCAGTAGTCAAGAACAAAGTTGCCTCAAGGACCTTTGCTTCAAATACGCAAACTAAGGGCACTCAGAGACCAGACTTAACATCGACATCGCCACGAAACCCTCGCTGCATTGTGTGTAAAGGTAATCACCGCATCTGGAGGTGTTGGCTATTTAAAGAAAAGTCCCCCACTCAGCGAGCAAAGGTAGTGACGGAAGCAAAACTGTGCTTTTCTTGTTTGAGAGAAAAGCAAATTTTCAGGCAATGCCCAAATCCTAGGAAATAGAGGAGGAGCGGTTGCAATAGGTCCATAATACCCTTCTTAATGGAATTGAGAGTTCTTAGCCGTCAAAGTCATCTTCAACCAACAACATTAGTCATTCTAATGCTGGCGCAAGTCAAAGTAAACCTTCTAGTGTCCAATCATCGAGTAATACCACTACTTTGTCATCTGTGAGTAATGTGGAAGGCCTCCTTCAGTTTACTCAATTACAATTGACGAACTCTTCCGCTAAAGATACCACGGCCTTAGTTTTGGGCGATACCGCGTGCGGTAACTCTTGGTTGTCCAATTATCTTGCAAATTGACTTGGTTTGCACGAAAAGCATTGACAGTAACAGTCAAGGATGTAAATACCCAGGATTTTGTAGACACTAAACTATTTGAACTGACTGTAACACTACGTGACAGCCAAGCATTTGAACCATTTAAAATCAGTTCTTACGTGAAGGAAGATTTGAACGTAGGCGCCGACGTGATCAACATTATAGCACTTCAGGAAACATACCCGCACCTAGCAAATCTAGACCGAGTTACATATTGCTACGGAAACATCGAGATGATACTTGAACAGGATGTATATCATGTCATCCGCCCGTTAGAGTACTTCGCTGCCGACGAGAAGTGCTCACCTTTCGCTGTTCGCTTGCCTATTGGTTGGGTTCTAAGCGGCCCTCTACCGTCGTCTTCAAGTTAAATCTCGACTAATCTTAAAGCAAATATGGAGCAAGATTTTGAACTCGCTACTCAGGTAAAATCTTGGTACGACATGGAATCGTACGGCGCAATGAAGCAAGTAGACCCACGATCCGCCGTTGATGCGCGTGCGCTTGATATTCTTGAAAACACCACAGTGCATAAGGGAAAAAGGTACGATGTCAGAATGCTATGGGCAGAAGATAACACGAACAGCCCAATAATTACTTCTCAGCGCTGGTTCAATTAAAATCTTTGGAAAAGCGGCTTACGAAAGACCATCTTTTAAGGGAAAAGTATTTGAATACTATCAAAGAGGACTTAGACGAGGGCTACGTAGTAGGGGTCAAAGATCCTCATAAGGGGGAAAATTCCTCGGATTGAGGGTGGTACCTACCACAACATCCGGTTTTTAATCAGAACAAGCCAGGCAAGATCCGTAGGGTACTAAACGGAACAGCTAGATTGCATGGCGCATCTCTTAAAAAACCATTACTCACCGGACCCGAGCTACCACAAAGACTTTATCTATGAACTACTACGGTTCGGAAAACATCCATTTGCCGCATCCGCAGACATTCGAGGGAATGTTCTCCAAGTTGGAGTGTTACCCTGTGATCAGCCATCATTGCGCTTTTTGTGGCGCGAGGACCCCACATCAAATGTAGTGGTACACCAGTAAATGCGCCACACCTTTTGGGCGAAAGCTTCGCCTACCTGCAACAACTACGCACTCCAACGCACTGCAAGCGATAATGCTAAGGAGTAGCCAGGAGCTGCGAAAGTCGTCCTTGAGAACTTCTACATGGACGATTACTTAGACTCAGCTGAATCCCCGAGAGGGCTCTCATTATGTCGAAGGAATTGGTACATCTTCTCCAGCTAGTTGGGTTTAAGCTTACTAAATTTATTAAGCAATGTACCAGATATGGCTGATCGAATTGATGTGTCTGCTCAATCCACCGAACCGAAAGTCATCGTTTCGTCCAAGGAGGAATCAATGCACTTACTTGGGATTAAGCGGGATCACAACAACGATACTCTTGTTGTGAGCAGGGGCACCAACATCACGATCTTGAAAAATTTAAAACACCGCTTTGTCTTAAGCCTTGTGTCAAGGGTCTATGACCCGATTGGTCTTGTCGCACCGTTTACTGTTGGTGCTGATTTAATCTTGAAAGACATTTAGCATGCCATCGGACAAAGTTGGGATTACGAGATACCTAAAAAACACAGTTGACAAATTCCTGGTGTGTTGAATTGCCGCAGTTAGCTGAGATCACTATACCAAGAAGTTACTTTTCAGGAACATTCTAACATCTTGAACTCCACGTGTTTGGTGATAGCTCGCAATACGTATTCAGTGCAGTAGGTTTTCCTAAGACTCGAGTATCATGCACTTCCGGGGAGAATACAACAGAGATGGCGTTTGTCTTGGGCAAGGCCAGTATTGCACCTATGAAGGTAATGGCAGTTCCTAAGTTGGAAATTCAAGCCGCTCTCCTCGCTACGCGTTTAAAAAGGGAAATCTGTCGAGCCTTAATGGTGACTGTGGATAAAGTGCTTATGTGGACAGATAGTACTATCGTCTTGCAGTGGATAAACTCAAAAAATAAACCCCCCATTTTCATCGCAAATCGTATTAGTGAAATTCTGGAGATCACCAGCGTTGTCCAATGGAACCACGTCGCTACGAAAGATAATCCGGCAGACATTGGCAAACGTGGTATGTCCGCTGAAGTTTTGAAATTGATTAGCTGGTTGAGAGGTCTTGACTTCTTGAGAACTAAGAAATTCCCTTTCGTACCAAATACTGACGTTGTTGATAACATCAGGCTCGGCGTTGTAACAGAGGAACAAGACGATGACTCCGTCTCATCTTTAGCCGCATCCGAAACCAAGCCCCTTAAGGAACAAAGAATTATTCTAATCCCATTTGATAAGTTCGGTTTTTATCGAAAACTACTTGGTGTCACCGCATATATGCTCCGGTTTTTACCATCTTATGAAAGTTACCGTACCGTAGATGGCAGCATAGCGGATCCTGTTGAGCTTGACGAAGCTGAGTGTCATCTCCAGTACTTAGTTCAAGGAGAGTCCTTTAATACCGAAAAAAGGGATATTCTTGAAAATAAATCCATTGAGAGGAGCAGTCGCATTGCTCAGTTTACTCCGTTTATTGGGCCTCATGGCCTCATCCGGTCTTTTGGGCGATTACGACGCCAGTGGAAACTTACTTTGACATTACGCATCCTATCGTGCTGGATGCGCGTCATACTTTTCTCAAATTGTTCCTGCGACATACTCATCTGAAGAACCATCATCAGGGCATCGATTACTTATGGTCAGAGGTGCAGGAAATTTATGCCACCCTTAAACTTCATTCCACACTGCGTTTCATCAAATCAAACTGCGTCTTGTGTAGAAAGTTCCGTGCAGCAACCATTCATCCGATCATGGCAGACCTCTCAAAGGAGAGACTCGCATACCAGTCTCCTCCCTTTGACAATGCCGGGGTTGATTACTTCGGCCCATTCTATGTCACCGTTCGTCGTATTACCGAGAAGAGGTGGGGATTTCTCTTCACTTGTCTGACTACTCGTGCTGACCATGTTGAAGACGTTCCCTCCATAGAAAATAGTTCCTGTGTATTGGGAGTGGATCGATTCGTCTTACGTCGGGGTACACCCGCTGTGATTTGGTCAGATAATGGTACGAACTTTATGGGAGCGGAGAAAGAGCTCCGTAAAGGTATCGAAAAATGGAATACGATTAACATCGCCACCAAACTTGCACATAAGGGCAATAAGTGGAGGTTCAATCCACCCAGTGCACCGCTCCAAGGTGGCATCTGGAAGATGTTGGTCCGTAGTTTTTAAGGGGTGCTGTACACCATCCTCGGTACACGCTGCCTCACAGATGAAGTGTTGAACACCACTTTTTGTCTTGTTGAACACGCACTAAACGCACGTCCGTTAATGCCCGTAAGCGTTGACCCGTCCGACCTAGGCGCAATAACATCTAACCATTTTCTAATTGGTAACCAAGCAGTCGGAACTCCGTCCATCGTTGGCATCGACGAGTTCGATCATCGCAAGTGGTACGCCCGTGCACAGTCCTACGCACATGCAATTTGGGCACGTTGGCTTTAGGAGTATGTATCAGCGCTGAACCGTAGATCTAAGTGGCAGACGCCTGCCGAGCAGCACCTCAAGTTTGGTGATTCAGTGTGGATTGTTGAAGAAAGCAACCCTAGGGGTTACTATCCAACACCTTGGGTTGAAGAACTCCGGTACGGCTCCGACAGCTTCGCCCGCTCCGTCGTCGTATACACGTCGTCCGGATCGCTCGTCCGCCCACTCTTAAAGCTGGTACCGATCCTCCCAACATTTTCCTCCGGGCCGGACGATGTTACCGCGTAAATGAGCAACGCTATTTAAATAAACCAGCAATTGAAAGAAAGTTTTATTACGTAATTTCTTAACCATGTAAGCCTTATATCCGATCTTTTATACGTAGAAAGCTCAGAAAAAGTTCGGTTAACATGATTTTCGTTGAGCCAACTAATAAACTGAATCGGTTGCGCTCTTTTTAGGCTGAATATTTTCACGTTTCGAAAACTTATCGGTGACCGATCTGAGCCGAAAGTCGGCTCAGATCAAATACCTGCTAACAAATACAGTTAGGTTTGCCAAGCCTTTAGGATGTGCTTTTTGCTTTAATCCGTTTGAATACAGTTGACTATCTTGAAGAGTTTAAACATACGATAGAGTGTATTCACATAGAGCACAAACAAAGTTTCCGGAATTCTATGGTGCAAAAACACCAGACTATGCAGGGACTCTAACCCTCAATCTCTTTGATGCGTTGTTCATATTCACCAGTACGCTTTAATTTTTTCGAAACAGGCTCGAGATACCACTTTTTTTGTGAAACGTTTCTTCCATTTATTAGGTTGCTCAACACCCGCGCATCAACCGTATTCAGGTTAAGTTTAAATGGAAGATTTTAGCCATTCAAGTCCGCTAAATTAGGATGTTTTAAAGTTGTTGAAGTTCCATTGTTCCAAATAAAGTTTCTGCTGCCTCATTTTTCAGTTAAAATTTGAACAAAAAAATAGATCTACTTACATCAAAAAACGTTTGTACAATAGGTCAAAAGCTTGTTATAATTGAAAACTTGCGACATATATCAGGGTTTTTGGTTTCACCTTAATTTTTGGCACTACCTTCTTTTTATGGAAATTTAAGTATTCAAAGCTTCGCTTTGAGAGAATATGCAAACAAAAATTAAAGTTTTCTGCGAGATAGTGAGAAAAACAAGAATTGTATGTACAATTGAACGTAACAAAAAAAATTGATTTATCCAAAAATTGAAGCCTCGCTAAAACCAAAAACCATGAGAAAATTGAATACTTGAAAGGATCTTTTCCGCTTGTGCCCCCCTTCCCCAGCTTAGTGGGCGCATATTATTTGCGCCCTCAGAGCCACATGCCATAATTTTACATAAAGATTTACTTTGTAGTGGCACGTGCTCTGTAACTGGGGAGCGCATATCATACTGGGGGCACAGACGGAAAAGATTCTCTTTAAAAAAGCATTTGGTCGTCAAAAAATTTTTGCGACACTAAGCAGCGCATGTTGAGTTTTTTTCATTAAGATTTACTATGTAATAGCACGTGCTCTGTAACTGGGGGGATCATGACGTAATGTGTGGGCACAAACGGAAAAAGGTACACTTTAAAAAAGAATGTGGTTGTCAAAAAAACTTTCAGACAGTAAGAAGCGCATGTTGAGTTTTTTTGCATAATGATTCGCTTTGTACTGGCACGTGCTCTGTAACTGGGGAGTGCATAACATACTGGGGGCGCAAACGTAAAAAATCTTCTTGAACAAATGCATGTGGTTGTCAAATATATTTTACGAAACTAAGCAGTGTATGTTGAGTCTTTTTTCATAATGATTTACTATGTAATGGCACGCTCTCTTTAACTGGGGGGCAAATAACGTGTTGGGTGGCACAAACGGAAAAAATCCTCTTGAAAAAAGAATGCGGTTGTCAAAATTTTTTTTTGAAACACTAAGCAGCGTATGCTGAGTTTTTTGTTCATAATGATTTACTATGCAATGGCACGTGCTCTGTAACTGGGGAGGGCACATAACGTACTGGGTGGGCACAAACACAAAAGATACACTTGAAAAAAGCATGTGGTTTTCAAATATATTTTGAGACACTAAGCGGGTCTTTCCCATTATAGCCCCCCATGAAATTATAGCCCCCCATTATGGTATAATTACCATGATTTCTTTGGGGGGGGGGCTATAGGTTATCTGACCACTAAGCTGGGGGGGCTATAATGGGAAAGACCCCACTAAGCAGCGCATGTTGAGTCTTTTTTCAGAATGATTTACTATGTAATGGCACGTGCTCTGAAATTGGGGGGGGGGGGGTTGCGCATAACGTACTGGATGGGCACAAACAGAAAAGACACACCTGAAAAAAAGCATGTGGTTTTCAAATATATTTTGAGACACTAAGCAGCGCATGTTGAGTCTTTTTTCAGAATGATTTACTATGTAATGGCACGTGCTCTGAAATTGGGCGGGGGGGGGGGGGTTGCGCATAACGTACTGGATGGGCACAAACGGAAAATATACACTTGAAAATGAGCATACGGCTGTCAAAAACATTTTGAGACACTAAGCAGTGCGTGTTAAGTCTTTGTCATTTTTGCCCTTGTTGTTTTGGGGCATAGAATGTTTACCTCCCACAACTTTTGTAAAAAGACCACACCAATGTGGGCGTTGTTTTGTCAGCCAGTTATTATGGAAAAACAAAACATTGAAGCCATCTTTCATTGTTTTTAAAATTGCTATAATACAATCTATTGAAAAAAAGCAGGAGCACAGAAGAATGAAACCTAATCCGACAACTGATACGAAGTCCTTAACGATGACATTAATTTTCACAAAGGAAAAACTATATTCTCTTCGGCTTCAATAAGCAGCTGATCCACTTAGTCCTCTAGAAAAGAAGAGTGTGTAATTCAATTTACTTGTTTGAGTGATTTAATTGAAAAAATTTAAAAATTTCCCTCATGTAAACGAATGAAACTTCTCAATTCTTGTCTGGTTACTGAAATCTGTTTTTCAGAATTGTCCGAGCAACAGGGCACTCAACTCATTGTGAACAAAACTATACAATATTGGAATCCAACTTTAGCATGCTAAGGCTTTGTTGAATTTTAAAAATCATTATAGAGCAACAAAATTATTTTTCAAATCTCGGAAAAAAATGATTCCAATAGCGAACAGATATTGGATTTTTTCGCTTTGTTCCCCCAGTTCTATATGCAACCTCCATAACCTCCAAAAAATTTTTGGAAAATATGTTGCGTGCAACTAAGGGTTGCAAATACTAACGATCGTATAAGCGTAGGGACAATAAGGCAAATAATCCAAGTTACCAACCTTAAAACGGATTTTTTGGTTTTATTATTTTTATGAGATCATCTTGCCACTGCACAGTTTACTGTTGATAGTAACTATAACTTGTTAAACGTTCATTTTTAAAATGAGAACCGCAAAAAACTATGCTTCAAAACAAATAAAAGATTGAAATACTAATGAAGACGAACTCATATGCATCACCTTACCCTATATGCCATATTTGTACTTGTGTATTTACTATGCGATGGCCCTTGATCTCTGTCTAGGCGTTACATATAGTATGCAGCTGGAGCATAAAGTTTTGGGATTTCTTCCCATTGAGCCACCAGTACGTTATACACCCCCAGTTACAGAGCACATGCCATTACATAGTAAATCATTTTGCAAAAATATGTTTATTTTGAAAATATTAAAAACAACAAATAATTTACCTTTTGTGTCGCAGAATTGTGGGCTTGCGCAAGAGAGGGGCATAGTTATCACCAAGAAAAAATGCTCAGCTCAAATTAATTCCCAGCTTTTGAAGAACCAGTTTGAAAGTAATATAAAAACCTTTTGATCTTGTTTGAAGAAACTGTCATAACTATTGTTGTTTCAAAAACAATTTTGAAGAAAATTAGCAATAAGTTTCATTTCATGTTCAACATAAACCCACCGATATCTTTTTTTTCTTTAAATTTACATGCCATAATTATTCCCGACTTTTTGTGCCGATAAAAATAAATGGAAATGTCAAGTTGACGGTGACGTAAACACAGAAATTTAACTGATATGAAAGTTAATCCGCGTCTTTGTTCTTTTGACTTAAAATCGAACAAAGGTTTTTCTCAGTAGAATGCTCACGGAGCACAATCACTACTTTTTAAACAATTTCTTAGCCTGGCAAAAACAGTCTCCCATATTTCTAATCAGAAGTTGAGAAAAGGTTATTGCCGTGTGCAAAAATGTTCGATATAATGACCTATGACCAGTATTTTTTCCTTCTACTGATATGCGGTAAGTGGCTCATCATAAAAATTTCAAACTATTACACAAATAGTCGAATCTTTTCCGTCCTTTCCGTTTCTAACCACCCCAGTACGTTTTTCACCCCCCCCCCCCCCACCGGTAACAGAGCACATGTCATTGCATAGTAAGTCATTATGTAACAATTTTGGTTATTGCCGTGTGCAAAAATGTTCGATATAATGACCTATGACCAGTATTTTTCCTTCTACTGATATTCGGTAAGTGGCTCATCATAAAAATTTTAAACTATTACACAAATAGTCGAATCTTTTCCGTCCTTTCCGTTTCTAACCACCCCAGTACGTTTTTCACCCCCCCCCCGGTAACAGAGCACATGCCATTGCATAGTAAGTCATTATGTATAAATTTTTGCGCGTGATGTTTTGGGTGCAAATCATAAGCACTCGCTAAGCTTGGGGGACATAAAAGTAAAGGATTGAAATTTTGTTTTTCCACATCCAAATAAGACACTGCCAGTTATATACCTCTTGAAACAATTGAACATTTTCTCAGCAGAACTAAACATAACAAAAGTACCGTTAATTTTTTGGATCTTTACAAGAGGTAGAAGATCGATTGTTTCAAGAGGTATATAACTGGCAGCGTCTTATTTGGATCTGGAAAAACAAAATATCAATCTTTTACGTTTATGTCCCCAAGCTTAGCGAGTGCTTATGATTTGCACCCAAAACATCACGCGCATAAATTTTTACATAATGACTTACTATGCAATAGCATGTGCTCTGTTACGGGGGGGGGGGGTTGAAAAACGTACTGGGGTGGTTACATGCGGAAAAGACGGAAAAGATTCGACTATTTGTATAATAGCTTAAAATTTCTATAATGAGCCACTTACCGAATATCAGTAGAAGCAAAAGTATAAGTTAAGGCAGAAAACGGTTCTTTTGAACTAAAACTTATTCCAGAGAAAGTAAACTTCTAATTTTAATTTAAAAAATTTTCGAAAAGAGCAGACATTAACAAATATTTACAGAAATTAGTACGAAAATGTTCAAGAAGTCGGAACATTATCAGGAACCGTAATCTTTTCTATTAGAATATTTTTCGTTTGTGCCGCCATCCAAGTACGTTATGCACCCCAGATACAAGAGCACGCGTGCCATTACCTAGAAAATTACTATATAAAAATCTGGCATTCGCGACTGGATGGGTGGGGGGGTGAAAATAAAATGCACCAATAAACTGGGGGGCACAAAAAGCAAAAAACTCAAATATTTTAAGACCCAAAGATTTAGCTTTAGGTTGCTCTAATTTAGTGTGTTGATAAGGCTTCATTTTTAATTTTCCAGAAAGTAACGATAACCAACTTGGTTTTTTATTTAATTGTTTAAAATTTTTATTTAAAAACTTTTTTAAAATGTTTGTGATCTTGTAAACGAATGAAATTTCGCGATTCTTTTCATGTTATTCAATTTTTTTTTCAGAATCGCTCGGTCAACAGCGCACTCATTTCTTAGTGTAAAACTCTCCCGAAGTCAAAAACTTTAATCATGTCAGCTAAGCCTTGATCGATGGTGAGACGGGCATAGAGCACCTATCATATCGGCGCTGAACCCCAATTAACCCAATTTGTCGTGGTTACAGGATAATGAGGGTGAGCTGGACATCAATTGCGACTTGGGAAAAGACAGATCGAGACCAACTAGGCCTAAATTATCTATTCCGCCTAAAGTATCTAAGCTTTCCGTCTTTCCATATTATAGTCCCCATATAACCCCCGAATACCGTTAGTATGCCATTGTAAGTTGATGTCACTTAGTCGGAGTCTGCGAGTGTTTTTGAGCCTTTCCAATTATACCACTCCACAAAATTATAGCCCCCTCAGTATGGTATTATCCGCGTCTTTGTTCTTTTGACTTAAAATCGAACAAAGATTTTTCTCCGTAGAATGCTCACGGAGCACAATCACTACTTTTTAAACAACTTCTTAGCCTGGTAAAAACAGTCTCCCATATTTCTCATCAGAAGTTCAGAATTGGTTATTGCCGTGTGCAAAAATGTTCGATATAATGACCTATGACCAGTATTTTATCCTTCTACTGATATTCGGTAAGTGGCTCACCATAAAAATTTCAAACTATTATACAAATAGTCGAATCTTTTCCGTCTTTTCCGTTTTTTCCGTTTGTAACCACCCCAGTACGTTTTTCGTCCCCCGTAACAAAGCACATGCCATTGCATAGTAAATCATTATGTATAAATTTTTGCGCGTGATGTTTTGGGTGCAAATCATAAGCACTCGCTAAGCTTGGGGGACATAAAAGTAAAGGGTTGAAATTTTGTTTTTTCAGATCCAAATAAGACACTGGCAGTTATATACCTCTTGAAACAATCGAACATTTTTTCAGCAGAACTCAACATAACAAAAGTACCGTTAATTTTTTGGATCTTTTCAAGAGGTATACAACTGGCAGTGTCTTATTTGGATCTGGAAAAACAAAATATCAATCCTTTACGTTTATGTCCCCCAAGCTTAGCGAGTGCTTATGATTTGCACCCAAAACATCACGCGCATAAATTTTTACATAATGACTTACTATGCAATAGCATGTGCTCTGTTACGGGGTGGTGAAAAACGTACTGGGGTGGTTACAAACGGAAAAGACGGAAAAGACTCGACTATTTGTAAAATAGTTTAAAATTTTTATAATGAGCCACTTACAGAATATCAGTAGAAGCAAAAATACTGGTCATAGGTCATTATATCGAGCATTTTCGGTTTCTGCCTCTCCCCAGCCGAGCGGTCAATTGGTTGGTGAAGAAAATTGAACAAAAGTTTTTTGTTCAATGTTCTTTACCAACCAATTGACCGCTCGGATTTTTTCTGTTTTCACCCCTCATCCAGTACGTTAGACATCCTCCAGTAACAGAGCATGTGTCATTACAAAGTAAATCAGTATGTAAAATATGGCGCGTGCGTCTAGGGTTGCAATTACAGTGCAACCACTAAGCTGGGGAGAGGCAGAAACTGAAAATGCCCGACCGCTCTAGTAGAAGTTTTAAGTAGAAGAAAAAGGAACGGCCGAACACTGTAAACCATTATGTCCAGGTCCTTTTTGTAGCATCAAAATATAAGTTAAGGCAGAAAACGGTTCTTTTGTACTAAAATTTATTCCAAAGGAAAGTAAACTTCTATTTTCAATTCGAAAAGAAAAAATTTCGAAAAGAGCAAACATTAACAATTATTAACAGAAATTAGTACTAAAGTGTTCAAGAAGTCGGAACATTATCAGGAACCGTAATAATTTCTATTAGAATATTTTCCGTTTGTGCCCCCACCCAAGTACGTTATGCACCCCAGATACAAGAGCACGCGTGCCATTACCTAGAAAATCACTATATAAAAATCTGGCATGCGCGACTGGGTGGGTGGGGGGGGGGGGGGGGTGAAATTAAAATGCACCAATAAACTGGGGGCACAAAAAGCAAAAAAACTCAAATATTTTAAGACCCAAAGATTTAGCTTTAGGTTGCTCTAATTTAGGGTGTTGATAAGGCTTCATTTTTAATTTTCCAGAAAGTAACACTAACCAACTTGGTTTTTTAATTTAATTGTTTAAATTTTTTATTTAAAAACTTTTAAAATGTTTGCGATCTTGTAAACGAATGAAATTTCGCGATACTTTTCATGTTACTTAATTTTTTTTTCAGAATCGCTCGGTCAACAGCGCACTCATTTGTTTGTGTAAAACTCTCCAGAAGTCGAAAACTTTTATCCTGTCAGCTAAGCCTTGATCGATGGTGAGACGGGTATAGAGCACCTTTCATATCGGCGCTGAACCCCAATTAACCCAATTTGTCGTGGTTACAGGATAATGAGGGTGAGCTGGACATCAATTGCGACTTAGGAAAAGACAGAACGAGACCAACTAGGCCTAAATTATCTATTCGGTCTAATTTATCGAAGTTTTCCGTTTTTCCATATTAGCCCCCATATAACCCCCGAGTACCATAAATATACCATTGTAAATTGATGTTACTTAGTGGGAGTCTGCGAGTCTTTCCAATTATACCACTCCACAAAATTATAGCCCCCTCAGTTTGGTATTATGGCATATATACGGTGATTGGGGAGGAAAGGTCTATAGGTTATGATCACTAAGCTTGGGGGGAGGCAGGGAGATCCATAATTTGTCATACAAGGTCAAATAAATTGTAACTTCTGGTACAAAACGTAGTGGGGGATCAATAGACCCAAAAATCCCCAAATTTGAATTTGTGGTTACCTTCTTCTGTTCTTGCTCTTTGATGGCCTTGTTTAGCTTCTGAGTGACCTCAGGTCTCTTGGCCAGATAATCTATCTCAGACATTCTCAATTCCACACAACACACACTTATCGATTCTCATTGAGCAAATGTGCACGTGCAATTATAAGAACGTATATTGAGCTTTAAGAAAGCTCGCCATTTGGGCGCATATATTTTGGAGTTTTTCCCATTATAACTCAGCCTACATTTTATTAAGCAACATTTTTTCAAAAACGTGCGAGAGCAGCAAGCGAGGAGAGACTTTCATTTAACTTTGTTCTAGGTTTCCAGTAAAATCAATACAACTTTATGTTCCAATAGATAAACAAGTACAGGGTTTTAGACGTTATTTCTACTATAGCTTAAGGATCGAACTATCATATATTTATAATGCGATTCTGTAGGACGCATGAAATAACCAGATACTGCGAGTAAGTTAGATAATTTAGGTCAACTTTGACAAGTTAATTAGGTTTTGAAATAAACTTTCTTTCTTAAAGGGTTATTGTTTCGAAGGCGCCAGAGGGGAGTTCAGTGATATATCTTAAACAAACAAATTGATGAACAAAAGCATATTGAGCTGTCAATATATTTTGATTAATTAGAAGAGTTGTATTTGTGCATCAGACCCAAGTCGAAATGAGTGATTTGATTTTAGAAGAAAACTAGAGAGCGAACATTTGAAGCGAACTAGATAATTTGAACAGAATTGGAATTTCAATTTGAAGTAACTAACAGTGTGATTTCAAATTTGCAAAATAATCTGCACCCCAAAACCTGATACACTCGAATTCTTTAAGTTATATGCATCATTGGAATCTGAAATTTTGTGGAGATGTTGCCCTGAAGATTTTCCATATACAATAGGGATGCGCGGCCGGTTAAACTTTTCCGATCTGAGTTATTAGCACCGGAAGTGGTGTTTTTCGACGGTTTTTGATATTTTGCAGTATAAATTTCATAGTTTATGGATGAAATAACGGTATAAACCAATCGTAATAGGATGTACTTGTGCAGTAATGTATCGGGTGATTATAGGAAAGGTTTAGAAAGTTGTGGGAGAAATTTGTTGGCATTTGGAAATAAGAGAAGGCGGTTTATAAGTTTTTTGAAATATCCTCGGTTAAAAATTTGTCTGACCCCCCTGGGATGGGAAGGAGTTATTGGTTGATAACCAAGTCAATGATGAGGAGGGACCCCTAATGGTCCTCTATTGCGGTTATAGTTTTCAGGACAATCCGACCACCCGACACCGAGCTATTAACACCGGATGTAGCGTGATTTGAAGGTTTTTATATATTTTATTGTGAAATACGAATAATTGAGTAAAAATATTGGGATTAATCAGTCGTAATGTAATGCACGTATGCCTTAAGGTTTTTGCATGATCTTGGGAATGGTTTAGGATGTAAAATGGCGATTTTTGAGAACATTGGTAATTATCACAGGAAGCTGGTTAGCACCTGAATTGAAATAGTATTTTTCAGAAGTTGAATTCGGATTGACCTAAAAATTGGGGGATAGACTAATTTGGGTACGAGGAAACCGATTTTGATGTCAGATCTGACCCCACACCAACCTGCACGAAACTAGCGCATGCCCGTGCTGCGGAACGTAAAAATTGAATTTCTCGTGGAATCTTAGGACGGTTAGTGTAACTTTTCAAGGGTTTTCAATTGGTGATATTTTTAGTCCCAGATTCCGACCGGAAGTTGGTGCTCCGGGAGTACCCGAGTGCTGAAAACCGGAAATTGGCCTTTTTGAGCGGCCGAACGACTTTGAAATGGTATTAAGTTGATAACTTGAGACAGTTAGTGACAAAAAATAACCACCCCGGTCAATTTTGACGAACTCGGATTTTTCGGGTTTTGGCACCCACGACTCCTTAAAAATATTCAAATTGCAAACGACTCGCAACGGCTAATCCGTTGATCACAGAAATTGGCAGGAAAGTTGGTGGCACCCTATAGTTACTAGAAACCTTTACCCGAAGACGTTTTGACCACAGCTTCGCGAGTTATTATGTTGTGAAATTTTGGGGTCATCCGGGAGGTCGACGAAAAGTGTGCGCAGGCATTGCTCGTGGTCTAGTGGGAGTTAGGGCATGAAATTTTGTGAGTAGCTGCAACTATGAGAGAACTTTCCGTGACAGTAATTAGTTTTATTAACTTGACCCTTCATTTTGGACGAATGACCCCTAAGTGACCTCTAGAGGTCACACTATTGGGCTTTTAGGAATATTAGAATAGTCGACATGTATAATTACAGGGAATTGCATGTACTAGTTTCAAGACTGGAAATAGCAATTTCTCTTAGTTTTTGGGGTTGAGTTTAGGTATTTATTCAAAACATGACTTCTGACAAATGTTTACAGGGATTGATTGCAGCTAATTAATTTGATAGCGGAAATAGAGGAATAACAGTTTTTCAGAGCAACGTTCAATGTTTACTAAGCATGTTCAATGTTTACTGAGAGAACTTTCCGTGACAGTAATTAGTTTTATTAACTTGGCCCTTCATTTTGAACGCATGACCCCTAAGTGACCTCTAGAGGTCACACCATTGGGCTTTTAGGAATACTAGAATTTTCGACATGTATAATTACAGGGAATTGCATGAAATAGTTTCAAGATTGGAAATAGCAATTTCTCTTAGTTTTTGGGGTTGAGTTTAGTTCTTTATTCAACGCATGATTTTGGACAAGTTTTGACAGGGATTGATTGCAGCTAATTAATTTGATAGCGGAAATAGAGGAATAACAGTTTTTCAGAGCAACGTTCAATGTTTACTAAGCAAACACTGATTGATATGTCAAGTGCATATTTGAGATAAAGCGAACTGGGTTTGTTTACATATGAGTTCAAAGGTCGTGTACATAAGATAAGGAGAAAGCTGAACAATGGTTGGTAGCAGTTGAATGACAGTGCATAATTTGATATTGGTTGTTTGCATAGCAAACAAAGCCCTCCTACACAATGTGATGATTTCAAGTGTAAGTTGCAAAGTTTACTTAAGAGATTAAGGTTTGTTTGCTTAAGATAAGAGCGTATTGGTTGAGTATAAACTGAAGTGACACACAGAGAAATTTAGAGAGAGAGCGTCGAAGCGATTTGTTGAGAGACAGCAGAAGTTGGACACAGGAGAGATTTGCGCACAAGCGAGAGAAAGTAGTTGGTTTAGTGGGACTAAACTATAGAAGCTAGTGTGAAAAGCAGAGAGGTGACTGAGAGTTTAGTGAGATTGAACTCTGAAAGATTGTAATTGCGAGACCAGTTGGGATACTTTGAGCTGTTTTGATTTAGTTCATTTGGGAAGTGAACCACGGATATTGGTATTATTATTGTAATTACTATTATAAATTGTGTTGAATTTGTATTTTTCATTGATGTGCAAGTAATTCTCTTACATTCGTTATCCAAATAACTAGAATTGATATTACGAGCCCCATTGTGAATTAACTTATTTCAAGGCAATCTAATTTGCAACAGCTTACAAGAGTGGAAGAGGGAAAATCGCAGAGTAACAAAGTAAAGCTTGCTTCACTAATTCAAAACCTTTGGTTTATATTATTTGATCGATCTTCTGGGCGACAGAGTCCCCTCACTGTTGAGCCTGGCAGAAATTCAGAAGACGACAAATTCTTAAAATGTAAATGTTTGAACAAACTTTATGTTATGGTAACAAATATTTGAACCTACATTTCATAGATTTGAAAAAGTTCAACCTTTGTCATTGAACGATAAGCTCTTGAGAAATTCCCCTTCTAATTCTTGAATTTATGAAACAAAAATTCATGAGATTATCTCTGAATGTAATTATAGAGAGAATCCCTATTGCCACATCTGTTTGATGCGCTATATAGCTCTATATCAATGCAATTGCCGGGTGTCAATTATTTCATTTTTTTACTACATGGGAGAATTGTTTATCTTTAATTCTTAGCCACCATCACGCAATTGATTGATTTATATCTTAGAAATCCGACTTCTAGGTGAGCGAGCTTATTTGAGTCGAGCTAAAACCATTTTCATGGCCAATTTGTGTCAATTATAATAATTTCATACTCATTTTTGGTCGAAAAAGATCTTTCCTTCTGAATATTGCAGTGCTCTAATTGAAAACTGAACATAAGAATAATAAATTGAGCTGTAGAAAAATGTTTTGTCTATTGTCACATTGGTTCACCATAACTACATGGTCTTCCGTTTGTTTCGACTGCTTGTGTTGGTAGCACGTGCAAACTCGTAAAAGTCTGGCTCCCTGAAATTCCAGGAATTGATTTATTAATTGACAGTTCCACCGAATTCGGCACCCGAACGAACTCGTAGTCGTTCAAACTTAAAGCTTTCACACGCACTTTGTTGTGACCTTTTGGCCCCGTGTTGTATTCTATACTATTGGCAGTGCCATCGATGTTTGTCTCGAAAGTCTTTGTAGTCGGCTCGTAAGCGTCGTAGAAAAGCCGAAGACTCTCGGCGGTCGGGAAAGGCATAAGGGGTTCTTGGGTTTCACATATAGCACAGGATGTACATGGACAAGGCACGAGGGTGACAGAATTCTCCACAAGAGGGCTAAATAAGGCAGCTGACATGCAGAGGACTACAGTGAGAAGGGAGAGATAGAAGGACCAGCTCAACGTGCACTTCCCCGAGAAAAGGAGGAATGAGTCTGTGCCACAGAAGGTTTCACTTTGCACTGCAGGGTGTGAACAACCCATGGCGAAGCTGACAAAACCACCCACCAGGAAAATTCCTGAAACAAATTGCAGTAAACGATCAGTTATTTAAAAACTCTGTCACTCCATAAGAAAGTCCAGTAATATTGGTTATTAACAGTTATTAACAGGGAGACTCTCAGAAAATTACGCTCAACTTTAGGCTTGTTTTGAATGCAGTATAATCTCCTATGATTTATAAATTCGCTTTGCTGAAAAAATGAAACAACTGTTTTCAAAATTGATTGCACTTTTTAACCCACAAATTAATTCGCTTCAGCACGCTATTTTCAGGTTTTTTTGACATGCTCCCTTCATGCCCCAACTTTCAAAAACAACAAATTATCCCAAAATTTCAATTCTTCTCGTCAATTCTTCTTCGACAACAAAAAATTCAAAATATTTTTGAAGAGTCAATTTATTAAAATTTCACGCCAACGTCTTTGTTAAAATTCTATGTATCTAGGCCATCTAGGCCATCAATGTTGAAATCCTTAGGCCTCAATGCTTCTTCACGCGCTAAACGAGGAAACTGTTTATTTTTAGAAGAGCTCAAATCAAATAAAATTTGTAATGACGTTTGTACCGAGGTCGCAATATAAAGTAAAGAGTTTGAGTTTTGTTTTTATCAACAGTCTTACAAGAAAGAACATTGTTAATTTCCTCTGATTTACATAAGACAAAATGCAAGCGGTAAAAGAGGCAATGTAAACACATGCGAGCATAAAATGTTCTCACAATATTATATGTACATCATGAAGATGAAAATTAAACATTAAAATCTAATGATCTCAATGTCATCTTTCATATCGGTTACTTTTGGGTCCCTCAAAAATTCTTTCCAAAAATATTCTTTCAAATCTTTTTTAAGGAAGCTTTCGATGTTGTTTTCAGTCTAATATTAGAAGGCAGACTATTATTAGACTGAAAACAACATCAAAAGCTTTCTTAAAAAAGAACTGAAAGAATATTTTTGGAAAGAATTTTTGAAGGACCCAGAAGTAACTGATATCAAAGATGACATTGAGCATTACTTTTTCATTGGTCTTACTATTTAACCTGAAAAAAAAGAGAAAAATTGAAGCTCATTTTTCACTTTGCGATGGAGGTATTCAAAATGGATCCAAAATTCTCTGTTAGATTTGTTTTTCAAACAATTTTCTTAATTTTTTTTACTTCGAGAATGGGCTATGCTGAAAATTTACTGGGACACATTCAGTTTTCGAAACGTTGTTCCTTATTTTTCACTTCAAGGTTGAGCTATTAAAACAGTTTATTCTCAGATTGATTTTGTTTTTCAAACAATTTCCGGATCTATTCTGGTCTCCACCCCCCCCCCAAGCTTAGTGGAAATATATGTTTTATGACCCCCCGACGAACGTGCATTATTTTTACATAGTAGCGTGCTATATAAAAACACATAATTTGCAACTGTGGGTCAAAAAGTATTGGGGCCGGAACAGAATAGATCCCAGTTGCCTTCCTCTTTCACTTCAAGAATGGTCTATTCAAAATTTTTTTTGGATGGTTGCAGCTTTTAAACATTTTACCCATTTTTTCATTTTAAGAATGGGGAATTCAAAAAACGTAGTCTTAGATGGATTCAATTTTTCAAACTTTCCCCTCATTTTGCACTTGCAGAAAAGACTGTTCAAAAAAATTATTCTCCGATGGATCCAGTTTTGTTTCAGTGATATCACTTATGTATCTCTCGGCAAGAAAAACGATAAATTGGCCAAAAACGGTTGGCAAGGAGATCCTAGTACCAAATTAACTTCGAGGATTGAAAATAACCCAGTAAAATATGGTATATACAGAAGTTTTCTTTATTAAAGTTTCAAAGAACAAAAGAAAAGCTTACCTGACGAATTTTGTCAAAAAGTAATGGCAACAAAAAAATCAATTCTAATTCAGTCTTGGCGCTATCTTTATCTTATTGATCTATCAATTATACGTCAGAAGTAAAATTTCCCACCAACAGAAACCTGATTCTAACACCCACGCACGTCCAACTAAAGAACTCGATTGTATCTAGGCCGTATATGATTCGCATGAAGTAAAGATGAAAATAAAAAATCACCTCCGGGGTTGGGAACTAAAATCTATTCACATGTCAATCAAATAAATAATTTTTAGCTAATCTAAATTTTCTCTGTAAATTTTTGCATAGACAAGTACAATAAAAACGAGCTATGTTTTGTACATTTTCTGTTCCAGATTTTTTTAAGATTCAAGTGATTGAATTTTTTGACCCTTGTTTTCGACCACGACAATAGTGTCCAGACCAGCTACTGACAGAAAAATTTTGGATCTACAGAATGCAGAAGCAGCTACTGCTCGGATTATGTCTTTTGTTGAGAAATGTCGCGCAGAGAAAAAAGAGGACAAGATAAACACCGATGGTACTGTACAGAACCTACATGTAACCTATCTCTTTTTTTAGTATAAGCGGGCAAGATTCAATAATTCAACTTAGTAGCCTAATTAGTCCTAGGAATTTGATAGACACTCCGAACAAAGGCATCAGATTGGCAATTCAAAATTATATTTTTTTCCTAAAAAGAGAGTAGTAACGGCAGAAAGGGCTAAATTTCTGTCCGTAATACAACGTGTAATTGAGTCAGACGACAATTTTCTAGCTTGTCTGAGAGAGGAAGCATGCTATCATGACTTCGAAAAACTCAAAGCAGCGGCCAACCCCGAAAATGAGTTGGTAAAAATAAAATTCATATCAGGTTTGAGGAACCCTGAAGCAAAACTTAGACTACTAGACAGTTAAAGCAAAACAAGCAATTTCGGTTGCTGAAATGATTGAGAGCTTACAGTTCAGAAGTCAAGCAATGGCTTTTGCAAGTTCTTCATCAGGTAATAAGCCTTTTACTATGAAAGAAGACATTGGGTTCAACTTCAAAAGACCTTTCGAAAACCAACCAAAAAAATTACGTCTAATAAAAGCATCAACCTGTGTACTAGGTGAGCAGGTAAACCACACTCTAGTAGACATTGTCCAGCGCTTAGTAAAAAATGCAACACCTGTGAAAAGGTGGGACTCTTCTCAAAAACGTTTATAAGCAAAACCCAGCCAAATTCAGGTAAGTACAATAAACAGAATAACTTCTGCGAAGACCAAAATATTTCTTCAGAGCGAGCATCTCCACAATCGGAGACGGGATTTTTTTTATACTAAAGAACAGATCTTTGACATGTCTGCGACATGGGAATATATATCAATAAATAACTGCAAAGTAAAAATACAGGTAGGCACAGGTGCAGATAGCACAGTGCTATCGTCGAAAATATAGAGTGAGCTTGGTGAACCTCAATTGGATGGTAAAATAAAACATCTCGAAGTTTATGATGGTCATCAATTAACGCATCTGGGATCACATACTTATGACGTTGAGTTGAACGGAAACAGGCTCAAACAAAAACAACTAGCAGCTGTGCTGTCTGATAAAGAATTTGGACTAATTGGTAGAGATCTTCTACACAAGCACGATGTGAACAACATCATAACCGAACATCTCGCTGTGTGAAGGGTTTCAAATCATGTAAAGTTGATACCAGGACCACAGCTAATGTTCTGCAAAACCAGAAAATTACCTCTAGCTATTCAAGATAATGTCACAGAAAAACTGGAACAGATGGCCAGACAGGACATCTTCGAACCCGTACAGCCAGGCGGAGTCATTAATGCATCTCCAGTGGTTTGGCAGAGAAACAAGATTGGAGAACTGAAACTTTGCGTGAACTTGAAAGTGAATATCAATGGCAAGCTCATGGATGAGGACTGCCCAGTACCAGAAATGGAGACGATCTTCTACAACCTACATAGGGCTTCATACTTTGACAAAATTAACCTCTCAGATGCCTACTATCAAATTTAACTTGACGAAAAGGCAAAACATATATGCACAATCAACACATCTCAGGGGCTGTTCAATATTTGCCAACTACCTCAGGGATTTAAGAACTCGTCTTCAATCTTCCAGAATTGCATCGGATCCACACTCAGAGGAATCAAGAGCGTTGTGATCTTTCAAGAAGATGTGTTGGTGTATGGAACTAAGAGGGAGCACTTTGACAAGAGAACGCTTGCAGTCAAGAGTTGACTACGCGAGAAAAACTTTACTTTTAATGAGAAAAATCTAACTAACAACCAGTCAATAGCGTGCGTTAACTTTTTGAGATAATCCATTTCAAAGGAGGGAAGAGCATCAGATCCCAAACATGTTGAAAAAAAAGAAGCAAAACCACCAACTAACAACAAACAACTGGAATCGTTATTTTGCTCCAGCATATTTTTACGGAAGTATAGTTCCTGATTTTACAACAAAAATTGTTACCCTTAAATAAAATGAGAAATAGTGATCTCTCATGGGTCAAAATGTAACAAAAAACCTTTGAAGATATAAAAAATGAATTATGTGCTTACCCACTTGTACAGCCATATAGATTACAAAAAGAAGCAACAGTTTCTACTGACGCCTCTGAGATAGCCATTGGCGGGGTCTTTCGCAAAAAAGACATGCAGTTATATATGTATCGAGAAACTTGACTCCAACTGAGCAAAACTATTCGAACACAGAGTGGGAAGCACTGGCAACTGTGTTTGTGGTCACAAGATTGAAGCAATTCCTTCTTTGAAGACGATTTACACTAGAGGCGGACCACAAACCACTCAAATATCTCTTTGCACCAGACAAGGAGATCCCAATGACAGCCTTAGCTAGAATCACAAGATGGGCAATAGTTTTAATGGGCTTCGACCATGAGTTGAAGTACACACCAAGAGAGCAGATTACACATGCAGATACTTTGAGCAGAACGGATTTTGGCGAAGACGAATCCGACGATCGAGTGTGCTTCGATATCAAAAATATCTACTCCGCTCAGAGTGATTTGGTGACCCAAGTAGAAATCAAAACACAACTTGGAACAAACAGATTCTTCCAGGACATAATGAAACCAATCAAAAGCGGCAGTTGCAAACAATGTTCAGAAGCGGAAAAAGGATTTGAACAACACGAAGATGCACTGACCATACACAATGGAATCAACTTTGAGTTTTTTTCCTTTCATTCCAGCCAAATCACGACACTTGGTGTTGACAAAAGCGCATGCGACACGTCCTGAGAAAAGGGCAACTGAGGCATCATTTAGAATGATAGCGTGGTGACCTGGCATTATCAAGGACGTTCAACATTTTGTTAGTAAATGTAGAAATGTCAAATGAACACGCCTAGCTTGGGACAAACGGTCTCTACGTGGCCAAAAGCCGACGTTTGGGAGCGTCTCCACATGGACTGGGGTTATATTAAGGACCAAGGCAATATCATAGAAAATGTTGACGAGGGTTCTGGCTGGATAGAAGCCTTCCCCGCGGGAAATAGGACATCAGAAACAGTTAATGTATATCTTAGTTAAATCTTTGCAAGAATCGGAATACCAAAAACGATAGTATTTGATAATGGTCCTGAATTTGTAAGTTGTGACGTTAAACAGTGGTGTGAATCACTGAGAATTAAGAAAATGGAATCACACGTCTATCCTCCAAGAGCTAATGGACTAGCTGAAAGAGCAATTCAAACAGTGCAGCGAGCACTTCAAGCATGAAGTCCCAGTCCTAATGTGTCATTTGGAGCATTCCTTCAAAGAGCACTGATGACACATCGCAACACTTTAAAGACGAGGAGCAAAACTCCAGTTGAACTCCTGTTGAGACGCAGAGTGAGACTACCAGCAATAGCAGATTTCGACTCGTGCGAACCCATTGGCCAATGAGAACCAAAAGACAGTTCCTGCCACCTTCATCATAAGGAAGGGCTTAAATACATCTTTCATACAGCCCGAAAACACAACACGGACTATTCTAGTGAGCGACAACTAAATTGCGAAACTAAACGAGGACAATGTGAAAACTGAACCAGCAATAGAGGAGACCATATCTGAATCAAAACCACCATTTCAGAATACAGATGTGGGACCTTCACATCAAAATTAAGCTTTGGCAGCAACATCATCTGCAGAGCGTCAACAACCTGAACCACCAGAGCCTTTACAATCATCAACAAGAAACAGAAAACAACCCTACAGATTTGGAGAACCTATACCCATAAACTTGCTTAAAAAAGGAAGGAGGATGTGAGAGTTTCAAAGAAACATCAAGAATCTTAGAAGTTTTCTTTGTTAAAGTTTCAAAGAACAAAAGAAGAACTTACCTGACGGATTTTGTCTATAAGTAATGGTAAGAAAACTAAACTCAATTCTAATTCAGTCTTGGCGCTATCTTTATCTTATTGACTTATCAATCAGATGTTACAAGTAAATTCTCCCACCAACAGAAACTTGATTCTGACACCCATCGGCCTCAACTAATGATTTCGATTGAGTCCATATATAATTCGCATGAAAAATGATGAAAAAAGAAAATCACCTCCGGGATTCGGAACTAAAATCTATTCACATGTCAATCAAATAAAATATCTTCAGCTAATCTGAATTTTCTCTGTATATTTTTGCATAGACGAGTACTATAAATACGAGCTAATTTTTGTATATTTTCAGTTCCAAATTTAATTAAAATTCAACTTATTGAATTCTTTTTAGCCGTGTTATCGACCACGACAGTGTATTTCAAAGTGAATCATCTGATGAACCATCACTCGAACGAATGGTCTAAAATAATGTGATGACGCTGAAATCTATAAAAACGATATCAAAATAGTGAAAAAGATTGATAAGGTTTTTTTTTGTTAAACTGTGACAAACGTTTACTTGCGAGCCAAAAAGACCAAAAAGAAATGAGAAGAACCAAATTTATTAAGTTTAGCCATTTCATGGTAAAATTGATCGTAATCAGAGTGTAATTTAGTGAAAATGCAGTTTCCAGCTTCGATGCTCCACTGCTGGATTTTTTTTTACTAAAATTCCGGATCCCATATAGAAAATATTGTACGCGAGTTCGAGAACGATATGATTATTTCCCATACGATTAATTGACGAATTACTTAAGATGTTGTTGCAAACTTCTTAGGATATTTTTTCAAATGATTAAAACTGAAAAACGCAAAGCATTCTTACAAACATACTGTGAAACGGAAATTGGTGCACTTTGCCAAGACAAGCGATATTTATAATTTAACGAAACTTGCTATGCATCATGAGGAAATTCATATGCGGGCACCATTGTAATCTCTAATCTCGGTTTTGTTAAAATAATATGGAGATATTTCAATTAATTTTCTCGAAACCGCACCCTAATTGCTATCCTAGCAACTTCACCCTATGGTTCCTTATAGTCTCAGATTTAAAAAGTTCTACAAGATTGGTAAGCTTACAACTTTATCATGAACTTCTATCTATAACTACAACTGTTCCATAAATGGAATTCTTTGATTAAAAAGTTCTGTTATTATGTCCTTTACTTTGCTCTTCAATGGTTTTCAAAATTATTTTAGAAATTTTATATTTCTATAACTCGCCTTCTATGAAAGTTCTGTTACTGCAAATTTTCATTGACGCCATGGAAGGAGGATCAAATTTTTACACTTTTGGTACAATGAGGTCCATACCCTTTGCTGCTTAATAAAGCCATTATTAACTGGATTGTTATTTTTTGTAAGTAAGTGGTCTCAGTGCAATATGATTACTCCTGAAAAAAATAATGTTTATTGGTTTAACTGGGTTCGAATGATAAAGGTGAACTTTCTTACTTTGGTGGGGGTGTTGGCATATAGAGATAGCCCCATACAGTCCAGACAAACAAGCTTACATTTTCTGCGTGATTAGAAAATAAACTTTAAAACCTAGTTCGGACCGTTTCCTCCTCCCATTAAAACAATATTTTTATTTTCACAAATTTGGCTGGGACAACTTGCCTTAGACTTGTACATGTTGAGTGGGTTCTACTAGGACCTGTGTTGTGGGCGGGGTAAACGAAGAACCCGCCCAATTCAATATGTCATACTTTTACGCAGGAATCCTAACTAATTTGCTTAAACGACCATTGTTGGTATTCCAAAAGGTCGCATTGAATTGTAATTCGATCTATTTAAAGCCCCACCCCCCCCCCCCTCCCCAACGTCAAACTCTCTGTTCAAATATTGCTTTGTTTAAAGAGGAAAGAGCACTGAGTGCTTAAAAAGAATCTCGATTTAATAGTTAAAAAATTTTAAAAAATAAGAGAAATTGAAAAAATCAATAAAGTATTTGCGTTTGAAAGGATCAGATCTGATTGGTTAAAACTGGAAACAATATTTTTATAAATGAAACAACAAGGAGGCTTAGTAATGTGCGACTGCACATAATGTTTCGACCCCGCTTATTCACAAGTTTGGCTTAATTGTCTACCAAATGCGGAAAAGACAGAAAACTTTCAAAAAATCTAAGGAATTGACCAAAAATAATTGGTGAATGCATTGAAAAACTGCTTACGACTCAAATAAATTAGTAATGTAAATAAGGCCACTTTAGCGTGCCGATGGCACCTGCCATTATTAAGACTACCTGACACGAAGAACAAAAAACCAAATAACAACAAACATTTAAATCCTAAACTCAATAATCTGGAAAAAATACATTAGAATAAAATCAAAACAGTGTCCAATAAAGTCAGAACAAAATAAATTTGTTTGTTCCTCACTAGAAAAAACATTGGACAAGTGCTTGATGAGAATCGGTAGCAAACAGACAAAAAAATTCAAAAAGGACAAATTTGAAAATATACGTTAATGTTTTCTTGAAAACAAATAAATTCGAATACTCAAAATTATTAGATGTCAATTCCAATCTTTGAAAATTTTCTGTTCATCCATACTGCAATATGAGTACTTTGAGACCTGTCGTTATCCAAAACATGTTGTACGTCTACCAGAAAAAAGTTGAAACATTCAGACGAAAAAAAATCAATTAAATCTTGCAAGAAAATTGGGTCGAAGTCGTTAGAACCCTAATCTAATCCTTAAAAATTAGTATACAAGCAGCTGCACCTTCTTTGAACACCAATAATGCAATATGTGACCTCCGATAATAATTAGGGTTTTTATTTTTCAAAAAATTCATTGCAAATTGGCATTGATCACAATATGCCAATCATCTATAAAAAGAAAGATAAATATACAAACGTAAAGAATCAATTAAATGTTTTGAGTAAAACCGTTACTGAATTCATAAAAAAGTAAGCATTGCATCAAATACATTGGATACGTTCATTGGTTCTTTCATCCAAACCCAAAATCTGACATTTAAGTTGTAGTTAATGAGATTAGATGCCAAGTAAGCAAAAAAAGAACAGCAAAATGCAAATCTAAAAAAAATCATATCTTGTTTTTAAAACATTTGAATTCCAAAATGACATAATACGTTAGCTATCAACTGAAATCAGTTATTAGGTTCCTTTTTTAAACCAAGAAAAACAATAAGACCTACAATCATCAGCAATATGACAAATGGTGACAAAAAGAACGTCAGAAAGGGATAAAAATCAAAAATTATATCAACCTTTCGAAAAACCAGAACCGAGGCCGTTAAAGCAATGGGCAATGAACTAAAAACATCCAATATCTTCAGTTAATTTTTCCTCAAGAGCAACATTTTGACATGCTACCTGTAGTTTTTGAGACTTGATAACAGTACACAAAAAAGTACAACAAATTGCAAATTTGGAAAAAAACATCTACACATTTTTCTATAAAATTTATAATGAAGAAATGTCATAAAAAAGTTAAGCTATGATCGGAAATCAGTGTAGAGGTTGCATTTTTTGTCAATAGGAAGTCAAGAAGACTTATAATTACCCAAAATATGTCAAGTGACTACAGTAGAATGATAAACAACAACAACTAATAAAAAAAAATCAGTTAATTTTTTATTTTTGAGGGATGACGGTGTCGAAGAAGATACAATTAAAATCTATTCACTGAAAAACTGATTTTTTCAATTGCGCTTTTCTTTTAAATGCCAATAATTGGATATCTGACCTGTCAATAGCGCTACAAGAGAAGGAAAAGAACCTCATTGACTGGAAAAACACCAAAAAATAAAACAAATTTTTTGTAAAAACTCGAAGTAACTATGCAGGAAAACGATTACTCAAAACATAAAACCACTTCAAATATGGGATCTTGTTTCATTAGAAACACAGAGTTTTCTTTTTTTGTAACCTTAATCAATAAAATGGCCAAAAAAGAAAAAAAGTCGCAAAGCCCAAAAATCCTTTGTTTATTTTAAAAATATTGTGTTTTTGAAAATGAAAACAATCATAATCTTCGTCTAAAAAGTTGCATAGATTTCGTTGAAGCTCCCTGAGAAGGTATTTGGACATCTGATTAGTACGCTTCGACTTGAATTGTTTTTATCTGTAACTGCCGTAAAAAAAGCAAAAAAATGCGAAAATGATTTTAAAAAATCATCGACTGATTGCAATCCGATTTTTTCGATTTTAAGAAAAACGATTAGAGCAGAATAAGACTCGCTATTGTCGCTTGTCTATTAGCAACACTTAAATGTTCCGAATTTTATGGATATAGAAAATTTGACATAAAAGCTAATATATCAAAAATAATATATGCATTTTGCAAATTTATCGAGTTCAATTAGCAAAAAACCGACAAAAATTTAGTTCAAGAACACTATCAAAAGATCAACAAAGATAAATAGCTGTCTTTAGTATTATGAAAGATTGTGCCAGTGGTTTTGAGGAGTGTTTATACGGTATATGCAATCAAAGTGGACTATAGAAAAATAATTCGTGCCATTTTTGATGGAAAAAAGGCTGATTTTTGCAAAATTTTAGCAAAGAATAGATCAATCAGTTCAACAACATTCCTTTGTTTTCAGAGGTAAAACCAACAACACTTTCGTTTATAAATTTATAACAATTTTCCGCAAAATTGGCAAAAGATGCATAAAACTACCGGAAATTTGAATAATATGAACGAAAATCAGTCAATGTTTCACAAAATTTTAAACGTCGATAACTCCTTATGAAAACTTGAAAATTTAAAAACACCTTTTTAGTTGTGTATTCTAAGCTGGACGGGTGTTCTAATGATACCACTCACAACCCTCTGCGATGAATATATGGGTCAGCCAAAGTAAACTAAACGAAAAAATCGCGCGTGAGTATATAGTTTCTCTCGCACTAAAGTGGGTCGGAACAAAACGAATTAATCACGAAAACTAAACAGCTGGATTTTTATTTTTGGATATTATTTTTTACTCCCTGATTCAGTGTGCTTCTTAGAATTTAAAATCGAAAACTTTTGTGACAGTGTTCGACCTGGTCGACGTAAAAGTTACATAACTGTGTCTGAAGTCACTGAAAACTTCTTTCGGTTTTGAGATCCGCGTACCGGCTTTTGTTTATGGTCAACCGGAATTTCAGTTACGTCCACTGAGTAACCTTGTCATGATTAAGAAACGCATGTTGCCGATTTTAAAATGCTCAAAGTTCATGAAACTACTGGCTAGATACAAAATAACTTATGACATTTCAAATTCCGGCACCGTAGCCGTTCTGTATTTTACAATTTGCTCACGCGTTTTTGAAGTATAGCATACGAAACTTTGAATAAAGTCACTGAGAACACGGTTTGAGCTGTTAAGTCAAAAATTGATATGATTTCAACGGATTAACATAACACTCAACCTGCAAGTTTTGAAATGCCGACAGGTCATGGAAATCATTTTCTGGCTATATATACGAGAAATTCTGAATTCTAACCTCTGGCCCTACAGACTTGCTTCCGTTGATCAAGTAAAGTGTTTTTTTAGTCCACTGCATAAAATTTATTCATGAAACAAAAAGACTCGGCTTTAATTTATTTATGAAAAGAACTTGCCTCAACCTTCTGTCAATGAAAAAGATTACTATCAATTAATTCGGATTTATGAACAGATTTTAGTTTGACTCCTGAAAAGAAATAGGCTCAACACAAGAAAAGAATGTGGCTGGACTTTAATCAGGGTCTTCGAGCGTGTACTTAGAGAAAACGTTTTACCCCCCCCCCCCATTCCTGAAATTAATGTGTATTTTGGTTAGAATCTACAGTGCAGCTCTCCCAAGAAGAGATCCCAAATCAAATAAAATTCTGGTCAGACCAGCTCGATCGTGCCCTTGTTACTTTTGGGGTCACATTTACATTATACCTTTACATTACGTTACACTAAATAGTCTGATTAGAGGCAGATTCAAGTGCAGTACGAGCTTACTGAAAATATCAGATTAGTCTGACCAGAGGGAATTACGGTCTACAAATGTCTGATCAGAAGAAACTTCGGTGCTGCAGCATGATATTTTATATATTTTAACCTGTGATGTCATATTTCTTTCAAAAATGGCTGTAATTTGTTCTTTAACAGAGTGACTCGTGGTATTGTGGGTAAAGTGAACGTGAGATGACTGACCAACGAATCCGTAGATGATTCCAGTGATTGAGAATACAGATTTGTGTTCACAGAGACAGTTCTGGCAGAACATGGAGCAGATTGAGGAGACAGCACCAGATAGAGCCAGAAGAGAGGCCACCAGGAATAGAGTACCTGACAACATATGCACATTTGGTGAACGATGCTCATGTTAGACAAGACGATAAAGATGATGGACGATTATTAAAGACACACGCACGCACACACGCACCCACGCACCCACGCACACACAAATACACACACACACACATACACACACACACCACACACACACACACACACACATAAAATATTCCGAAGCTGCTGCTCTCAAAATATCTTTCATAATCTCAACGACATCTGCTGGAATACAAACCTGCGAGCGTCCATGCAGGTGGGAGTTTATCTGGCTGTAGTCTTCCCAGGATGAGATCACACTCTTGCAAGTTGACAACTATGAGATCGTAGTTCGTGCACACCCACCATGGCCCCACAGTGTGTCTATATGGAGTCACGTGCACGTCTATCGAGCCATCTAGATATTAAAGCAGCAAAATAGTACTTTTATTATCGAGATGATTTTTTAAAAGGAAGTTTTTCTACTATAATTCAAGTAGGTTTTATCCTAATTCTAGCACATTTTTCAAAAAAAAATGTTGCAAGAACTTTGCAAAATATCAACTTTATCTCAGTTAGGGTTGTTTTGACTTCATTTAATCGTAGCAGCTGATGCCCTCTGATCAAAATCTTACGCGCCCCTCATTTTGACGAAAATCATTGTTGACAAGAATACAGAATTACCCTCTCAAGTGACAAATAAACATTTTCCTCTCGGTTTACTTCTTGCCAATAGAACTCCGCAAAACTTTCAGCAATTAATTTGTATAAAACTCTTTTTCGACAACACATAATTTCGCTGTCACTATAATTTTTCTTAATGGTATATAATTTCTTCATCAACTAATCATATTCACACTGAATAGCAAACTGCTGATATTTTTCAACTCAAAACTCACCAGCTCTTACTCCAAACTGTTTTGGAGACGATATCCAGGCTTTGCTGAACATCATTGTCAAGAGAAGGACAGTTGTTCCCAAACATGATGCTATCCAAATCAGACTGCTCACTAAAATACCAAGTTAACATTTCTTAACCTATTTTTTCTACTTTTTGTCTTCAAACTAAGCTCTAGAACTCTATGATTATATAATTGAAAATTTGCAAGAAAGTGCACAAAATTTTATTTTATTTCTTAGTGTAAAACTATACATCGAAACCATTTTTTTACTCACTAATTTTCTAGTGAACAAAATATTTTGTTAATAATTCGCATCGACCATTTGTAATAGGTTGAATTGTTGAGAAAATATTGTCCAGTATTAGAGAGAAATTTCAAAATTGAATGTTTTTAAAAACTGCTTTCTTCTTGAAGAATTTGAATAAAAAAGCTTCCGAAGCTGTAGTTTTCCTTACATATAACTTCTACAAAAAAAATAGAACATAAATTTCAGTAATAGTTAGAAGCAAATTGAACAAAAAATTGAAAAAATTCTAAAAACTTCTGTTTCCTTAAGATCTTTCTTTTTCTCAATAGTCAAAAATCTATGTTAAAAACAAACATAGCTCCTTAAGAAAAAAATTTCATTAAGGGTGCTGTCAAACAGGACGAAATGATTTTAATGAACGCTGAGAAGTGATGGCTAGAAACATCTTTGTTTTGGTGTGTGTTCTTGCCAGTCTTCAAAAAATTCCACTGATCGTTGTGACATGATTATTCTCAGGTATTATTTAAAATCTACCACGTGTTGATTGACAAAATATTGAAGTTTTCTGTGTAAAGTAATGATCAGCCCAAAAATATAGTTTTTCTAAGAATCGTTGACATGGCGCAGACCGTAGATAATATTAACAGATAGTCTGTTTTAATGAATTAAATTGCTAATTTCGAACCATATCACTACATAGGAGCGGGAACAATGAGAAGAAAACTTCAATGAACAAATGCTATTGTTAAAAGAATTTTGCTTCGCGATTATTTGTCTACATAACGTTTACTTTCCCCTAGCGTGCCTGGACACTACCATGAATTACATTTTACTAACCCGACTCTTTTGTAAAAAAAAATAAATGAAAAATTATTTTTTAATGAAATGATTCTTTTTGCAATTTTTTCCCCACTGTCACTTGTATTTACAACAGAAAAAAGTTACTATTTGATCATAAAAATAGTAATAACGTTATAAACTCTGAATACATGATGCAAAGTTTAAGACTAGTTGCCCATCCAGGACAAATTTGACAATACCCCGTCACATTTGTTCCCGATTTATGTCACTACTTTCCATGATCTTCTTGCATTCAATTTTTCTAGACTTCTCTATTTTAGACTTCGCTAGAATTCTCTATTTTATTATCAATGATGTAGGACCTAGTTCAGAAACTCAATTTTGTTAATGACCGTATTATACGTACGTTTAACCAAATTTGCCTTTTTATTCAGCAATTATAAAATGAAGAACTTTTGTGTAATTAATAGTCAATTTGGCTTTTCTTATTTTTGCTCAACTGGCACATTGTCAGCAATTTTTGCTCGACAAGAGCTCAAAAACACAAATCAAGGACAAATGTGACGCACATTTCCAAAAAATTTTAGTTTGAACTAAATTCGCCTTTTTGTCACTGTTTCTCATGCTTGTCTATAAATTTAATCTTAAAAAACACCAAAAAAGTCAAGCAGATTTGCTTGTTTTTATGAATGTTATACGGCGCATGCAGATTGCCTTTAGAATTTTATAAACAGAAGCTGCTTCTTTTCTGCATCAAACCAGAATGAAACAAATAACCTAGATTTTTGAATTTTTCAATAAAGAGTCAGCTTGTTATTTTTGTCTCCATTTAGCTCTCTCTGATATGAGTTCTTGGCTTTTGTTCCGGCTTTAAATAAATCATGTCCGTAATGACAACAAAAGATCAAATCCCGATGTTGGTGAAACAATCGTCCTCTTTTGTATTTTTGTTCACTCACCGACAACTTGAAGACGTTATAGTACTGTGAAGAATGAATAGTTTCTCACAATCTCTTGTCGCATCAAATTGAGAAAAGTTTGAGTATATTTTCCTATTCTCAGCCACTCGCTTTGACCTTTTCCAGCTACGCATTACAATCATAGTAAGCGTGAGACAAAAAGTAATCACGTTTTCACTGACAGCCTTAAAATTTCAATTAAAGCGAATAAAACTAAATTTTTATTAGAAGATTTAAAAGGTTTCGGAAGAAATCAATTAAAGTTTTGACCAGTCTTCCAAGATTTGAGGAAATTAATGTTATCAGTAAAAAAAAGTGAATTGTTTTTTTTTTAGAAAATAAGTGTAAATTAATCCTGGTTAACTTTAACTTATTTTAAATGATTAATTACTCTTGGTGAACTGAACAAAATTTCAAATATTGGGAATTTAAAAAATTTCAGATTACCCTCTTACTTTCAGTGATTTTGGACATTTGCACTTTGGCAGCACCCTTCTGATTGAATGTCGAATTGTTCGACGATTTTCACCTTTGAGATGTTTAGAAAAAATGAACTGAGCACCCTTGATGGTCTTATGGTCACAGCCACTTTCAGAATCTTATATAATAAAATCGATTAAATCCTGACCAAATTTTCTTCAAACAGAACCCGCGGCGCCCCAGGGGTAATCAATGATTGCATGCTCCCACCTGAGATGTAGAGATGAATCTCGTGATTACACCCACACCTGTTCACGTTCCGTCTCATCACAGGTGAGTCAAACTGATGAAGGTGGTGATGATGGTGTTGATGATTGTTATGATGATGACTCGCGTCCTCCGACATTCTGGTCTACAGTCACGTGATCAGTAACGGCGAGAGTAAACAATAAACAAGGATGTTGGCAAATATTTGTTTATCTTGTGATGTAGCCCAGTGTTATAAGTAATACAATGTGAAGTAATAAATTAACATTTCTTCTCCTCTGACGTCACGCAGCGGTCTACACAATTGTCATAACTGGCTGGTTATAATTTGAATGTGTGAGTTACAATGCCCTATTTTCACCAACGGGGACTTCAAAATGATGATAAAAGGTTGTAACTGTTAATATATTTGCGGGTAGTTATTCCTTCTATCTGGTCAGACAAATTACGTAATTGCATTAAACAAAGGGCGTGAAATGTGTGGCACTGTGGAAAATTTATGCAAAACCGGCTTTGGCTGCTGCGAAAGGAGGAATAATTAAATTTTTCACTGTTAGAAGAGGCGGCGGCGTGAACTACGGGGGTGCAAAATTATTATAATGGAATGGGAAAGGCATAGGATCAGGTTACGGATTTAGAGTGAAAGAAAGAGGATTAAATTCACCTTTCCTCCCCCGATCGATCATTTTCATCATTCTAAGCAACTTAACAGACCACTAAGACTATATACACTGCATTCATTACACTTGCTCTTATGTACTTACATCAAATGGGCTGCTTAAATCTATATATACGCCTCACAGACATTATAGTCAAGTCACAAAAAACCCCAAACCCCCAGCCCCCAATGAATGGATGTTGCCACTAATGAATAGATGAAAATTAGACCGCAGTAAATCCCACCCAATCTCAAACTTAGTCTGTGTTTGTTCACTCATGTTGTTATATTTTTTTACTATAAATTGATTGAAGATCGAAGTTTGTCCAGTTTTGACCCGTACTGCAGTGGTTGTGGCGATGAGCTTATACTCAAATTTTGTGTTAGATCGTGTTAGAAGAGTGACTAGACCACTAAGAGAAAACCGTAGCCTTCAGACAATTATAGTTGAGATATATATATATTTTTGGGGGGGGGGGGGTTGGGGTTGGGTGGCAGGATTTAGGAGGTAGGGAGAGGGGATAGCGGGGTGGGGGATCATTTCTTATGCCAAAATTAAAATTTTGCAATAATTTACATGAAAAATTGATCTAATTATACAAACATAACGCATTTTTTGTATGCGTTCTTCTGAGCAAGTTATTGTCATAAAATAATAATGCATTATTGAAAAGAGAACTTATAATAAACTTACCTGTGGCAAAATTCAAGGTCTTTTTTAACAAAATATAGAACATAGTAAAAGAGAAAAATTTGTTACAACTTTTAGCGGATCTGAGTCTATAATGCGAATTGATTTATTGATTTGGATGGTATTAAAGGGGGTCTTTAAACCGTAAATTTGCCCTAAATAGCACTTTGTCCATGCTCCCACACACGCTGCAAAATGGCCAGCAGTTTTGATGGAAAATAGTTTTTGGATAATTGTCTGTGTCTAGTATCAAGTATAGAGCGCTCTGCTTGTGTGTATGCGTCGTGTATGCGAGTGTGTATATCTCTCTATATATGTGTTTGTTTGTTTGTTTGCAGGCATACACCTTGATTTGTTTGTATTGTTGATGATGTTTTAAATTGCTTTTAATACTCAATTACGCGCTCCATTTTCTCTCTAAATGCAATTCAAAATAGGCCCTAGGATAATGCTTTGATTTGAAAGGCATAAGGGAAGCTACTCAACTAATACTTGTAATGCGGGCACTAAATAACCTAACTACATACACGGCCCGTGTCTAACCACCTCACCCCCCCCCCCCCCCACCCCCGTAACTGTAAAGAACTACCATCACCTCGTTGGACACGATGCAAGAAAACTGTTACTATTGCAAAACAATAATAGGAAGAAAAGAGAGTGAAATAAAGTGGGAGTTGTAGCTTTGAACTTAAAAACAATGCGAACGCATGTTGCGCAGTATAAGTGGGTTGAGGTAACCCGGGGGGGGGGGGGGGGGGGGTTGTTTGGGAGGAACGCGCGCATCAGAAGGTTAGTGCGGTTGCTTTCAGCAGCCTGTTTAAATTTCGAGCCGTGCTACAATTTGTTCAACTGTTTCTATTGTATTGGAGGTATTAAAGCGCTAATAGCGATTAAATGGTATTTTAGCTATTTCCAAAATGACATTTTGAAGTGAAATTCTGAAGAGATAAAGAGACTTTTCAAAGTCTGAGCTTGAGCCGATTTTTTGAGATTAAGCACTCTATGCGTTTCTGCTGCTGACGTACCTATACTTCAAAAAGCAGTCACAGATTCAAGTTAAAAGAGCTCGTATTACATTTTCCCTGAAAAACAATTAGTCAACGCAAAACTGGCTATGACAATATTGCCTATTCTGCAATAAAGCTCGGCGGGGAAACGAGTTTGATATTAAATTTTCATTCAATAAATGTCCATGGCTTCAATGACAACTGAAAACCAGTCCTTTTATGTAAGAACATTAAAAGTCCTTTGAATTGAAACGGGGAGACCATGAAAACGCGCTGATGAAGGAATAAGATGATAAACAAGTGACGTAAGCCAAGGAAATGCCTCTCAAATTCCCAAATGAAGATGTTCTGTGCTAAACCAATTAGGCAATTTGTCATGAGTGAAGCTTTTCAAAACAAAAACAAAAAGCATACTATTCATCTCAGGCGCAAAAGTGCATTAAACAACATTTGCTGCCATCGCAACGAGAAAGCTTTTCAGAAAGAGCTCTTCAATTAATTTGGCATAACCACGAAATTTTATTCATTTGGTTGTTTTGTTCAGATTCATATTGTCTATTTGAGAACAAATTGAAACCATTTTGTCTTTTTAAGAACCCTCAAGAGACAAACGCGAAAGTGTGAGAACGAAGAGGACAAAGTTCACCAAATTTCACTGATTGAACGTGTTATGAAGAAAGACAGTGGTACTTTTAAAAAGAGGTGTATTTTGAACAAAAAACCCTATGTAAACAGAACAAACACCTGTAAACAACTAGATTTCTGAATCATGGAATTTGAGAAGTTTTTACGACGAAATAACTTAATTCTCTTCAAAGAATTAAAATTATATTCCACGATTATAATTGATAAAATTCTGAAACTACAAAGTTGATGCGGAAATTTAGTGCACGAGAACATTGTAAACTGTCACTTGACCTGCAATATCCTTCTACAGAGATTAAACCCCACAGGATAAATGTGATCAAAAATTCAAAAAATTTGTACAATTTAATAATACAGTTGCCTTGTTATATATTCAAAACAATTTTTTTCAAAATTTAATCTGAGGTACTAATGTCTTCCGGCCAAAGTTTGACAAATTTTTTGGACTTGCTCATCTTTCAGAGCATGCATTTTTCAGGCTTAACGTCAGTTTTTTTCCATCTTGGTTCCAATTCAAGTCATGATACCAGAAAAAAAACTCAAGTTCATCGACTGCCACCAGCTCTGTCTCAAAAACTAGTAATTAGTCCGCTATTTTAATCGACGAAATATTTAAAAAACTAAAAACAGAATTATATTGAAATGAAAATTATTTGAATTGACAAATTTCTGTTGATCTTTTTTCATCAATTGTTTTGGAGAAATCGAACTCTCAGTTCAAAGATTTGAAAATCTTTGGATTCAATTTTCAATTTTTTATAAGAATACACCACTGTAACGAATAGGTTTTTACACAAAACGAACGCCCAGTCAATATCAGTAAAGTTCACGTCTCTTTGCAAGTCTTATGTCAGTTCTGTTTCCGAAATATCATCAGTCTAAATGCAGGTCTTGGCCAAGACGTGCAAGTCTGAATGCAAGTCCTGGCAAGATGTTAAAGTCTATAGGCAAGTCTTGCCCAAGAAGCGCAAATTTAAAGGCAAGTGTGAGCTATGACTTGGCGAGTCTGAAAAACGTTAAAAATAGCCAAAAACCGATAAAAATACCCAGAAGAAAGTTGGAAATAGACAAAAAAACCGTAGTTGCCGGAAAAAATACATTTAAACTATCGGAAATTGTAAACTTATAAGATTCTCTGGAATTACGGCCAATAACGGGCTGCAAAACGGCCCAGAACACAAAAAATACCCTCAAATAGGCTCAATTTGAGCCAAATAGACCCCCAGGTGCTAATTTAGCAAAAAGTTGGTTTTGACTTGTGAATCAACTAGCAAGTGTTATCCAAGACTTGTCAAAGACTTGTAGACTTGTTTTTAGAGGTTCAGTCCGGGTTTTCATTAATCTACAAGAAAAAATATTGAACAAAACCATTTTTATTCAGCATTATAATTTGATTTTGAAGTTTCATGGCTTTTTAAAAGGTTGTAGATTTTTTAAAATAATGGGTGTTTAATGGATATAAGCAAAAAACGTTTATATAGATTCTGATGGGTACAAACAACAAAAATAAACAATGAACAATAGTTACAAATGTTGCTTCAGCAATTACATCAATTTTTGCTACCAAACAGTAAAAAAATTCAAAATTTTAGCAAAAAGAACCTGGTTAATTCGTTACCTTGCTGGATTTTTCGTGGCCTTCAAAAATTTTGGGAAGTTTTTGCAAGATTTTTCAAGACGACTGTTTTTTTTTTGCAAGATCTTGAAAATAGGCATCATCCTGAAAAAAAAACATTTTTGCATGAATATTGCAAGATCTTGCAAGTTAGTGATCTCGTCGCGTCTAGGTTTTATCTATATAAACAAATCTTAGTTAAACTTAAGGCTGCAATCAACACAAAGTCAAGAATTTAAGAATCTTTAGGACAATTCAGGACAAAGGACAATGTTGTTAGCGTATCACAATCAGACTTGTCCTTGCTCTATAAAAAAGCATCTCAAGTTCTAGAATCGATCTATGTTTTTTAAGTCTGTATTGCGATGCTTCAGACGCAAGGATTTTGTTTGCCACCTGCCTATCGAACATATACATTTGTATTTATAATTGACCATTGTGATCTATATTCATTTGTTGTAGCGCAGTACAAAATTTCGGCGTATTATTTTGAATTAATGAAACTATCAATATTAATTAATATGCACACTTAAAATGAAAGTGGTGTTCTGATAACGTAACGTATTTCAGACCATGAATTTATTTATCTCAAAATATGAATAGCAGAAATAGTTTTAAACATTAGAGGAAAATTTGGAGAACATTCTTGAATCGCTTTGTTTCAAACGTATGACAACCTACAAATTTGAACACGGCGATGTTTACAATTTAAGAGCAAGAAAGTTAAACTGCCCTTTGTTATAAAATAGACCAAATGGTCTATATTTAGTACAATTCATCTTATCGAATTAAATTTTTAAATTATAGCATGCAATGTAAGAAATTAGACGTTTTGCATTTCCAAGCTGAAGTTCCCTAAGCGCTAATTTTTTGAGATCTTTTCAATAGTTTAATTTGTCTAGAGTTATATCAACGCCATATTCCTGAAATAATTAGCTTTATTCAGTCTGTTCTTATTTAAAAAATGGTTTAAAATGAACCGAGTTTAGAGAAGGTCATTTTTGTCAAATCTTTTGACAATCATAAGTTTATTAATACTCAGCAATTGAATTAAAAACGAAAAAACGGTGATTTTTGTTTTGTACCAATTTTTCAAATTATTTGAAAAATCAAACGAAGATTGCGACTAAAATTGTCGAAAAATAGAGTGCGCAATAGCCAAAAATTTTTACACTCATTTTCGAATTTCGAGGGCACATAAGAACATGAAAATTAATGAATTTAAAGGAAAAAATAATATTTATTCCTGCATTTTAATTATGGATAAGAGGATTAAGAAGGCGCAATTTCAGCCGTTTGTTGAGTTCAAAAAGTGATTTGAAGTGATATTGTTTCTCACTTTATGCAATATTTTGATCCATGTGAAATGAAGACCAGCGGAGGGTTCTCAAATATATTTGAGTCCTGCGATTTTAGATAGTATTGGGGTTGAAGATAGTGCTGGTGGTAACAGATAACTTGAGGGGGTGGTGATTTATTCTGAAAATTGACCCCACCAAGGGCGTGTACGGGGGATATAGCGGGGATAGTCAAAGGAGGAGAATTAAATTGGCTTCTCCGCTCTTTAAAGAGGGAGAGTAAAGAGGAGGGGGGATGGATAGAGGCAATTAGATCAGTCCCGTGCTGGGAGCGACTATTCACTTTTATGCACGCTTAATGCGCTTAATGCCTTCATAGCCCCACCTCGACAGAAGGACCTATATACATAGTTATATATACGTACCTGTACTCTTTTGAACACACACACATATAACACCGCCACCCTTCTATACGCACACTACCATTACCCCCACCAATGAATGATCGACGCGGACTGGTTTCTGACCAAATTAGCCGAAGGTTAAGATTATTTGTGAATTTGCGTTAGTATTAAAAGATCCGCCTATCTTAACCACATGTCAGTTGACGCATGACCAAGTTGGCTTTCTCGGTCACGTGACAGTTCACGTGATCAAGAAAGTTGGACACAAAAAACGTGAATTTTGGAAATCACTACTTTTTAACCGCTTAACCGCAAACAAGATAACTGATAACTTATAACTGATAATGCGATGACTTCACACTAATAAGCGGGTGCTATATCAAAGCTTTTTGTTCAATTTTTTTTGAACATTTTCAATTACAGATTTTCTTGGGCACCAGTGGAAAAAAATCATGCTTTATCTGTTTGATATGATAATATTGGGTTATTCCAATTACACCCCTGAGCTAGGGACTAGAACCTAGAGCCCCCCCCCCCCCCATGAAAGTAAAGCATCATAACTACCATAATGGGGGGCGGTACTTTTGTGTGCGTTCTAAAACGGGAAGAAGTCATAAAATTGATCAAATTGATTGCTTGTTTCTTGGCATTACAATGGTTCTACAAACCTAAAGATCAATTTTTGAGCCAAAAATATTAATAGCACCAGGGAAACATAATTTAAATGAACCCGTTTAGAGTTTTAAAGGCCTAAAGTTGACCCTCCTCAATGGTTATTTTTAAATCCCCGTTGGCTTCAATGTGAACGTTAAAATGATCAAATACAGTTCTTCAAAAACAATATTTACTTACAGGGTGCACACATCCGGAACAAAAAGCTCTAGCCAGACCCATTTTAACCCTTTTTAATGCTAATTTCTTCTTTGATGGTAATTAAAATTCCAAGAGCGTAATGCACATTATCACTAATAATGCAACAGACTCTTTGAAGTTGTTGTCATAAATGGTGAAATGGATGGTAATTTTCCCACTTTTCAAACTCATTTGAGACGACTTTAACATACAATTATCTCACGGTAAATTTTACGACTCAAATTTTGTTTGTTTATATGGTATCTCTTTGGGTTTCCGAATCATGAAACACGTTTATTGGAGCAATCATTAATAGACTAAAAAGTGTCCGGCTTTTCACCCCTATTTGTTTCACTCCCTCATTCAACACCAATCATTTCGCCTCTCTGTCAATTCAACTCAGATTCAATTCCTGGAATAGTATTAATCATTCAAAATAAGGGATACATAGATGGAGTTCGGCCGAAGAATTTAGGAAATGATAATAAGAAAATGGAGATTCTCCAGGTTCCGGGAACTAAGCTTTCGGACTAAAAAGTTTGCGGGGTAACATGGTATACGGGCGAAAATATATGATGTTAAAATATGAGGGGGGTGGTAAATGAAAAGCTTAATTATGGGGGGGGGGGGGGGTAGATGAAAGAAATGATGCTAAAATATGTGGATATTTAATGAATCGGGGTGAACAGAAGAACTGTCAGTCTAAGATTAGAAGATTAGGCTTATTTCACTTTAGGCAATCTAAGCACTCATTCAGAACTGGTAATCGCAACAGAGCAGACACAAACAGCTCTTCAGCTTTCAAAAAAGGACCGAATTTGTTCCACTTGTGTTCTCTCTCCCGTCTCAATTTTTCTATTTCCTTCTGATGTTTGACACGCAGGGGTTAAGCCGGGATATTTCTATATCCTAGAACTAATTGTTTTTGACATCGCTAACTTGACCAGTGCCGCTAGTGATAAAAGGCAACCTTACTCTAAGTTCAAAGGGCTGCTTTGGGTCACATATGTTGGTGTATAATCGAAAAAAAAACAAAGGATGTTTATAGTTAAGAGCGTTGTTATGGCGCTTTATAATAGTTACTTAGAAATATTCACGGAATGTGAAGTTGTTTCTCTGTAACTTGAAAAAAATATCAAATCTAAGTTACAATTGTTTTTTTTTGCCCACGCTTTTCCTAACAACTATCAGCGGTCATTTCAAAATGGATTAGTATTTGCTCTGAACAAATTCAAAAAGGTAGACATCAAATGCAAACACAACTTTGAACAAAAATTGATTTCAAATCGATTTTTACTAAAAGTCAAATATTTTTATTCAGCAGCCAATCGGGTGCTTAGATTGTTTGATTGCTGCCGTGAGTCAACAAGGACAATTGTTAAAAAGTGTTTCTGAAACATTAGATTCAAATTCCAATTCTGGACTTGGGCAAAAAGGACGCTAAATGCTTCTTGAAAAATAGAAGAATTGTCTCCCCCACACAAGATCTGTTGTAGCCATCGAAAACAAAATATAGAAAGAAAATTCTTAACTTCGTGTTGCCTGAAAGTACGACAGATTTGCTCTGCCTGAATGTACCAAACTTTACCTGAAAGTTACCTGAAAAAATAAGGCAATACCACCTTAACTTAACTTAAAATCAAGCTAAACTTACATGACACATCAACAAAGCAAAACTTAATGAATTTAACTGAAACATATTTCTCTAAATTTTGAACAAAAAGCACGTTAACGACAACTTAAAGTAACATAACCTTAAAATGATTTATAAAAAGCATGAGATAGCTTTAAAATATGTAAAAACCAAGTTGAGGTAGAAATTTATGGTATGTTTGGTTATTGTAAAGTCAAGAAGCAGAAAATTAAATCAGTTCGTTTTAAAACCACAACGAGTTCTTGTAAACTTTAGCTTAACATCACCTTAAGAGTTAAATTCAAAACAACCAAAACTTCAAAATAGCTCAATCAGATTTTGCCTCTGAAAATGCTGTGAAAAGATAGAATTTCGTGAAAATCTAGGTGGATTTCTAGGCTGCTGGGTAACTACCAACGCTACGAAAACGGTTGAATCAAAACCGAAATTACTTTCTTCTCTTTGCTAAATAAGCAAAAATGCAATAGGTTATTTAAACCTACTGAATTCGAAATCAAAATGTCTCAAATAGAGCGGGCTTTATATGAAGCACCTTGGATCTGATAATTTAACTAAATATAGAGTGATAAAACGAATGCAAAAAAAACTAGTCACCAAACAATCAGGAAAATGTTCTCAAATGGAAATTTTGTAACAATTTTAATAAATTTGGATAAAAATCAGCTAAAGAATGAATAATCAAAGGAGCGCCTTTGGAAAGTATTTAAACTTCTGGTAAGACATAGCTTAAAATAGGTTTATCTTAGAGTTCACATTAAGGCATCGAAAAATGCCAAATGGCCTTCGCGTTCGGAAGATCGTTATGTGTATCTTGTCGAACATTTTGATTGAAACATTAGATGACTCACTCAACGTCCTTCAGTGCATGCAGTGCTATTCTATAAAGCCACACAGTCAGATTTTGTATGTTATTGAAAACAACAATTTCTTAGCGGTAATTTGTTTAAGAAACTGATTTGCTCAAAACTATTATTGTAAATCAAATTAAAGTTATATAAAAAAAGTTAATGAGGAATCCAAAAGTTGTTAATCCCTTATCGGGTTATTTGTTCTGCTCAATTAAAATGCAAGAAAAACTGCAATCATAAGGCAACACATTGCTTATTTGCATGTATTTTTTAATGTTTTAATGACAATAATTTTTTTAAATACAATTTTTTTTGACATTCTTAATACACGCTACTTGAAATTCATAAAATTTCTAGAACTAAAAATTTAATCAATAAATTGTGGCCCATTGCAAATTAGATTTTTATTTTTAAAATTAATTGTATGATTTAACTAGAAACACCGCTCTGACTTGTTTATTTCTGTGGGAGTTAATAAAATGAATTCCTACAGATGAGATATCCCTAAAACTTTTGTAAAAAGAAGTTTGCTTCAGTACACATGACATGATTGTTTATCGAAACCTTGATCTAGCTCAATGATATTTCTTCAATAGAAATTTTTATTGCAGAAAATGAAAAGTTAGATAAAAAAGATGTGCTTAGCTGTTTTCGTCTACTTTTCCGCATAATATAAACAAAACCACCAAAATGAGGCAAAACAAACCTAATTACTTTTAGTTTACCACTATAACCCAAATGCCAAACTCTGGATATTAACTGGACAGAAACAAAGACGTTAAGTAATGTGCATTGGCAAAAATCGTAACGACCCCTCATCAATCTTATTTTTGACTTAATTATTTAAGAAATCAAGGGATGTTCGACAATAACTGTTAAAAAATTTTTTAAAAAATTGTTGCAAACACAAACTAATAAATGAATTAAAGAATGCTTTGGAGCTTTAGAGCTCCAATTAAACTTTCCTTTTGTGAGACTGCGCGGAAAATTAAACAACAAAATAAGCTAAAACGAATACTTCATTTTTCGGGAACATGTCTGATTTGTCTTAATACGAACAGGTCTGATTTGCTTATAAGATAATCCTGTAGTTTTCGGGAAACTACAAGATTATCTAATTTCAAAAGCGCTTAGTAAATAGTGAAAATACCTTCTTATTTACATTAAATTATTTGAGCTTGCTTATGATTAACTAATAAGCAAATTAGACCTGTTCGTATTAGGACTTAAAAAAGCCGACAAAAAGAACAAAAAAAGTGAAGCTCAAAAATAATTTACTTTTTTGATACCAAACAATTTTAAAAATCATAGGATCTAGTGGATTTTAATTGAAAAACTCTAGATAGACATACATATGACTCCTCAAAGGATCACTGAGAGCTGATTTAGGGGATACTAATTATGGGACTACAAATTAACCTCAGTTATAGGAATAAACAAATATTTACGAGCAAATCACGAAAACACAAAAAATTAAAACCATAAAAGATATTAGCTAAAAACTATATATTATAAATTATAACAGCCATAATTTGTCTGATCTTAGAAAAATAAAATCAACGCTTTGTTTACGCTCCCATGCAACTCACTTGGAAATCATTGGGACCTGTTATCAAAAGGACAACAAAAAATACAGTCTTTAAAAACTCACAACTCTTTTATGAACACGAATAGTATTAATGTCAAAAAAAACATACCTTATAACACAAAAACCGTTAGAAAGGCTAAAATTCTTTTGATATGACTGCTCATTGATGAATTGAGTTACAAGCTAGCAAATAGAACAAGAAGAGCAGTAGTTCAAAAAGGTTATGAAATTCGTTCACTCGTTTACCTCTCAAAAAAGTTCATTCGTTTACCTCTCAATAGAAAGCAAGCTGAAGAGACCTGTCTTTAATATCAGAACTAATGTTACGTCCACAAAAAAATACAGGCAAAATCGAGAAAATTGTTGGAGCCATTAAAACAAGGTAATCAGTGGAAAATGTTGTACACGTTTTATATGTCGTACAGGTTTTGTACGTTTTAGCTTAAAGTTAACACCAATGATATCTGTCAGTCTTGCGATAATGTTATTTCAAAAGGTTTACGATTATGAACAAATGTACAATAGTCACAAGTCTTTACAGAAAACTCGTAGTATTAAAGACATTGGAACTAAAAACTAATGATGAAAATCATCAAAGGTGTTCATTAATACCTAATCAGGACTTCAGGAAGCTAATGAGATCTATCACTAATCAAAATGAGTCTTAAGACTACAAAAGTGCGATAAACACATGCAAAACCAAAAACTCAATCAAAAAATGCAGAGAAAAATTCTTCGAATAATCGAAAAAAAAATTGTTGGAGCCATTAAAGCAATAAGTTAATTGGTGCAATTTCTCATATAATTTCCATTTAGCGTTTTTTGCGATACAATGTGAATTGAAAATAATGTGATATTGTGACAAGACTTATGAACCAAAATCAAACAATCACAAATTTTTTAACAAATCTCGGAGAATCAAAGTGAAACAATCAAAAGCAGAAACAGTAAACAAAATGAATTTCAAAAGCAGCAATTTGGGAGCTGTCGGGACAGACCTACGAGTTTACAAAACAGTTTTAAAAAAGGTAAATTTCAAAAGTTCGCTAACTTTACCTTCGATAACTATTTTTAAAGTGATAACAGCTATTAGGTATCAACTGAAAGCAATATATAGATTTAGTTACAAAATTTTGCAACAAATGCAGGCAAAACATTAAATTACATTAGCAGATACATTAAATAAAATACTACATTGTCGATGCCATAAAAACCATGAGCTATTTCATTAAAGCAAATACGTTCAGTTGGCCTCGTTTAGAAAGACAATGGGATTTGTAATTAACTGGACTTTGATACGGAAAAGACTTCTCTTTTCCAAAAAAAACAATAATTTCTGAAGATGTTTAGAAAGCATCGCTCTGGTAGAAATTGAATCGTTTCGATTGCAAAATCCCCGATGAGACCAAAATTAGCATTTTTATTGCTCTTCGTCTGTATAGAATTCGCAATCGTATCATATTTTAACGTAAAACTTTATTTTTAATCAAGAACTTGATAGATGGAATCTTAAACTAAAAAAAAAAATACAAATACAAATGAACAAAATTACGTCAAATATCAAATTTTCCCAAAGCCTTACACATGGATAACTCCTCAAAAAACACGAAACCCAAAAAGATCTGCTTATTGATACCACTCACAACTCTCTACGGTAATTGTCTCAATCGGTCAAATTTGACGTTTGAAAATCATGATTTGCCCCCCAACTGATAAAAAACCTAGCTGAGCATATATTTCCTCCCCCCACTGACTGGGGCTGGAACAATTACAGTTAATAAGTTTTCGCTGTAGTTAAAATTGATAGTCTTAGAAAGTTTTATTTTTTATATTAATTTGAGATTCGATGCATTTTTTCCTCTCAGTCTTCTGCAAATTTCATTTTTCTACTGATTTCAGTATTCTGCTTCTCATGATTTTTTAAATCTAATTTGTGTATCTCTCTTCATATGAGCGAAAAAATTGGTTATTCAGCAGCCGAAAGTAAACCGATTTTGTGTTAATTGTATTATATGTGTAATTATTCTCTGATCATAATTGTTTCAAAGGCAGTTTGGAATGGTTTTATTTTCCGCCATTTAAAAGGACTGAATGGGAATAAATTCAAAATGCTTTGATAAAAACTGACATTTTTTACTGTTTTCAACTGTTGTAACCTCATCAAAAAAAATTGGAACTCAAACACTATTTGTCGTTTTACCATGATAATTTCATTCTGTGAGTTCTAAGTGCCTGCAAGATTTTGTTGGAATTAATCTTGAGGTCACTAAAGGGAAAAAGAAAGCAATTGAAATTCTTTATTTTTTAACTGAAAAATTGAAATAAAGTTTTGTTTCTTAAAGCATATCCAAACGATTCTACGCCAATGCAGGGTTAAAAGTTAACTCCACGTAGAACACTTTTGATGTATTACAATCCCAAAAATTTGAATTGTATTGGTGTGCTGTCTTTTTTAAAGATCTGATCACAGTTTTTCTTTAGTTTTTTTGTCAATGAGAAATCAAATTGCAGTTGTGATAAGTCACCCTGTTGTAGTACGAGAAGCGAAAATCGAGGAGTCATAGGGCATAACTTTTCTCAAAGTGCTTTTTAAAGCGAAGTGAAAGAATGATGTTTAAACAGATTTTTGGATTTTGAGGACAAAGAATTTCTCACCTGCGCCAATTTCACTCCTGATTTCTTGATTTTTCTTTGCCTTTTCCTTAAAAAATTCTTTAATATTTTTATGTTCTAATGTATGTTCTTTATGTGTTTTCTAATAATGCATAGTTACAATTTCTTAAATCTCTTAAAAGGCAAACAATGGTTTTCAAAGACTTTGGACAAAAGTGATTTTTTTTGGTTTTTGCCCGTTTTTGTCGTTCTTTTGCTTCTTTGGTTAAATTGTCGCATCAATGAGGAGTCTGAATTTCTCTATTTATAAGTTTGTCAGTTGATTTTTTTAATTTAATTTGTTTTAACGAAATTGGCAACAATTTTCACATATTTAATTTTGAAATTTTTTACATATCAAATAACTTTAACTACTTTGACAACTGCATTCAAACAAAATTGTTTTCCTTATTTTTTCCCTTTTTGTTGTTTTCTTATGCTCTGTAACTTAATCACTATTGATGTTCTCATTAGCTTTTCTTCATGCATGTTTGAGTTTATCTGGTTTTCCAATTTCAGAGCTGCAGCTTTTAAGGACTTTGGTACATATGCTATGAAAATTATTCAAGATTTTTGTTGGATTCTGACCGATTTTGTGTTTGTTTTTTGTTGTCCTGTCGGTTAGTCTCATTAATGATAACTCTCAGTTGCTCTCCAATTAATTAAGCATAATTGGAGTTTTTGATGTGTAGTTTTTTGCTAATGATTTAATTGGCTTGAAATCATTTGTTTTCTACTATTTTGAACTTTCGATTGTTACCTGCATTTGTTGTTGCTTTTGTTGCGTGGAGGCAAAATTTAACTCGTTAAAATTTTATATATTCTTTTTATTTGAAAATAATGCAATAGATGTCAAAAAATTCAATATTTAGATGCGTAAATCAGTGGGTTCGATGCCATTTATTTTCAATGACCTTTGTAAAAATTATTTTTGCCAAATGTCGTTTGTGTTGCTCTATTATTTCGTCTGAAGTCGCTTTGCACAAAGTTGGCGTTTGCTTTCTAAATTTCATTGTCTCAAAAACGTTTGTAGCTGAGGTTGTTGGGAATAATAAATTTGATAAAACTCTTTTTCAAAGGAAATGAAAATTTATTTTGTTTTTCGATTTTTGTAATATTTTGTTTTCTTTCGTGGAGATCTTGTTATTTGTTTTGTTTTTTTTTATCGGAAGCTGATGCTTGAAGTAGGCTGATTTTGTTGACTTCAGTTGTTTCAATTGTTTGAATTGTAATTCAGGACTGGTCCTGCTATGTTTTTTTTTTGTTTTATTCTGGATTACTTAATCTCAAATTTTATCGTCTTCAACTTTATAGAGTTAATCGGACACTATCTTCCCGATCTCTTAGAAAACTCACAGTCGTTTTCGTTCATTGCTTGCAGATCAATGAGTTGACACAGTTTGATTGGGCGGAATGGTCGGAAGGGTTGGAACTCAGTGACGCACAATATTGGGCCTATGTATTAAAGACTCGGCCTACCCTATTCGAGACAAAATTATTATCTTGTGGCAATCTGGCAGAAATTTCTGCCAAATGATGCGTCGTCTTGTAAGAATCTATCATGCTCTACCAGATTCCTGCTTCAATTTAACCATCATTTTTCTTCAGGGGCAGCCGCAAGCAGCTGAAAAGTGAACGGCCTGTTAATTCCTGGATCGTGTAGGCTAACATATTATCAATAATTTGAACAAAATGTAATTAAATCTGCTTACCTTTCGACTCTAGAGATGAACATAAACGTCAAATATCTGCAAAAAATATCCCCCTAGGTTATTTACTGCAAATGGGACTAATCAAAAATTAATAAACAGAATAACAAAGCTCCTTTGAACAAAATTAACACTCAATGTGGCAAGAAGTGCCCTGGCTTTCAAAAAAATCCACCAGATACCCGCCAGCTATATAAAGCTTCATAAATGTTGGAGATTGCCAAATTTCCAGTCTGTTGGCTTTGTTATATCGACAGCAAATAACCGGGAGCTTAACAAGTATTGTTAGGCTTTGAAAGTGTGAATAGATATCCTCGGGCGAAAACCGACAAATAAACTATTTGATTAGCTTTGAGCAAGGAACTAGAGTGAGCTAGCTCTTAAAGAGCCCGGAATAACTTAACGGGCTTTTCTATCTCGACACACACATGTTTAACAGGATACGAAAATGACTATTAAAAACAAAGAAGCTTAAGGGTTTTTCTACAAGTGCGACTCGGGTTTAAACAAAGCTACTGGGATTTTTAGGGGAAGAATTGCGTTGATCTCACTGGAAAATTGAAGTAAAAGGGCCAAACGTGTTGCCGGTCAATAACCCGCTGAATCTTCCCGATAAATTCACATTTTTCACATATTAAAACCTAATTTTTTGTAAAATAAGTGAAAAATTAAGAGAAATTACTAGTTGAAAACAAACAATTATAATGAAAAAGGTCACAATTTATAGCTCTTTGATTAAATAAAAATCCCCCAAAATCTTTTTGGTTAAATTAATCCGCAAATCCTGGTTTATTGCGTTTCCGGAGCAAACAGTATGTTATGCGGAATGAAAGAGTCATTTGAATGCAAGCAATATATATCAAATGCAGTTCAAAACAAGTACTGAATACTAAGAATTAATTTGACATATAATTGACTCCAAAAAAGATTTTTGATATCAGCTTAAAACATGGAAGGATTTCGAACGTTTTTTTTTAACGCTCAAACAATTGGTTTTTGCTGTAGGAGAAAGAGGGATTCAAAAATAAGAGTTCTTGAGTTCAAAACAATAGTTTCCCCTTTACTTGTTGTCTATTGAAATAATTTATCAAAGGCCTAAAAAAGAACAATGAATAAATCATTCAAAACAAATGATTGTTCTGAAGGAATAAGAGCTTGTGCCAAAATTGCATATTAAGGCATATTACTACAAGTACACAATATAGAACTATGGGCGATCATCGTTTTCATTTACACCAGAAAGATGCCATCCATTATAGTTTTCAAATATCATTTATTTGTTCCTCCAATGCTCATTCCCCAAACCTCTTTCCCAGAACTCTCCGAGGTCGAGGTCCCATACACAAGGGACCTCTAATCATACATAGGGACCTCTAATCGTGCGTTCCAATTACATGGTCTGGAAAAGTCTTCCAGTGCACGAAAGTCTGCCCAATGGTCTGGAACTTGCCTGATCAGAGGCGGAATCGACTGCAGGATAGTCTGATCAGAGGTGGACATCGAGCCCATCTGAATCTGCTCTGAGGCGGTTACCCAAATCCTCCATAGCCCTTATTTTGAATGATAATTGTACTAACTATATATGGAATTAAAATCGAGGTAAAAGGGATGAATGATTGGTGTTAAATGACAGAGGGGTAAACGAAAAATGCTGAAAAGGCAGGACACTTCTCTTCTATGTCGATTCAATAGCTGCTTACAACTTCAAAAGTTAAACAGAACACTAATACAAGAACGAGAAGTTACTGAAAAAAAACGGAAGGCAATTTCTCTATACTTTTTGTCTCTTAAAACTGTTACCTTGATCTCCAATTTAGTCGGGAAATTTCATTGCGTCGCAAATGTCAAAAAATGTTGTTCACAATGAAAAATAATTACGTTAATTGTGTTTATAATTGACGGAATAGCATGATTTTTGGATTTGTTTTCACTGATAAACGTAACCGATGTCCATAATTTTGAGTATTCAGTTAACCCAAAAACGTTATTGCTCGAACAGCATAATTAGTAACGACTTCAGACTCAAATAAGTCATCTCATTGTTCTTTTGGGCAGCAATATAGGTAGTTTCCTAACTGCTGATTTTCTTTTTAATCCACAACTATTATTGCTAAGAATTTGCAATTAATCTGAAATTAATCAACACTTAGGCTTTCTTGCATTTCGGTCTAACTGGCAAGTTGATGACTATCGCGGTTAGCGCGGATAGTAACCGTGGTCAATGGTGATGGCGTCAAAAACATTGACGATGAGTATGGATCTTACAACATAGTCATGGAAATTACAAGCAAATTCGAGTAAATTTGCTTAAAGAAAAATGACTTTTGCCATATAATGTATAGCTCCTAGAATTCGATCCAATTCAGTTGCTTCAAGCCATACTCTGAACAAATAGGTAGAAAAAAACGCCACAAAAAGTTTCTTTTTCCTTACTTCACCTAAAATTACTATACCAAATGAGTATATTTATAATAACTCAGCCAGAGTATTAAAAACTAAAATCACATGCACATGATTCATTTACAATTTTACTTTTAAAAACCATCATTTTCCCCCAACATTTTGTTCGAATTAAATAGTGGAAAATGATTAAAAACCAGATAAAACACAGTTGAAAGCACGCAAACTCTGCTCCAGAATGTTAAAACACAGTTGAAAGCATACAAACTATGCTCCAGAATGTTAAGTAAGCAGCAAAAATACTATTTTTTATCCTGAACATTATCACCAAAAGTTTTAAAAAAGTCAATTACTGCTTTTTCATAACGCGCAAATTGTGATAAACATTTTTTAATCGGTGAGCAAAATGTTTTCCATGGCTGAAAAGACAAGTTCTGAAAGTGCAAATATAGGGTAGCATTAAAGAAGTATTTTAGAATATTTAAGACAAATTTCAAAACAGAAATATTTTTGTATTTTTCAACTTGGATAAAATTTTCACTAGCTTTTGAAAATTAAACAAACATAAGCGGTCCTATTTTTTCGGGAGAAATATGAAACAGCCTACATTTATTTAAACTATTTGAGAGTCATTTATTTATCAAAATTTCAGATAACGTTTTTTTAACAAATTTCCCTAAAATGTCAATCGCAAAAACCAACAACTGTCATAGATATTTAGCTTTTGATGCTTAAATATTCTATATCAATACCCTCCTTCCAATACCCGAATGGAGTCTAAAAAGTTTTCCATTGAATGAAGACGCTGCGTTTCTCGATGTCGCAAAAAAAATATGTGTGTCTTCACGTGGCCAGTTTTTTTCGCAGCTTCTAAACAATGTCAAATGGTAATCACTGCTTACTTATAAAACGGTGCCCCCTCCCATTGGTTAAGTGCGCAAGCAACACAAAACCGCCGGTCATTAGTCTCCAGACCTTCGAGGTTGGCATAGATCAAGAAGGATGACTCCCGCCAGGGGGCGTTGGAGGAGCCACAATGTGGGGCCCCTCCATACGGGTTCATATACAGGACATATACGCTCATCAAAAGTGTTCAGAACCACTGCTCGACCAAACACAGATGGTCGTACACCAAGAACTGCCCGATTGGTGAAAAAGGGACTAGAGGCCCTATGGCCCGAAGTACCTCTAACCCGTATAAAACGGTATTGTGTTCAACACTTTATACATTTGCGATATGTCTTGTTTTTTGAAAATTAGTTTTCCTCATTCAGCATTTAGTTGTGGAAATTTATTTAAGTTCTCAACTTGTTGCTGACAACTAAATGCTGAAAGAGCAACACTAATTTTCAAAAAACAAGACATATCGCATATGTATAAAGTGTTGAATTCCTACGACCAGACAGTATAGATAAGTGAAAAACTGTTTGAATACATTGCTCCTATGTTATGTACGGTTTGGGTTTTGCTGTTCCAAACCACAACCACAATTGAGCAAAGGTATCGGGAAAGTTATCTTTTTTTACAGTTGTAACCGGAATAGTGCAAGTTAATTGTTGATCAGTTTGTCACTCTAAATTGCATGCCTAGATAAAATAAGTGTCGATTATGCAAGATTTTTGGTATATCCTTGGTCAAAAAGGACCATAAGTCGCCCGACTCAGACTTGGGGAGTTTATCAATGCTAACTGCGGGATTAAAGTTATAAGCACATCACATCACAACTCTTCCAAACTTTTCATAAAATATTCTCTGGTAAACGCTGATTTCACAATTTACACTTACATCTTAATCACGAAATGATCCGACTGATTTTGAATCTGTCATAAGGGATGAAATCAATAGGAGAGTTCTCTTGAGAAAGAAATCTTGCGTTTGAGGCCTGGTTAAGACAGATGTGCTGGCTCCCCTCACAGAACTGCGGAACTCAATTTTGGAGATTGATCTTAAGAAAGCATTAACATCGCTGACTCCTATAGGCATACTTTCAAGGAGTAAGCTGACCAGCATAGGAAAAACTGCAAAAACACAACTTCCAGGTTTAGGATTAACGCAAAGTCTGTTTTTTTTGTTAATTTAGAGTGAATAGGAACTCATTCTGCTGGTGCGTTTGCACGCGTTTTCACATTCTTAAAATATATCTCCACGGGGCAAGGATCTTCTAAACACGTTCAACATAACAAAAAACCCGCACCCAATTCTCATTGGTTGTTGTTCAGACATGTTCTTACCTGCAAGCTTTCACTGATTAGTGAAAGCATAAGGTTTGTAAATTACAGTAACAAAGGTTGAAACCTGATTAATATTTAAAAAATGCGGTAAAAAGGCATATAGAGCTGTAACAGTGAAGTAAAAAAAGTAAGAGTCCTAAAGTACAAAAAGATGACAAAAACCAAACAAAACAAAATCTACATCAGCAGCCCAAATTATTGCCCTCAAACAGGAAATTCAGTTAAAGACAATATAGGGGAACATAACAAAACATCACACGGAGCAAGAAAAAATGTAGTTTCTGAGACCGAGAGAAACTTTCAAAATTTCATGCTCACAGATACAAGATCTCGACAGATTCTGCATGGAACTCCGGAAGCTCCCGCTAACAGAAGAAGAGGTGACAACACTTGCTGAAGAGGCTGTACAGATAAACCTTGCTATACTTCGATGCAAACGAAGTCAAAATTGCTTCGTACAGATGCTCTCTAGTGATATCGATTTTGCTCGGAACATTTGTGCAGCTTCATCAAGCAGTCCTCCTAACATTAAAAGCTCAACTCTCCAGCCAAGGAGGAAAAGAGACTTCAAGTGAATGATCCTAAAGCATCTTTTGGAGTCTGAGGAGAATGACCTACCTTAACACTGCAGCAACGCGGAAGCAGTAATAGTTAACGAGGAAAAAAGATAGAAAAGATTTTTGAAATGTATTTGACGCCTAATTACAGCAAAGTGTCCTGAACCAATTTTTTTCACTCAGATGTACAAAATTTTCTCAAAAAAGAAGTGAATATTCAAGAGAGAAGAAACCCTTTCCTAGTTCTGGATAAAAGCATCAGACAACCCGCTCATATACCACTGCTGGCTAATGATTGGTAATAGACACTCAGACGGCGCCCGGGATAAAGGACAATGTAGTTCTACACAAAACACAACACTTGCTGCTGAAAATGTGCAACCAATAAAGAACAAAAAGCTGCTAACAAAAGAGTTTCTGAAATTTGAAAGTTGCGAACTGCCTCTGTTGATGAAATAAGCATTGATTTATCAGAATTTTAAAAAAACTAAAATTTTAGATAGAGACTTTCACCGCTACTCCTCTAAATGGCACCAGTGTTTCAGTTTCTATGAGGCAAAAAAATGAAATAGCGGACTCTCAGATGATCTAATTAAACTCTCAGATGACCTAACGCACAGATGACCTAATTGTGCAACTCTCTGACGCAAAAAGCAGAGATTTGCATCAGGGGCTACTCCTACAGTGTTGAAGCATACCGGGAGACAATGGATGAACAACGAAACAGGTTCAGGAAGACTCAACACACTTTTTTATGGTATCCTGACCAACTGGAGAAGTGGCATCTAGTCTTCGAATTGATGAACTAACCAGCTCTGCCAACTTTCCCCAGGAAACTGGTTCAAACTTCTCTTGTGCATTTTTTAGGCCAGTCTGATGTCGTCAGCAGCTCTGAGATTGATACGTGACACTATTAACTCAACCTTGATATTCAGATGTAATTGTACTACAATTGCACTCCCGGGTCACCACTTCTTAGTAGTCATACAAATAATAACGTATTTCATAGTACGATCCTTGTATGACTACTAAGAAATCATATATGACTACAAGGAAATCATATATGAACCTTGTATGACTACAAAGAAATCATATATGATCCTAGTATGCATACCGAGAATCATAAATCTATTTTTTATAAATTTTTAACCATTTATGTCTTTTAAAAATTTCATTGCGCAAGGACTCACTTATGTGATTCCCCGGCATCACTTGGTGGTCCAAAAATAACCCAAACGTACAATATCATTTGCAAAGTTGGGCACGCAATTAAAAAGTGGAACAAATCAATGTTTTATGTGTCATATATGATCTTGCATGATTTCCAAGAAATTTTTTTAACATCAAAAGAGATTGAAAGATATACAGTTTTTAGGCATTGAATTTATGTTTTATGATCCTTGTATGATTTCTAGGAAATCATATAAGATCCTTGTATGACTACAAAGAAATCATACAAATCATATATGACCTTGTATTTATACTAGGAATCAAATATGACCTAGTGTGACTACTAAGAATTGTGTAGGATGAGCAAGCCGGGCTAAAAAACAAAAGTCAGGTTGGCTTATGCCTGAAAAAATTGATGACAATACCACTGAATCTCTGCAAAAATGTCTCGGCACCGGGACATACTCTTTTTTAGATAGTGGAAAGTACAACACAAAATCAACCAAAAAACTGCTGATGCAATGCAAATAAAGAAACCGAAAGAAACAACACTCTTCATGACGAATATTCAGTTAAGACAGCAGATGTCATGATTGGCAGCAGATGATGCCTTTTTCTGGCAACTTCACTGTTGTTTAAATTTCTGTCTATGAACTTTCTAAAAAAAATTTCCAGATGCCAATAGTCTCATTCAATTTGAATGACGCTGATATCATGCTCATGCCGAATGAGGTTTGCGAAGATAACGCTCGCAAGCAGGAGATAAAATTCCCAGCAATTAGAGTAGGTAGAATTGGATTCTTGGTCGGTGTTGACACATTCACTGCCACAGTTTCGCGGCAGCGCTCAACAGGAGCACTTCGGACATCTATGGAATGTCGAAATTACCTAGATGGACTCTGACAGAAGCACTATCATAAAAAACACCTGCAGAAAAGAGAAAGCAAATCTTTTACAAACACAAACATCACTCTGTTCAAACACATCAAACAAGAGACACAAGAGCATGACGAGGACGTACGGCAACTCTTTTGTAATTTTGAAGCAAAAAATTTCAGCCAGTGTGCCTCCAAAGATCAGAGTCTCAAAGACCTGAAAAATTTCAAAACAAGGAACGCAATGACACATAATGGAGGGAAATATTGGAATGGTGTGCCATGAAGGAGGGACATCATTCGTCCAAACAACTATTTTATGGAAAATTTCCAATAAAACGCCCTGCACAAAAATGCGCGGGGACAGCATTTTGAGAAGAGTTTTCGCCGGAACAATGAAGTCTGATCCTGAGAAGAATTTTATTGCTAAAGCAGCCCTCTACTCATCACATCCAATCTGTTATTCTTCTCATCATCGGTAAATCAACAATCAGAGGCCATTTATATTAGAAGAGTCAAATGAGAAAATTCAAAAAATAAAGATATCCCAAACAATGATACCTTGTTGATTGCTTCTGATTTCATCTGTAACATCCGTTTTATTCTTCTTCTCTTCATTTCACAAAGTATTTTGCAGCAATTCCGCAGACATTAAAGAAATGTCCTTGCAAGTAGGTCTTCGAAAAAAAATGTATATTTTTGAACGAATATGACATAGAGAAAGCCCTTAAATGCACTGGTCTTATCCTTGAAGCAACACATCCAACCACCGACCTGTGCAGTCTACGTTCTCTAGAAGTGCGCAAAACAAAGCAAACAGCAATACCCAGACATCTATCTAGATTTCAATCAAACAGTAGTTTTACATGATGGAATTCATGCAGACGTTGCCCTTTGACCGAAACGCCTGCTAGCCTGCAGATGAAACCAAACTTATTTAGCAGATATAGGGAGATTCAATTTAGCAAAATTTCGCAGCAGGATTGACAAAATATAAAACAACATAGAGGAAGAAATGAAGCCCGAGAGTATTTGTTCAAACACGGGACGCATGCTCCAAAATATAATGTTGAAGAAAGTCAGATTCGAAGTCAAGAAAATGTAAGCTAGCACAAACAAGGAGGCTCGCACAAACAAGGAGGTAATGTGCGATTGCACATGAGATTTCGACCCCGCTCATCCACAATTTTGACATAATTCTCCAGCAAATGAAGAACAGATAGAAAAATCCTCAAGTATTTTTCAAAAAAGTTGTTGTATGAACAAAACGCTAGCCTCAAAAGCAAAAAACTCAATATCTAGAGATCCTGCATGGAATTCTGGAAGCTCCCACTAAGAGAAGAAGAGGTGACAACACTGGCTGAAGAAGCTGTACAGATAAACTTTGCTATACTTCGATGCAAACGAAGTCAAAATCGCTCCGTACAGATGCAAGTGATATCGATTTTGCTCGGAACATTTGTGCAGCTTCATCAAACAGTCCTTCTAACATTTAAAGTTCAACTCTCCAGCCAATGAGGAGAAGAGACTTCAAGTGAATGATCCTGAAGCATCTTTTGGAGTCTGAGGAGAATGACCTACCTTAACACTGCAGCAACGCAGAAGCAGTAATAGTTAATGATAAAAAATATAGAAAAGATTTTTGAAATGTATTCGACGATTAATTACAGCGAAGTGTCCTGAACCAAGTTTTTTCACTCAGATTTACAAAATTGTCACAAAAAAGAAGTGAATATTCAAGAGGGAAGAAACCCTTTCCTAGTTCTGGATAAAAACATCAGACTATCCACTCAAATGCCACTGCTGGCTAATGATTGGTAATAGACACTCAGACAGCGCCCGCGATAAAGGACAATGTAGTTCTACACAAAACACAACACTTGCTGCTGAAAAAGTGCAACCAATAAAGCACAACAAGCTGCTAACAAAAGAGTTTTTGAAATTTGAAAGTTGTGAACTGCCTCTGATGATAAAATAAGCATTGATGTATCAGAATTTTGAAAAGTTGTGGTTAAATATTTAGATAGAGACTTTCACCGCTACTCCTCTCAATGGCACCAGTGTTTCAGTTTCTATGAGGCAAAAAAAATGAAATAACGTACTCTCAGATGACCTAATTAAACTCTCAGATGACCTAACGCACAGATGACCTAATTGTACAACTCTCTGACGCAAAAAAGCAGAGATTTGCATCAAGGGCTAATCCTACAGTGTTGAAGCTTACCGGGAGACAATGGATGAATAAAGAAACAGGTTCAGGAAGACTCAACACACTTTTTATGGTATCCTGAACAACTGGAGAAGTGGCATCTAGTCTTCGAATTGATGAACTAACCAGCTCTGCCAACTTTCCTCAGGAAACTGGTTCAAACTTTTCTTGTGCATTTTTTAAGGGCAGTCTGATGTCGTCAGCAGCTCTGAGACTGATACGTGACACTATTAACGCAACCTTGATATTCAGATGTATTTGCACTACAATTGCACTCCCGGGTCACCACTTCTTAGTAGTCATATAAGGATCAAATATGGTATCAAACAAATCATAACTTATTTCATAGTACGATCCTTGTATGATTACTAAGAAATCATATATGACTACAAGGAAATCATATATGAACTTTGTATGACTACAAAGAAATCATATATGATCCTAGTATGCATACCAAGAATCATACATCTATTTTTCCTAAATTTTTAACCATTTATGTCTTTTAAAAATTTCATTCCGCAAAGACTCACTTATGTGATTCCCCGGCATCACTTGTTGGTCCAAAAATAACCCAAACGTACAATATCATTTGCAAAGTTGGGCACGCAATTAAAAAGTGGAACAAATCAATGTTTTATGTGTCATATATGATCTTGTATGATTTCCAAGAAATTTTTTTAACATCAAAAGAAATTGAAAGATATACAGTTTTTAGGCATTGAATTTATGTTTTATGATCCTTGTATGATTTCTAGGAAACCATATAAGATCTTTGCATGACTACAAAGAAATCATACAAATCATATATGACCTTGCATGTATACTAGAAATCAAATATGACCTAGTGTGACTACTAAGAATTGTGTAGGATGAGCAACCCGGGCTTAAAAACAAAAGTCAGGTTGGCTTATGCCTGAAAAAATTGACGACATTACCACTGAATCTCTGCAAAAATGTCTCGGCACCACAACACATTTTTTTAGATAATGGAAAATACAACACAAAATCAACCAAAAAACTGCTGATGCAATGCAAATAAAGAAACCGAAAGAGACAGCACCAAAACTTGCTTCCCTTTATGACGAATATACAGTGAAGACAACAGATGTCATGACAGACAGCAGATGATGCTTTTTTCTGGCAACTTCACTGTTGTTTCAATTTCTGTCTATGAACCTTCTATAAAAAATTTCCAGATGCCAAAAGTCCCATTCAATTTGAGTGACGCTGATATCATGCTCATGCTGAATGACGTTTGCGAAGATAACTCTCGCATGCAAGAGATAAAATTGCCAGCAATTAGAGTAGGCAGAATTGGATTCTTGATCGGTGCTGACACATTCGCTGCCAAAGTTTCGCGACAGCGCTCAAAAAGGGCATTTCGGACTTCTATGGAATGTCGACATTACCTAGGTGGACTCTGACAGAAACACTACCACTAAAAACATCTGCAAAAAAAGACAGCAAAATTTTTTTCAGACAAAAACATCTCTCTGTTCAAACACATCAAACAAGAGGCACAAGAGCATGACGATGACGTAAGACAACTCTTTTTGTAATTTTGAAGCAAACAATTTCAGCCAGTGTGTATGCAAAGATCACAGTCTCAAAGACCGGAAAAATTTCAAAATAAGGAACGCAGTAACACATAATGGAGGAGAATATTGGAATGGTGTGCCATGAAGGAGAGACATCATTCGTCCAAACAACTATCGTCCAAACAATTTTTTAATCGGTGAGCAAAATGTTTTCCATGGCTGAAAAGACAAGTTCTGAAAGTGCAAATATAGGGTAGCATTAAAGAAGTATTTTAGAATATTTAAGACAAATTTCAAAACAGAAATATTTTTGTATTTTTCAACTTGGATAAAATTTTCACTAGCTTTTGAAAATTAAACAAACATAAGCGGTCCTATTTTTTCGGGAGAAATATGAAACAGCCTACATTTATTTAAACTATTTGAGAGTCATTTATTTATCAAAATTTCAGATAACGTTTTTTTAACAAATTTCCCTAAAATGTCAATCGCAAAAACCAACAACTGTCATAGATATTTAGCTTTTGATGCTTAAATATTCTATATCAATACCCTCCTTCCAATACCCGAATGGAGTCTAAAAAGTTTTCCATTGAATGAAGACGCTGCGTTTCCCGATGTCGCAAAAAGCATATGTGTGTCTTCACGTGGCCAGTTTTTTTCGCAGCTCCTAAACAATGTCAAATGGTAGTCACTGCTTACTTATAAAACGGTATTGTGTTCAACACTTTATACATTTGCGATATGTCTTTTTTTTGGAAAATTAGTTTTGCTCATTCAGCATTTAGTTGTGGAAATTTATTTAAGTTCTCAACTTGTTGCTGACAACTAAATGCTGAAAGAGCAACACTAATTTTCAAAAAACATGACATATCGCATATGTATAAAGTGTTGAATTCCTACGACCATACAGTATAGATAAGTGAAAAACTGTTTGAATACATTGCTCCTATGTTATGTACGGTTTGGGTTTTGCTGTTTCAAACCACAACCACAATTGAGCAAAGTTTTTGGGAAAAGTATCTTCTTTTGCAGCCGTCACTGTAATAGTAAAATTGTTGATCAGTTTGTTAATCTAATTTGCGAGCCCAGATAAAATACGTGTTAATTATGCAAGACTAAAGACCAAACGAAGAGCTTTAAAATTTCTGGTATATCCTCGGTCAAAAAGGACCACAAGTGGCCCGACTCAGACTTTGGGAGTTTATCCATGATAACTGCGGGTCTTAAGTTATTAGCACATCACATCACAAATTCTTCCAAACTTTTCATAAAATATTCTCTGGTAAACACTGATTTCACAATTTACACCTGCATTTTATTCACGAAATGATCCGACTGATTTTGAATCTGACATAAGGGATGAAATCAATAGGAGAGTTCTCTTGAGAAAGAAATCTTGCGTTTGAGGCCTGGTTAAGACAGATGTGCTGGCTCCCCTCACAAAACAGCGGAACTCAATTTTGGAGATTGATCTTAAGAAAGCATTAACATCGCTGACTCCTATAGGCATACTTTCAAGGAGTAAGCAGACCAGCATAGGAAAAACTTCAAAAACACAACTTTCAGGTTTAGGATTAACGCAAAGTCTACTGGTGCGTGAAAAGGAACTCGTTCTACTGGTGCGTTTGCACGCGTTTTCACATTCTCAAAATATATCTCCACAGAGCAAGGATCTTCTAAACACGTTCAACATAACAAAAAACCTGCACCCAATTCTCATTGGTTGTTGTTCAGACATGTTCTTACCTGCAATAATAGTTAATGAGGAAAAACGCTTTTTTAAATGTATTCGACGCTTTATTACAGCAAAGTGTCCTGAACCACGTTTTTTCACTCAGATTTACAAAATTGTCACCAAAAAGAGATGAATATTCAAGAGACAAGAAACCCTTTCCTAGTTCTGGATAAAAGCATCAGACAACCCACTCAAATGCGACTGCTGGCTACTGATTGGTTATAGAAACTCAGACAGCACCCGCGATAAAGGACAATGCCGTTCTACACAAAACACTACATTTGCTGCTGAAAAACAGCAGCCAATGAAGCACAACAAGCTACTAACAAATGAGTTTCTTAATTTTGTGAACTGCCTCTATTGATATAACAAGCATAGATGTATCAGAATTCAAAAAAGTTGTGGCCAAAGATCTAGATAGACACCTATAAAGCAATGAATTTGAAACAAGGCGGCTCGGTAATGTGCGATGGCACATAAGGTTCCGACCCCGCTCATCCACAATTTTGTCATAATTGTCTACCAAATGAGGAACAGATAGAAAAACCCAAAAATTATTTTTTGCGAATCCCAAAAAAGCCCAAGTCTTTTTCAAAAAAATTCTGTATGAACGATAAGATAGCCTCCAAAGCAAATAACTCAGTGGAGTAACAACTGATGCATTAGATTGCTGTAATATGTCAATATTAAGAAAGCGAGTCAAGACGAACAGCAAAATCAAACAACAACAACAACAAACATTAATTACATCAAAAAAATTATGTCCCTCTTAAAAACTAAATTTAATAACAAAGTCAACATACCGTCAGATAAACCTAAAACTAAACAAAAATAACTTATAAATCACCAGAAAACATATGCGACCAGTCCATAAAAAGGTTTGGTAACAATTATACAAAAAAGAACAAAAACAGTAAATTAAAAAAATTAACTTATTTTTTTGAAACAGTTAACTTCAAAGTAATAAATACCATTAGGAATCAAATAATATTACCACAAATTTACGATTACCACTGCTTCTATAGAAGGGCATTAGGACCTGTCCTTATTCATTTTTTAAAGCGGCTAAAAAGAACAACAAAGAACAAACAAAAATTCAATTGGAACTTGCCAGAAAACGCTGTCAAAACCGTCAAGCCAAATTTTGGCACTCCAATAATTATATTTGATTGCGCCTTCTTCAAACAGGCTATAATGTAGTCCGTGGCCATTCATTAGTAGGACTAGGTAACAAGTAGACAAAAAAGCGAAGTGCTAAAGTATGTAATACTTTTAATTTTTTTTTTCGAAACAAAATTACATTCAATGTCATGAAAGGCATTAATTACAAAAAGAGCTTTTTAAATAGGGTCATTTATTCAAGAAAAAGAAGCCCTCGAGACCTGTAGTTACCCAGAATTTTTCTTGCATCTACAAAAAGAACGTCAAATATGACAAAAATCAAATTAATTTACTTTTTTTTGTGAAAAACCGGTGTCGAAGCCAGTAAGGTCATAACAAATTCTTTAAAAAAAGATTTTGGGATACCAATCCCTTTTATTCCCCTGACACCCATAATGTTATATTTGACCTGTAATTAACTAACAAGATTAGGTAACAAAAAGAAACATAAAAAGAACAAAATTGAGAAGTTAAAAAGTTTTTTTTTTTAATTTTGGAAAACGATTGTTTTCAAAGTCATGAAAACCATCAGCTATCTACTTATATCAGAATATCGGTTCTTCTATTCTTCCATGAAAAGCCAATGAAATCTATCACCATACAGGAAATTTCATACGACCGAAACGACAAAGTATAAATGACAGTTAGAGAAAAAATTAAAAAATTCAATTGATTTCTTCAAGAAAGAGGCTTCGAGGCCGTTAAAACGATGATGTATATCTTTCAGGATTTAAATATGTTCAATTGTGCCTTATTCTGAATAATAATAAGGTGACATGAGAACTGTCAATAATGTGATAATGTGACAAAAATAGAAAACGTGAAAAACTGGCAAATATCAAAACAAACAAAAATCTGAAATCTTGTAGTATCAAAGCCAGAAAACAATAACTTCAGGCTTAAAACTGCAACCGAGATTAAATGTTAAATCAGTAGAAAGAAGAAGCGGTCTTTCTTTGCTGACACTAAGCTGGAAGTTGAACAAATTAAGAAAAAAATAGAGGAAAATTTAATTAAGCCATTATTTATTGAAAAGTCAATTTTTTTAAAAAAAAGAAACGACCATAAACTTTCAATTAAAAAACTAAATGCATTAGCTTGGAGCTGCTCAGCAAGCGAATTGGTTGGACCTATCACTCCTGAGCTTTGATTTGATATGTTCTGTTCTTTATTATTAAAAAAAAGTCTTTTTTTAAAAAAAAAAGACCGACTGATTACAACCCGATTTTTTTTTGGATTGTAACAGTCCAAGAATGGCTCAAAACTAGCCCTGCTAATACTTATTGTCCGTTAGGAACAATTGAATTTTCGAATGTTGTAGATATAGATAATTTGTTAGTTGAAAGCTCAAAATAAATTCTGCATTTTTGATAATCAACTAGTAAAGTTAGCAAAAAACGGCAGATTTTTAACTACAGTGCACTCTCAGCGGACTCTGAAGTAGAAATAGCCCACCTCTGAGTTTACAAAGATTGTATGAGTGTTGGTTTGGGGTGTACTGTCGGCAAATTTAATCAAAGTGGACTAAAGTAGCTTATTTCGTGCTGTTTTTGATGAAAAAGGCTAAATTTTGAAAAGTTTATTCAGATTTTTTGACCAAAAAAATTAAATCAAAACAATCAACAATGCTTGTTCGTCTTCAAAAATAAAATCAACGACACTATTCTTAAAAATTTTAACAAATTTTAGCAAAATTGACGAAAAATTAGGCAAAAATTCCGGAAAATGTGAATAAAAACAACGTGAATTCACTCTTCTTTTCTCAAAAGTTTAAACCTCGATAACTCCCTGTAGAAAACGAAAATTAAAAAAATCTTTTTAATTCCATATTCTACGCTGGACGAGCTTTCTAATGATACCAGTCTCAACTCTCTACGATGAATATATCGAGCGGCGAAAATTCACGGAACAAAAAAAAACCCATTTGAGTATATAGTTCCCCCCCCCCTCAAGAGGGTCGGAACAACAACGGACTCTCAGATGCACAAATGACCTATTTGTACAACTCTCTGACGCAAAAAGCAGAGATCTGCATCAGGGGCTACTCCTACAGTGGTGAAGCTTACCGGGAGACAATGGATGAATAAAGAAACAGGTTCAGGAAGACTCAACACACTTTTTCATGGTATCTTGACCAACTGGAGAAGTGGCCTCTAGTCTTCGAAACGAAGAACTAACTAGCTTTGCCAATTTTCCTCAGGAAACTGGTTCACACTTTTCCTGTGCATATTTTTTAGACCAGTCTAATGTCGTCAGCAGCTCTGAGATTGATACGTGATACTATTAATTCAACCTTGATATTCAAATGTAATCAACACGCAAGGAACCGTTTTCAAGTACAACCACCCTTATCAACTTTGCTGAAAGGATTGATGGATATGCTGAAGCAAGCGAGGAAGATTCAACTCTAGTTCCGATTAACAAAGCGGGGATTCCTGTCAACGAGAACAATAAAAACATTTGCAATATTATGAGAAAGGGTGCTGCCTTTCAATGACCAGATGGCTTGTCAACCAATGGAATGGTTTTCATCACTCAAATCTAGAACATGTAGTCTATTACCATCGGCCCTGGAACTAGTCTCATAGATCACAAAACAACCATCAAAGAGAAAACAATTCAAAGCAATCAAATAACAATTGGAACGATGAGAACCAAAACCAAAGACAACAGAAAACCAGCTACAACAAAAAATGTGAAAACTGAAACTGGGTGGGAACAATAATAATTCAGTCAGACGAAATTGGACAGAGGAAAAACCTGATTCAACCGATCAACGCTCAACAAAACTACAATTGCATTAACAAACAAAAATCAAGTTGACTTATGCCTAAAAAAATTGCCGGCAATACCAATGAAACTCTCCAAAACTGTCTCGGCACCGGGACATACTCTTTTTTAGATAGTGGAAAGTACAACACAAAATCAACCAAAAAACTGCTGATGCAATGCAAATAAAGAAACCGAAAGAAACAACACTCTTCATGACGAATATTCAGATAAGACAGCAGATGTCATGATTGACAGCAGATGATGCCTTTTTCTGGCAACTTCACGGTTGTTTCAATTTCTGCCTCTAAACTTTCTATAAAGGATTTCCGAGCGCCAATAGTCCCATTCAATTTGAATGACGCTGATATTGTCCTCATGCTGAGTGACGTTTGCTAAGACAACTCTCGCATGAAAGAAATAAAGTTCCCAGCAATTAGAGTAGGCAGAATTGGATTCTTGGTCGGCGTTGAAACATTCACTGCCACAGTTTCGCGGCAGCGCTCAACAAGTGCACTTCGGACTTCTATGGAATGTCGACATTACCTAGGTGGACTCTGACAGAAGCACTATCATAAAAAAACACCTGCAGAAAAGAGAAAGCAAATCTTTTACAAACACAAACATCACTCTGTTCAAATACATCAAACATGAGACAAAAGAGCATGACGAGGACGTATGACAGCTCTTTTTGTAATTTTGAAGCAAAAAATTAGCGCCAGTGTGTATCCAAAGATCACACTCTCAAAGACCGGAAAAATTTCAAAATAAGGAACGCAATAACACATAATGGAGGGAAATATTGGAATGGTGTGTCATGAAGGAGGGACATCATTCTTCCAAATAACTACTTCATGGAAAAATTCCAATGAAACGCCCTGCACGAAAATGCTCGGGGACAATATATTGACAAGAGTTTTCGCCGGAACAATGAAGTCTGATCCTGAGAAGAACTTTATTGCTAAAGCAGCCCTTTACTCGTCATATCCAATCTGTTATCCTTCTCATCATCGGTAAATCAACAATCAGAGCAGAGGTTATTTGATAATTAGAAGAGTCAAATGAGAAAATTAAAAAAGCTCCCAAACTATGATACCTTGTTGATTGCTTCTGATTTCATCTGTAACATCCGTTTTATTCTTCTTCTCTTCATTTCACACAGTATTTGTTGCAGTTCCGCAGACATTAAAAAATGTCCTTGCGAGTAGGTTTTCGAAAAAACTGTATCTTTTTGAACGAATAAAACTTATCCTTGAAGCAACATATTTAACCACCAACCTGTGCAGTCTACGTTCTCCAGAAGTGCGCAAAAGAAAGCAAACAACAACACCCAGACATCTACATTTCAATCAAGCAGTATTTCTATATGATGGAATTCATGCAGCCGTAGCCCTTTGACCAAAACGCCTGCTAACCTGCAAAAGAAATCTAAATTTTTAATGTTCAAGGAAGTCAGATTCGAAGTCAGGAAAAAGTATGCTAGCACAAACAATTCTGGCGGCGGCAGCATCCTTGTTTGATTGAGCTTGTACAATCACACCCTACAAATATTGATTAGAAAACACTGGAACTGAGGTCAAGCAGTGGCTAAAGACTACTAACAAGAAATTTAACTTTGAATTCAAGAATTTTAAAGCCTGTTCACAATTCAAATTCCGAGTGCATGATCCCCAAAGAGATGGGGACTACCTTCATTGATGGGGACTACCTTCAAAACAGATGGGGCCGCCTTCATTGATGTATCAATGGCTGATATTGCTGCTATGTTAGGCATCAGACCATCCTAACTAGATGGCACCATAATTTCACGCTATGTCATCAGCAAAAGAAAGAAAATTTTTACTTATCAAAAAACTCATTATCCCAAAATATGAGCTGAAGCCACCGACAATTTGTTCAGAGCTAGCTAGGCTTTGTAAAGTTGAAAGGATAAAAGTTTTCAGTTCCAACCCTAGCTGAACTTCGGCTAAAACAACCATTCTTCCCGTGGACACTTCAGGAAATTTGGAAAGTTTCAGAAGGTAATCAATCACATGATCGTGCAGCTAAATGACACAACATCAACTATAAAATCCACTCATTGATGCTCAGCTATTTCCAAAGCGTTTCTTATTACTAAACAAGAAAAGTATTCAGAGCAGTGGACCTAATGAAGACGAAAACATTTTGACCACTGATCTTCCTCAAAGGTCTTCACCAAAGACTATAGAAGCTCAGGATAAAACTAATCAAGATATCTAAACAGGCCTTTCTCAAAAAAAGCATTTTCACCCCAGTTAAAACACAGTTCTCTAGAAAAAGAAGACAAGATCGCCATTCTCATTTTTCATAGATGGCGAAGGACTTCAAAGAGTTGGTGGCCAAATTAACAAACATTTTCTTTTTCTTCAAAACATCCTCTAAGCTTGCCTTGCAAATTCAAATTGCCATACTTTTCATCGCAAAAGCTCATCATGAATGTAGCATCAAAGAGTTAACAAATTGAATGCTCCCATCCCGCGAAAAATATTCAAAATGTGCACGCAGGCCCTAAAGAGTGTCAGAAAAAGCTGCTTCATTAGAAGAAGATGTCGAGAAATGAGAGACACTAATTTACAGACTTGTCTCTTTTACTGTTCTCAGATGTACCAAAGGAATAGGCCATAACAAATACAGAAGTGGACCTGATAAAATCTTTTGCATATTGTCAATAAAAGAAAACAGACTATGATGTATCATGCTTTTCAGTCCCAGATTTTCATCTCAGTGGATAACCAGAGCTGATTATGAGCGACAATGAAAAATCTTCAGACAAAATGACTGCGATTCCGGAATGACTTCCAACCAGACAATGATCAAATCAGACTGCAGTTGCTTCGGTAGAATATACAGTTGATCATCGATTCACCCCTGGTTCCAAACCTTGAAAGAGTTTGGGAAAGATTGATACAGAACGCAAAAAAGAGCCCCTTAATTGTTCTAGACGGGATTCGCGAGACAGAGTTAGTCATGAATTGAAGACCATTGCCATATTACATGCGTAGCATCTCGGGTGGAGAACCACTCAAGCAAAACCAGTTTTTTCGGCGGCCACAGTTTTGCTTGACACACTTATCCAAACCAAAGTGATAAGCGGATTGAAAGTTTTTAAAGGGATAGTGCCCATTTTGTCGCAATTGTAACTGAAGTCATTTCAGAAAATGTACAAAAGAACCAATTTTACTTTGCTGCCTCCCAATGAAAAAAAAAGGTGTCATGGATCAAGATGTTCCCTAATTTTCACCACTCCAAAAAGTTTTCAATTAGGCTTTGAACTTTTTTGTTATTTTCTCCTTAGTTTTTCTCCAATATCACTTTTATATCGCTCGTTTTAGTCAACTTCTCAAAACCATTTTCTGGGATTTTAGCATAGCTGATTCCATATGAAAAATAAAATAAATCATGATGTTGGTACTGCAAAAAATTATAAATCATAGGTAAAAAGTGGAAAAATCAAATACTAAATTTCACCGTTGCGAAAAACTGGTAATTGAGTTTTCTATGAAACATTAACATTTCAATGACATTTTGATGGAAGTTGGACGAAAAGAATTGAATTAAAAGTATAAAGTAGCCGACCTCTTAATCTGCAGTTGAAAAATTTTACAGATGTCAAATCAACATTATAGTTGCCATTTTATACAAAATCTTGCGTTTTTCCACCTTGGATCGTCATTTGTTCGGGGATTCTGAATTCAGACAAAATTTCGTGTTTTTCACAACTAGGCAGCACTCAAAGGATCTGTTAAACAAAAAATCAAGAACTCAGTTACAAAGTTAAAAAACTTGTGTACAATTTTACTAGTAACTAAAAAAAACCTTTGGAATTCATTAATTTTATATGGAAGATAAAAAAAACATGAGAATTTCAAGAAATTTTCCTCGACCACCTTCTACTGAAACAGTTTTTGATCTATTTGTTTTGCTATTTGTTTTTGTTGATTTTTTTAAAAATTAGAACACACTTTGTTTTTTTCAACAGAAAGGAAGGAACTTTTTTCAAAAGTTCCTGAAATATAAAAAATGAACAAGGAAAAAGATTTTAAGATTTTCATTTTCTCATCTTTAAGAAAAGTTTGAAATTAGTTTCTTCTTCATATCATTCCTCACATTCGTAGTTTTTAAGCTCTTGCATGAAGTTCATAAAGTCGGCATGCTTGGATGAAGACAGTTTGGCTGCGAAGTTTAACAATATCATGAGTAAAAAAGTAAGTTGAAAAAACATGTACTACAGATTCCAAAAAAATATAGATTTCACTTTTCCTCAAATTGTACACTTGTAATTTCTTTGTCATCATAGTTAAATTAAACTTGTATTGAACTTAAATAAACCAATTTCAAGCTATTTATACAAGAAAAAAAAGTTTTCTCTTTTTTAAAAATAAAAAAAGTTACCCTTTTTGTTTTAATTTGTGTTTCAATAGTTTCTTGTTGTTTAAAAATTAAAGGCATTGAACCTGGAGTTATAATTCTAATCTACCTATTTACTAAAAAAGAAAGACTATGTTTTTTATTGATCCTTATCTATTCATTCGTTTAATTTTTCCTAATTTATTTTTCACGGTGTTCCGCTTGTCAAATCTTTTAGAAATACACATATTTCTACGTGATCCAAAAACAATGACTTTTGATTTTTTTTTCTGTATGATAAGTGAAATAAAAATATTAAAAAAGGAAAAGATAATATGAAAAGAGTACTTGCAAACAGGTGCTTGTTGGTTTAAAGATTTCACTTTTGGTTTAAAGATTTCAAAAACTATATTGAAATTGACCCTCTTTACCAGCAGTACTCATGTCTCATATATACTTACTGGAAATATTGCAATTTTTAAGAAAAACTATAAAACTAGTTTCATTTCTGTCTCCTACAAATTTCCAACAGAAACACAAAATTGAAAATCAATTAAATCCTCGGAATGTGCAAAAGGAAGGCGGGAATCGAAAATTTGATGCGGCTATACGTCTTTTTGTAAACGTTCTTGTTATATACCAAAATTCTAAAATAAGGCACAATGTCATACCTAAATTGTCATGACCATGTTTGACAAGCTTAACTTTTTTCGTTTATAAAAATTTGTAAATTGAACATGTTTTGTGGATTGTTTGTTTTTATGAAATGTCAACTTTAATGAATATTAACTGCTATCTTTTTGCTAAAATTTTCTAAACTTTTCTAATTTTGACCAAATCAATGAAAATTTGAAAAAAATAGCAAAGTTTAGAAAAGAAAGTATAGCAAAAAAAAGCACGTAATATCCATTAAAGTAGCCATTAAAAAAACAAACTTTAATGCAAGCGCTATTTCACTATAAACCCATAAATTTTGATTTTATGTCCCCAAGTATTTGAAAAGATAGTCAACAAACATAGTACCGTGATCCAGAAAGTTTTGACCACGAATATTTTCTTAACCTTCAACTTTTCTGATTTAGTTGACTAATCGCAATCGCATTCTGTGTGTGTACTTGCGAGTGACATTTTGAGCTAATTGTAACTGGGGGAAAACGAGCGTGCAATTTTTTGCACTAGTTTTTTTTGCAAAATACACTAAAATTGTTTTTATTTGGAAATCAAATTGGCATGTCTATCTGAACTGAAATTTGTGGTGTTTCCTCAAACAATACATATTCTATTAGATACAGATAATATTCTCATGTATATAAGAATTTTAAAGATTAAGCATGAAACAATTCTGCAAAAATAGATTCTAATTTATCCTTTGTGGATAATACCTCATCACCTTATGCTTTTAATCTAGCCAGTTTGTTGATTTAAATTACCAAATTTGGTGGTTTTAATTACATTTTTGGGTAGAAATTACTGACTTCGTGTATTTAAATTAATCAGTTTGTAGATTTTTATTAAACACGATGTAGGCTGCTAATTATTTAAAATAGGTGGTTAATTGTTACCAAAGTTGTACGCTCTAATGTATTTCATAATCGCCAAATCCAATGCTTTACATGATCGCCCAAAAGAAGATCAATAGACGAAAATGACGCAACTGAAAACTGAGCGGATATAATTATTTTATAATAGTGGCGTGATAGTCGAGAGTTGCTTGTGATTGACACGCCAAATATCGACAGTTCGATCCCCTGCAACCGTGAAGCTACTTGTTCGAGGATAACTCTCAATGAACCATAGCTTTAGGTTTACCATAGTCTGACCACTCTTGGCTGCAATGATGGTACCACGTGAAAGTCTCAGACGCAAAAAAGCGCCCATAGTAACCAAAAATGAGTATTAATGCTCAGAAAATGAACAGTCTGAAATGTTGGGAATAATAGAAAAGGACAGCTGAGAACATGCAACTGTTTATGCACTGTAGACAAAAATCCTAATGCTGCTCGGCTGCGATTAGTCAGAAACAAAATTATTATTATATATTACTCTCACTAAAGTGGAGTTTTGAAAGAAAGAAGGATTTTTCTCAGTGTTTTGGCCGATCATGAAACGTTTTTATCTCATGTTTGTCAAAACATAGTTTGATTATGGAATTCCTACTAGTAATTATATGGAGTTAACGCTTTGCACGGAATTTCTAAAATCCTTCAAAAATTCTTGTCACAAGCAGATACTTGGGGAGGGCGGTAGTTAACCTAAAGTGCTTTTAGTTGAAATTCAAGATGTATGCATGGTCGTTTCCTGGAAAAACCAATATTGAGTTGCTCTAAAATTTCAGTTAATTGATTTCCGCAATACTTTTTACCGAGATTCCTACCCAAATTTTAAAAGCAGGCTTGAAGTTTGATACACACAACAGAGTATATGTAAAAAAAATACATGGAATATATATGTAATACATGGTTGCAATCTGAAAATGGATTTAACCTTCAAAAGAGAGAAGAGGCGTGAAGACAAACAAAGAGTAAACAGAGTAAACAAAGTTGACAAAAATAGACGTAACAGACAAGGAAGGCGAGTACAGATAAAATGCGTTCACATGCAAATTCCAAGTGAAAGAGGGGAAGTGGGATCAATTTTAGCCCAGCAAGGGAGTCAAAAGGGGAACGGAAATTAAATTTCAAGGCAATTCATCACACGCATTGTGGCGCTAACAGTAGCCATAAATTCTGATCAGAAAGACCGCCACTGATTTTTCGTTACACTTGAATAATTGATTGTCTCAATATTTAAATTTCAGTTACCTGGTAACCCTTCCACAATATACACCCCCCCCCCCTCTCCAAGCCCACAAAACCCTGCCCTTTCGTCCTGTTAATATGATTGAGGCCCTGTATGCGAATGTGTTTGTGTGCGTGTGTAATCGTAACTGAGTATGTTTGTGGTGGGTGGGGGGAGGGGGGGGGGGGGGTGGGTGGGAGTGGGAGGGGGAGGAGGGTCGGTTGGTTTGGAGCAACGGGAGACATCGGATGTTAGAGCTTAATTCTGGTAGTTATTGGTTGTGAAAGGCAGGGCAAAGCTTTGTGGCGGCAAATTGGGTAAACAGGTCGCGGGTTGGAAAATGAATTTATCCGCTTGAGTGATCAGATATTTGTGAGTTACAATATTACAAAACAGAGCTGATGAAAGTTAAAAAAAGCAAGACAACAGATTGGAGATGTAGAGAGAGTATGATTAATTAAAAACGTGGATGGCGAAATCTCATCATACGCTTTCAGAAATTTTGAGTGATGTGTTTAGTAATAAACCTTCTTTATTCGCTATCAGTATACTATAATAAATATATTATGTATGATATGCACATAGGATGGAAAACTATAACAGGGTCAAGGAGTCTGGGCGGGGAAAAAGTATGAAATGAGCAGAAATTTGAAGAAATCTTTGAGAAATTTTGAGTATGAAACTTGCGCAGAACTCTTGAGTTAGTTCTGCTCAAGATCTTTTAAGACGTTGTTTTAAAAATTTTTACAGACGTGGATTATTTAAGACCTTTTTAAGTGGATTAAGCAGAGTGGATAAAGCGGATTTTAGCGTATTAAGTGGATAAGAAACGTCTGAGCAATGAGCGAAAAAAGGTAAATGGGCCATATTAGCGGAATATTCGACGTAGGCAGTAGCGATGGATGCAAATAGAAGAAACCTATTTATAATGCCGGCTTTCAGAGGATCCTGAAAAACGTCTGAATGAGTCAATGGTCTTCTTTAGAACCGCAATTGGTTTTGAAGAATAATCATAGATAAGGTAAATTTTATTACCATTAAATGCGACAACCACAAAAAAATTGAAGCAGTTCTTTTTCTTGAACAAATGCACAAAATAAGCAAGCTCGGATAATAAACCGAACTTAAAAAAATTTCCAAGCAAGGAGTTTTTTAGGAATTTATATAGACTGTGCCTACGCAATCAAACCCCACTTCTGTTTCCCTGTAATTCAATTAAAACAGCTTTCTAAACACTCTAAACAATGCAAGGAGACTGTAGTCGTTTTAAAATTCATGGAAAACAATACAAGTGTTATGGAAAGAATCTGGAGTTGAACTTAATTTTGATATTGATTGTCTGGAAAGGTAGGTTCTTGTATATTTTGGCACTGTTTTTCCACGCCATTTAATAAAGAGAGTTGTTTCTACAATCATTTGATAAATATTGTTCCTGCTGTATTGCAGAGAAATAGAGAATTAGACAGAGTGAAATCATGTAATGTCAAAAAGAAGGTCTGAAGTAATCGAACCGGCATTGCTGGCTACATCCGGTACAGAATTTGCTCTCAAAGTTAAGCACGTTAATTCGGAAACGAAACCAGTGCATTTAAGATCTTAATATGTAGGTTGATACTCAGATAACTTCGGTACGCTGGACTCATGCCAACCCCGTCCCTCGATCCCACTCCACCCCCGGAATTGAATGATATATTAAACCTCAGTCCACAAAAATAACTTCAAAGTGAATTCCAAATTCTGAAACATTTCTCAATCTTTTTTCGGAATTCAGAAATAATTTCATCTATTTTTAATACAATAATTCAAGGCTGGTGCCAACGAGCACCTTAAAGAGCAACCACTGAATAATAGGCAAAATTTTTTTTTTCGCCCAGATACAAATGGCTTTCAATCAGAAGCTAGCGACAGTGCCATTCATAAATTAAAAACCCAATGTGTGGGTTCGTTAGCCCAAAAAGAAAGTCAGATAGTATCGATCCAACTGCAACTATGTTAACGTCGTAATTCATTGAATTATTCTGCGAGTTAAACAGCTGTTGAGTGATTCCATAAGCTGATTTAATTATCAAAAATAACCATAAAGACTATAACCAAGTGATTTGTCATTTCTTGTGATCAATGGAGGGGGTGCCAAGCTCTAAAAAAAACCGCCCTCCACGCCATCAATTTATGTCTGCTGAACGGTCTTCGTGAATTGCATACTTTGAACCTAAAATGACGTTAGGCCGCAATAGAACTAATGAGCGACTTAACGCCCTCCGAGCGTTAACCGTTTATCCCGATCTTGAGGACAAAAGTCGGATGGTCAGACAAAAAATATCAGACGAAAAGTCGGTAGCATAAAAAATGGCTTGAAAAACCAATAGGTCCAAACTATATTTGAGAGCAAATAAGAACCCTCCAAAGAACACTAAAAACATATACCGTAAAGCAAAACAAAAATGAGAACTATTACAAAATTTTTCGCTGCTGTGTATGCAAATGGTCATAAAAAATAGACTCAAAAAATGTTTTTTTTTGTTTTTTTTTAAAAAATGTAGAAACGATCATAAACTTTAATTATTAAACACTGAGCATTACAGTTTCAGTAGTTGCGTAGACATGATAGGCTACATTTTTTAATTTGACAAAAATTAGTAAGGAGTATCTGAAACATATCTGGAAAGTTCATCCACAATTTCATTATTCTTTTGAAAAGAAAATTTGAAATTAAATTATGAATGGAGTAGACTAGATCCCATACATTGGGATTTACGAAAACAAAATAGACTTTTTTATTTAAATTGCTTTCAATTGCTTCTTATACAATTTTGTTTTCAGTTTTTTCGAGCAAAAAATGAAAAATTTAAAGTTTTAAAATATCAATTTGCGTCGTGATAGTTTTGAGCAGTAAATTGGTGAAAATATTAAGGAAGATATCAACCATTGGCTATAAAGTTTCAAGTTTTTGCTCATAGCTGCACTACCGAAACAGTGACACCTAGTTATTTTGATATTCGATATCCCGAATATTGGTTTTGAAAAAAAAACAAACTATAAGCTGTTTTGTGACAAATTACAGAAGCTTTGAAGACTTTCACTACCGACATTTTTTCTATAAATACGAACGAGCGAGAAATTTTTGTCAACCTTGATCAAGTACTCCTATTTCTGGTAGCCTCTGTTTTTTAAATATTGTAGAAATGTATGTGCTGATCATGGATTTTTGGGCTTTAGCTAGTATATTTGCAGGTGTGTGTGCTTGCTCCGTCTTCAAAAATTGCCCTAACTAATCAATGGATTCGAGGAAAAACTAATATTCGAGGAAAAAATCTTTGAAGTCCGACCTTCGAGTTTTAAGATATTTGTAAAAGGATATACTGGTTGAAGATTTAACAGGATATTGCAAAAGATGAGGCACATTTACAACTCTTGTGGTTTCTTTTTCACTCTCAAACACTGCTACTTAAAAAACAAATATCCATTGATGCGACTATTTTTGAAAGTGAGCGAAATCTATAAAATATATTGACCACACAAATGCCATGCTTTTGCCGATAAAAGCTTTGTGTAAGCTTCGCTCACAAAAGTCAAACGTTACTTCGATACTGTGTTCCGTTAAAATCCACCTTAATAGATAATAGAAACCAACAAAAAACTCTCGGCACAATGACTCTCAACACAATGTGCAATACGCCTATGGTACCAAGAAAAGAAACAGTAAAAGAGCAATAGAGACTTTTCTATACTCAAACTAGAAGTCCAATATGACATTGACGTTCCAATTTGTGGATCTATTCTGTTTTGCCCCCCCCCCCAGCTTAGTGATCATAATTTTTTTATGACCCCCCGCCGCATGCTATTTTTTACATAGTAATGTGCTATATAGCAACCTATAGTTTGTTACTGGGCGTCATAAAAAACACTGCGGGGGGGGGGGGACAGAATAGATTCGGGAAATATTCAGAGCTTTCATAGTTTGATAGATTATATGAGTTTTTGGTTGCAGTTTTCCAAGCTATTGTGGTGGGTGGTGATGTCGTATCTCCAGTTTCTCTAGTTGGTAAGAGTTGTGCGTCGTTCCAGATAAACATCTGCTCACAAAGAAAGCGCTCAATAATCTAAACGCATCAATCTAACCAGTGTCAGTGCAAAATACCCAATGCCAAAATACCCAATGTGACAAAATGTCCAAAATATACCCAATACTTCATTCTAACGTTGAAACTATCAGAATAATTGTTTAGCATAATATTTAATTAGTGCATTTGGCCATGCTTCACGGTCCATGGCCATGCCTCAGCGGCCCGTGGGACTTGATATGAAACTATCACAGCCGAACATGGGATTAAACTATCAACTTAATTGCGAGAAAACATGCTTTTAAATTTGAGTGCTAATTTGTAATCGGATTAGTGAACGAAAAGATCAAAGGGAAGAAATTGGGTGTAATGGAATTGGGTATTTTGGCACATTGGTATTTTGGCATTGGGTATTTTGTCATGTAACCATCTAACCAATCAGTGATGATGGAGTAAATTTTGTTGCGGCTCTTTTTACAACCTGTTACTTATTGCCCGTTTTGAACTCTTCAAAATTGTTAGACACCGTTTTTGTAGCTAGGGCTCAACAATTTTTTTGGATAAGCCTTAGTTGCTTTAAGGCACACGAATATTCATTTCGATGTGAATCAGAACGAGGTGTCGTCTGCGTTGGTGTCGTGTGGTGCTCAACCAAAACGAATGAAATCGAAGAAACTCTATATAGCGATCTTTTCAATTGTACCACCCCCAGCCCCCTCCCCTCAGACGCACGTGTGATATTTCTACATAATGATTTACCATGTATACACGTGCGCTTTTTAACTGGGGGAGCATAACGTACTGGGGAGAGCATAACGTACTGCTGGCCACAAACGGAAAAGATCTACATATAGCAAACTGTGACTTCAAGCTGCAAAATTTGAGCCCACATAATTTAGAAAAAATTTCTTGAACTACTTCAGCAATTCAAGCTCTGCATCAGGCGCAGATGTCTTCAGCTTTGAAGTTTGCTAACCATAGGCGTCCTAGAATTGGATTGTATGCAACAGTAAGTGAACTACTTTTACGAGTTTAAATTGATTGGTGAACAAAAGGTGTAAAACATTTGAGAAACAATCAATTTTAGAGCTGGTGATAAACAACAAAAACATTTTCATTACTGCACTCGCTAACAAAAATTAATGTTCAGGTAACAAAAACGTAAATCAACCTGCTAGTTTTCGTAGAGAATTTGTACTAATATTCCAAATTCTATTTGAAAACATTATTTATTGGGAGTTTGCATAAATAAAACTGCAGCTACCTGTTATCCCGATCTTGAGGACAAAAGTCGGATGGTCAGTCAAAAAATATCAGACGAAAAGTCGGTAGCATAAAAAATGGCTTGAAAAACCAATAGGTCCAAACTATATTTGAGAGCAAATAAGAACCCTCCAAAGAACACTAAAAACATATACCGTAAAGCAAAACAAAAATGAGAACTATTACAAAATTTTTGGCTGCTGTGTATGCAAATGGTCATAAAAAATAGACTCAAAAAATGTTTTTTTTTGTTTTTTTTTTAAAAAAATGTAGAAACGATCATAAACTTTAATTATTAAACACTGAGCATTACAGTTTCAGTAGTTGCGTAGACATGATAGGCTACATTTTTTAATTTGACAAAAATTAGTAAGGAGTATCTGAAACATATCTGGAACGTTCATCCACAATTTCATTATTCTTTTGAAAAGAAAATTTGAAATTAAATTATGAATGGAGTAGACTAGATCCCATACATTGGGATTTACGAAAACAAAATAGACTTTTTTATTTAAAATGCTTTCAATTGCTTCTTATACAATTTTGTTTTCAGTTTTTTCGAGCAAAAAATGAAAAATTTAAAGTTTTAAAATATCAATTTGCGTCGTGATAGTTTTGAGCAGTAAATTGGTGAAAATATTAAGGAAGATATCAACCATTGGCTATAAAGTTTCAAGTTTTTGCTCATAGCTGCACTACCGAAACAGTGACACCTAGTTATTTTGATATTCGATATCCCGAATATTGGTTTTGAAAAAAAAACAAACTATAAGCTGTTTTGTGACAAATTACAGAAGCTTTGAAGACTTTCACTACCGACATTTTTTCTATAAATACGAACGAGCGAGAAATTTTTGTCAACCTTGATCAAGTACTCCTATTTCTGGTAGCCTCTGTTTTTTAAATATTGTAGAAATGTATGTGCTGATCATGGATTTTTGGGCTTTAGCTAGTATATTTGCAGGTGTGTGTGCTTGCTCCGTCTTCAAAAATTGCCCTAACTAATCAATGGATTCGAGGAAAAACTAATATTCGAGGAAAAAATCTTTGAAGTCCGACCTTCGAGTTTTAAGATATTTGTAAAAGGATATACTGGTTGAAGATTTAACAGGATATTGCAAAAGATGAGGCACATTTACAACTCTTGTGGTTTCTTTTTCACTCTCAAACACTGCTACTTAAAAAACAAATATCCATTGATGCGACTATTTTTGAAAATGAGCAAAATCTATAAAATATATTGACCACACAAATGCCATGCTTTTGCCGATAAAAGCTTTGTGTAAGCTTCGCTCACAAAGGTCAAACGTTACTTCGATACTGTGTTCCGTTAAAATCCACCTTAATAGATAATAGAAACCAACAAAAAACTCTCGGCACAATGACTCTCAACACAATGTGCAATACGCCTATGGTACCAAGAAAAGAAACAGTAAAAGAGCAATAGAGACTTTTCTATACTCAAACTAGAAGTCCAATATGACATTGACGTTCCAATTTGTGGATCTATTCTGTTTTGCCCCCCCCCCCCCCAGCTTAGTGATCATAATTTTTTTATGACCCCCCGCCGCATGCTATTTTTTACATAGTAATGTGCTATATAGCAACCTATATTTTGTTACTGGGGGTCATAAAAAACACTGCGGGGGGGGGACAGAATAGATTCGGGAAATATTCAGAGCTTTCATAGTTTGATAGATTATATGAGTTTTTGGTTGCAGTTTTCCAAGCTATTGTGGTGGGTGGTGATGTCGTATCTCCAGTTTCTCTAGTTGGTAAGAGTTGTGCGTCGTTCCAGATAAACATCTGCTCACAAAGAAAGCGCTCAATAATCTAAACGCATCAATCTAACCAGTGTCAGTGCAAAATACCCAATGCCAAAATACCCAATGTGACAAAATGTCCAAAATATACCCAATACTTCATTCTAACGTTGAAACTATCAGAACAATTGTTTAGCATAATATTTAATTAGTGCATTTGTCCATGCTTCACGGTCCATGGCCATGCCTCAGCGGCCCGTGGGACTTGATATGAAACTATCACAGCCGAACATGGGATTAAACCATCAACTTAATTGCGAGAAAACATGCTTTTAAATTTGAGTGCTAATTTGTAATCGGATTAGTGAACGAAAAGATCAAAGGGAAGAAATTGGGTGTAATGGAATTGGGTATTTTGGCACATTGGTATTTTGGCATTGGGTATTTTGTCATGTAACCATCTAACCAATCAGTGATGATGGAGTAAATTTTGTTGCGGCTCTTTTTACAACCTCTTACTTATTGCCCGTTTTGAACTCTTCAAAATTGTTAGACACCGTTTTTGTAGCTAGGGCTCAACAATTTTTTTGGATAAGCCTTAGTTGCTTTAAGGCACACGAATATTCATTTCGATGTGAATCAGAACGAGGTGTCGTCTGCGTTGGTGTCGTGTGGTGCTCAACCAAAACGAATGAAATCGAAGAAACTATATATAGCGATCTTTTCAATTGTACCACCCCCAGCCCCCCTCCCCTCAGACGCACGTGTGATATTTCTACATAATGATTTACCATGTATACACGTGCGCTTTTTAACTGGGGGAGCATAATGTACTGGGGAGAGCATAACGTACTGCTGGCCACAAACGGAAAAGATCTACATATAGCAAACTGTGACTTCAAGCTGCAAAATTTGAGCCCACATAATTTAGAAAAAATTTCTTGAACTACTTCAGCAATTCAAGCTCTGCATCAGGCGCAGATGTCTTCAGCTTTGAAGTTTGCTAACCATAGGCGTCCTAGAATTGGATTGTATGTAACAGTAAGTGAACTACTTTTACGAGTTTAAATTGATTGGTGAACAAAAGGTGTAAAACATTTGAGAAACAATCAATTTTAGAGCTGGTGATAAACAACAAAAACATTTTCATTACTGCACTCGCTAACAAAAATTAATGTTCAGGTAACAAAAACATAAATCAACCTGCTAGTTTTCGTAGAGAATTTGTACTAATATTCCAAATTCCATATGAAAACATTATTTATTGGGAATTTGCATAAATAAAACTGCAGCTACCTGTAATCATGAACAATTTGAGTCCTTGGGGAAATCTGTTCAATTTAATTATAACATCACAATTTTATTCACGCATTCTTTTCTTTATGAATAAATATAACATCACGCATTCTTTTCTTTATGAATAAATGAACAATCTTTTTGCCTTTTGTTAGCAATTGTGCTATAATTTTTTCATTTTTACAAAAGTACCAAAAATTAAAAATTTCTTAAGGAAGACAACTAAGTATGGCTTACGTTTAGTAAAGATAGCATCCATTTTAGTATCTAGTTGTTAACGGATTCATTAATATTGAGTATCAATAATATAATAACACGTTTATTTCATTTCACAACTTCATTTATGATCTGTTATTGGATGACATTACTGAATAGTTGAACTATTCCAACGTATTATTGTAGCTCTTTTGGTATCGTTTTATTACCGGACAAAAAATTACGTCCGTCAATAAATTGACATTTGCTTCAGTTTAAGAGGATTCATAGCAGTAAAAAGATAAATGTCCTGCCAATTATCAAAACTTTTCCAAATTTCTGGAAAAATTAAAACGATATATACTGAGAGGTCTGTTAAGATATTTTTGTTTAGATACATTGGTCCAAAAAAATTTTTAGCGGTTGCTTTTTTTCCACTAGAAAATGCGCATTTTCTCCCATCCCGTTTTTGTGATTCTTTGGGTTTTTTGCCAATGACATACGCGAATTGCAAATATCATAATCCTCCAAGAATAAGACTTTCAAGGCTGAGATTTTGCCATTATAAGCTTCAATTCTTTTTCAAGTTTTCAGGATTCCAATATTTCTTATCTGTTAACGTGTTGCTCCTTATTTTTAAAAATCAATTAGTCCTTACTATTAATGCAACTGACTATTTGAAGATGCTCACAATCAGTTAATTTCAAACAATTGCATCGGACCTATTTATTTCAGAAGTAACGAGCGATTTGTTATTAACAAAAACATGAATTTTTTTGGGTATTGAATCTCTTCGATTCAATTCAGTTTCAATTAAAAATGCTGATTGGGATTTTTGGATTATGCAAATTCTTTTACCTTAAATCAAAAATCAAATTCTTTTACCTGAAATCAAAAATTGTTTTCAAAATATATCCAAAAAAGAATGAAGGGAAGTTGAAAAATAATAGTTTGTTTTGACCAAAATCAAGCCGTGGAACGCGATAAAAAAACACTTAAAGAACATAAATTGCGTAGAAAATTTTAAATGTCTCAGCAAGAAATTTTTTGACTGGAAGCCCGACTTTAAGGTTTGAAAAAATAAACCCGAAAACTGGAGAAAACCCATAATCCTAATTTTATTTTAAACTACAAACTAAACTCACAAAAACAATTACATAGCTGGAGGTTTGCGAGAAAATAGTTGCTTTATCTTTATAGATTTGCAGTCTGAAAAATCATCAGAAACAACACCCAGAAGGAAAATACGTTTCTTTTAACTGATTGCTCATATGATATATTTTGATTTAGAATCTGTATATGTTTCGACTACAAAAGATAGCAGGACAAATTGTGGATTACAATACAACAAACTACATGCACTAACAACCGAATTATCCTCATTCACACAAATTACGTATAAAAATTAGGCATAGAACCTAATATAAGCTTGTAAGAAAAAAGAAAACGTTTTATAAAATGAAACTTGCTTTTTTCTGAAAAAAATAGTGTGTCAAAACTATCAAGACGAACCACAAAACGAAAAAATATCCGCACTACGGTTCCTTTAAAAAGCATTCATAAATGAACGGAAAGCAAATTCTTTTTAAGCCCATAGAAAGACAATTTAAGTTTACAAACAAATTAACAAAATTACATTAAAAAATTTAAAAGCAAAGGTAGCAAAAAATAAAAACATATTTTCATATTAGAGCCCACTATTATTGAGCTCAAATTACTGAAAGCCGAGAAATCATGTAATATTTTTCCATTTCACGCTGCAACGAAGTGGCACACGTTAAAACATCTGAAGGCAAGATTCAAAGTTTTCCAAAAAATTCAAAAACAAATTGTATCCAAGTCTCAGCTAACATTAGCTCCATACTGAATTTAAAAAAACCGAAAGAAGGCCAAGGAGACTGTCATCAGCAGGGTTAGGGAACAAAAGCCATCAAAGTGCTGAAAATGTCTATAAATTCTATTTTATGAAGAGAAAAAAGTCATAATCACCAAAGGATATCAACTGAATAGTTTATATAGGTTCAATAACTTTTCTATAAAAATGACTAAATGTATCTGTCCTTTTTGAGACTGAGTTCCACGAAAACAAACGGAATAACAATTACAGCAAAAAACCCAGTAAAATCTTATAAAAACATAGATTGTGCAGATCATAAAAAACTAGTGTCAACAGTAAACTAAAAGGAATCAATTAAACATACCCAGCAGATTACCGGAAAATAGCCGCCGTTGATTCCAATAAGCATGATTGGGATTGAAAGAATAGAAGATATTGAAAAAAAAAGATTTTTGTACAAAAACATTTTTTAAGTCCAATTTATTTTGATGGCATTTCGTAGTTGAACATAACGTACTTCTGTTTCATAGAGAGAGGCTACCGGGGCTACTATCAAAACCAATAAGCATTAGAGATGGTAACTAAGACTTATAGGAACGACGTTCAAATAGCGGGCATCTAAAATTGGGCTTTATGGGTTTATCCAGTTTCTACTTCTGACTTCAATTTTTTATACTGACTCTGTTCATTTTGAATTGCTTTGCTGAGCAACTGATGTTCAAAATCAATTTTAGCAGAATGAGAGAAGAGAGAAACTAGCCTAGAGAAGTCAAAAAGATTTCACGCAAAATGTTGAAAAAGCGGCAAAATGAGGTAAAGCGAAACATTTTTTTATTCGACGAAGTAAAAGAACATAGCAGGACAAGTCCTGAACTACAATCCAAGTAATTGAATGAAAGACAGACCTAATGAACCTGACCAGCAGATCAATTGAACAATCACAGCCACCGAGACAAAATCTCAAAAGTTGAGAAACTAAAAGAATCAAACAAACTAACCAAAAAAACAATCATTGCTAAAACCCTTGAAGATTTTTACTTGAAAACCATATATGACTGTTTTCAAAATACCCATTAACTCACGCAAAAACCTTGAAAGAGATGAATCTGCCACTAAAAGTAGATAAACTGGAAAAATATGACAAATGCATCAAGAAACTGAGAAGAGAAAATTTAAAGAAAATTTCCGAAAGAGGGCTATAAAAAGGTCAAAACATTTTTTTGACTCTGGAGTTCTGTTTTGTAAACCGTCTTCAACATTTAAAAAGTTTCGTTGTCCAGTAAAGATAGATAAACTCAGAGAATGACGAAAAAATCGAAAAATGTGAAAACAATCGAAAATTTTAAATTGCAAGCTTCATTTAAAAAATTCCCTACAATTGCAAAATTAACAAATTACAAACTATTTTATTGCCCTTAGAAACTATGTAGCAACATACTAGCAAACCCTATAGGAGGTTCCCTGGCCACTGAAAAAAATTTCAAAAATTTAAAGAAAAAAATTACAATTTTATCAAAAAATTGGTAAAAGATATTAAAATGTTGAATACCATTCCATTGCCAAAAAATATTTTCAATAAACTGTTAGCAAAACCTAGATGATGCTTCTTGCCCCCTGAAAATTTGAATGTCAGAAATTTGAATGTCAGAAAATTTGAAAAAAAACCAAGTTTGATTTTAAAAAATTGGTAAAATTCATGAAGTTAAAATGTTAAAAACCACTTCATTGCCACTAGAAACAATGCAATAACCTATTATTAAACCCCAGAGGAGCTTTTTTGACATCGAAGTGTGAAACAACTCAAAAAATGACAAAAATTTTTAAACAATTTGAAAAAATTATTATAAATAACAGTGTTTATGTTTGGAGTAGCAATAGATATAGCGCTCAAAGTGGCCGTAAAAAGCAATTACGTCTTGCAAAAGACATTATCAACTTTAATAATTTTCAGACTGGTCTGACAAAAATCCAAAAAATGTGAAGTGTGAAACAACTCAAAAAATGACAAAAATTTTTAAACAATTTGAAAAAATTATTATAAATAACAGTGTTTATGTTTGGAGTAGCAATAGATATAGCGCTCAAAGTGGCCGTAAAAAGCAATTACGTCTTGCAAAAGACATTTATCAACTTTAATAAATTTCAGACTGGTCTAACAAAAATCCAAAAAATGACGAAAAAGTGCTAAAATTTCATTATTTTAGGCTCAAAAACTCCCAAAAATGACCTTATAACCTTGAATTACGGCCTTCCCAGTAGCTTCACCACTCTGAGTACCTACTACTAAACGCGGACCTCTAATGAAACTTGATGCCCGCTGAGCTTTACCTGTTTATCCCGCCTTGAAAGCTCAAAGTCATGAAAACGGGTGTGAAAACATCTTACAAAAATTAAAAAAAGACAGAGCACCAATACAATCCAATACTTGGATTGTAAAAAAAAAATAGGAGCGCTATAATAGCCGGCTGAGAAGATGAGGGCGGCTATTAAAAAGACAAAAGCCAGTGAAACTTTTCTACTATGTAGGAAGACAACAAAGAGATCAGAAAATGCGGCAAAACAAAAAATTTTTAGAAAGGTAGATTTAAAATTGTGAAAAGAACGCGCTATAAAGTGAAGCAATTAAAGTCGATTACCGTCATTAGAAGGTGCGTCAAACTTGTCCCTAATGATAATGAGTGACAATACAGTAAAAACAACTTAAAAAACGGACAGAGCTCAAAAATTCCTTTATAACTTTTGTAAACAGGTAGCGTCAAAGTTGCGAAAACCAAACGCTATGCAGGGAAACGATTGATGGCATTTAATCCCAGTGAAAACACAACAAATATGAGACCAAAGTGGCAAATACAAAATTGGACAAAATGGACAGAATCATTAAAACGAAAAACTGTCCATCGAGAGGTAAACTCAATTGCATACCATCACCATTACAGCGCATATAAAACAAACATAAGCAACTGACGTCAGGCGAATTGCTCTCAAACTCTCAAGTGAGCGGTTGTCTTTGGAAGTCGACAACTGCGGCTAAGGGATGCTAGAATTAGGGGGTTTTAGAGGGCTGGACGAGGGTATTGGGTTCGAGTCGCCAGGTGGAGGAGGGTCAATGGACGGTATGTTGTGGTGCTGGTGTGTGTTTGGGTGAGGGGAGGGGATTGACTTAAGTTCACACTTTTAAGCTTCAGAACCTCCCCTCACACCATGAACGTGTCTCCAACATTTTTCGAAGAATTGCATAGAGAACTGTAAGGCGTAAAGCTCAAAGAGATCTGCTGAGCCACCTAAATCCTTCTGCGCCTTACCTCTTTTTCACATTTTTGAGGATCAAAAATTAATGGAGTAAGAAGAATTGTTCAAGCAAAAAATGACATTAAAAAGACCACCGGCCTAATAAAAATTTTGGCGAGCATTTAAAAATCCGTGAAGAATTGTTGAATACCGTTGAAATTGCTCATCGTTGGAAAAATACCTCAAAAATTTGCTCAATAAAAATTGCTCACTTTTAAATCTTTATTTTAAGTTTTAGGTCTGAACTACTTGTTTTTTCACTACCATCACCACTCCAGTATGATTGAAACCAGTACTCAATGTAACTTCATTAACAGAGGCCAAAATAGTGGGAGGAGACCTGAAAAAGACCGCGTAAACAAAGCAGAGCATCTAGTAGACAAAAAATAGTTTATTTTATACGTTTTTGTCACAAACTCTGTTTCTTACATCTTCCGTTATCACGAAACGTCTGAATTCTGGAAAACCAAAAAAAAAAGAAACTTGCCAAATTGTTAGAGCAGGGAAACGATAAATTTAAAGGCCTTGAGTATATAATCGATGGCATTATTTGATTTTACGAACAACCAAAGAGCCGAAAATAAATGCACGGTGAGCAGCCAAAAATCAGAATGCACGAAGCGACAGAAGTCTACAGCAAACGTGCAGCAAAAAACACTACAATTTACACTGAACGGCAAAGTCAAGGTAGGCAAAGTTTTTCAACGAATTAAAAATTCAATTTCAGAGGCAAAATTCCATGTTGATGAGCTCAATCCAAGTGTAACTGTTAAAAGAAAGTTTCCACAAGATGTTATATGTTTTCAGGTTTGTTCAACTATGGCTTAGTTTGAACCTGTGTTAAACATTAGAGAGAACAGGTGTGATTAAATTGTGACAAACTTCTTTTTTGCTGTGAACCTTGGATGACGTTTATCAACTTAACATTGGGTTTTCTGGTTAAGTGAACGTTGTGTTTTATCAAAATTTCAGAGGTAGCCGATCGGACTAGTGTAGGGAATCAATGGAAAGTGTTTTCAAAATCTGATTTTGGAGTAATAGTGCCTTTAGAATTGGATTTTTATTTAATAACTCTAGGGGTGCAAACTTACTTCTGCCGTTCAGTATATTTGTAAAAGGATCTGATTTGTAAAACGCAATTGTGCCTTAATTGCTGTTCTTGTTGCTATATAAACTGAGTACACACATGATTACTATTTGATTCATCAACGAATTGAATTGTTATAATAGTTGCTTCGAACTTTGTTTGGGAGAATAAACAGACACACAACACCAAAAATTAGTATTTGTCACAGAGTGTCAATTGAAATTTTACTTGAACAATGAAAAAATGTGACGATCTATTATTTACATGCTTGAAAAAAAATGGTCTGCAACAGAACAACGTGACGAGCTCGAGTATCAGTTTGCCACCAGTTCCGGAATTTTTCTACTTCCCTTCGAATCAACTTATACATATTGTCACAGTCAATTAACACTATTACACTATTTCTGTCCAGAAAACTTTTTAAATAGGAATTAGAATTAGAAATTAGATCTGTGAGAAGAGAGCGACGATAAGTGATATCTGTATTAAAAGGCACAACTATTAATAAGCTTAGCTCCATTATATGAATACAGTTTGTTACGATAAATGGCACTACTACACAACATTACTGCAGCTCAAAGATAAGTGGAGTTAAACTTTAGAAAAATATTTACAAATAATCTAATGAAGCAATTGTATTTACATTAATATTCTGAAAATTGTTGACATTTGATATCGATGAGTAAAATATTAAATCTTTTAGATAGACAATCATTCAAGTTTTAATTTGCATTTATGCAAATATCCCATCAAATCAAGAACAATTCAATACACATTATTTCGAAAATGAAGAGACCAAGCCCAACTTGAGAGTATTTCAAACATTTCAGGATAGGATCATTTTAAAAACTTCTGAGGCCCATCAACTGAAATGCTACATACGCATCTTTTCCTGTTAATACCCTCCAACCCCCTAGCGCTTTGTGGCCAAAAATTTTACATAATCATAACCACGCGCCATTTTGACACAATTATAAATTAGATCAATTATCTAATGGAGTGAACTATCTTATTTCGTATTAACGGAAAAGATCTCTGTATTCTACCAATTAAAGTCTTAATTCATGCAGGAAAGAAAGCTAATGTGCACTGCAAAACGGAACATCATAGAACCCTGCGCCGCAACACCGAATTAGGAGACGATTTCCATTATTACCAACCCTCACACTTTTTGCGACCCAAGTAAATTATATACCAAATACTTAGCTAATCATAAGTAAGGTCTACACGCGCCGTGATTGGGGGTTGCAAATTATAATGCAATTTCAAAACTGTGGGGTTGGGGACAAAAACAGTAAAGATCCACGAAAAGGCTGGCAATAGACAAAATCCCGAAGTTCAAGTTTTTCACGGTCATTCAGCTAAATTCACTCTCGAGGCTTTACATCCTCTGGTGTTCTAGGTGGCAGAATTGGTAAGTGGAGTGCCAGAGGGTCCCTCAGACGTTTCAGGTCCAATTCAATCTGGGCAATTTGGTCTCTAAGATCGTTGTACTTGATGACGTCAAACTGCTTCTTCTTGGACCCTTTGTAGAAACTAATGAGGAAGGAGCGATCTTTCACGTCAGGCAGTATGTACTCCTGTAGAAATAACATAAATAACAGTACACATGACCGTTCTTAGTGCGAGTTGTACAAGTTTGTGAAACGTTGACAAAAATGAGTTGAGCTGAGGAAAAACACTATCACAACTCGATTCGAAACTGCTGACATACGAGATTTTCATTAATACTAAACTCCAACTCATTCACGCAACACTTACTATTTAAAAAATTTTAGTTTTTAAAATTTTAGTTTAGAAAATGTCTAATTTGAACAATTTTCAGATTACGCTGTTTCGTTTGAATTAAATACTCGCGATGCACGAACTCTTTCAAGTTTACACCGTACACGCACCTGTCTCGTAATGAGGTAATAAGCATAGGCCACCATAGCTGTGAAGTATCCGGCAAAGTAAGTCACAGGTTCCATTATGTCCCACGAATACTCCCACCAGGTGAGACGTGCGAACAGACCGAACTGAAAAGCCATATAGGCACCACCCACCCACATCACCATAGCACTGCGCCACTCTGCGCTCGCTATCAACTCATTCTTAAGCTAAAATAGATTATCCAATGCCGCTGTGAACAAAAATTCTTTCAGAAGCCTATATTGTGTGCAAACTAATGTTTTTATAACTCATAATTGATTAATATGTCTAGAAAGAAGTGATGTTTTAAATTTCTTGAAATCTTTTCAAACACTTGAAATCGTTCTTGAAAGCAAGTTCGTTAAGTTTCAAAATAAGGAAGTTTGTATATTCGGTATAATTTTCGGATCCATTGCGCCCTCCCCAGCTTACACGTTTACCCCCCCCCCCCCCAACCGCACGTGCTATTTTCTACATAGTAACGTGGTATACTACAACACATAATAATAGATCATAATGGGAGTGGGACATGAAACACTGGGGGACAGACCAGATCCTAAACTTTTCGTTAGTCTTTACCTTTTCAAGTGGGGCGATTTCTAATTTAAGCTGTTCGAGTTCCTGTGCCAATCGTTTTTCCTTTCCAAGGGCGTGCTCTTCTGCGTTGAGAGTGGTATACATTGTGTAGATTAGACTCTTGGCATTGTCAAGCTCAGTCGAGTGTTCAGAGTCAAAAGCACCTTTAACAAAGCAATTAAATTCACACTGAATTCGTCCCTTTCAACTTTTAACCATTAATTTTATAGCACCTTTTAACGTTTGTGTATTAAATCATTGAATCATTAAATCATTAAATCCATTCGTCCCCCCTTCATCTTAATTGAAATATATTTTTACGAAATTTCGCCTTTAAGAAACTGCTACGTGTTCGAAAGAGTCAAAATATAGCTACAATAAATTTCAGGATTCGAAACCAAGGGAGGAACAAACATTGAAGGGAGGAACTAACCAAATGGCCCATTTACGGTGAAAAAGAACAGTGCCTCATTTCAGTTTTCCCAGGAAATTTAATTAAGTCAGAAGTAACTTCTATGGCTCAAAATTGAGAAAACCGGTGTACTCAAGAGAAGTTCAACAATTGCATGATCACTACACAAGAAAAAGTGTTAGAAAAAGGTAATACATAATTACCGTGCTTGGTAGCGGGCACATTGTATGTGTCTGAGTTGATCACTAGTTTGAAGTCACTCATCAGAAGGTCCCCCAGTTTGGTCGATTTGGATACTCGCACATCGCCTGAAATGAAACTCAACTTTAGAATTGGATCACGTTTTTCACATGTTCTTATAATTTTATGATGCCTCATAGATTATATTAAACTTAGGGTATACGATAGATATTAACGTACTGAAAAAATTAAAAGTTGTTACGTCAGCTGTTAAGTACCGCTGGAAGAAACTATATTGAGCACCAGAAAAACGATGTTGATAAATTGATATTCCTGATAGCTACAAAAAATTCGCTACAACACGAAAAATCAGTTGTCGAAAGAACAAAGAAACTGTGGTATAGAGGATCGCTGGCCAAATATCAAATCATATACCACTCTACCGTCGAAATAAAAACAAACTCACTAGTTGTGTAGATAGTTGCTCTGTCTATTCCACCATCCTCCTTTTGAATGTCTTGTAGCAAGTCACCCACTGTAGCCCCCACTGGCCGTAAAACAAACTGGCATTTTTCTCTTCTGGAGGGCAGAGGAATTGTTAGCACTGGAAGACCTCGCTCAACGCAAATTTCGGCTAAAATTAATCAGGTTACGTTGCATAATCTTATTAAATCTTAGCATTAATATTACCCAACTTAGTCAGTTAGTTTACAGTAAAATCGAAATATGTAAAAAAGAACTTGTGGTAATAATCTGGCCCTAGGTGGCTGCAGCCCAGTTGCAATCAATTCGTATAAAAACTTTGAAAGAAGCATCTCATCGCAAAAAAATGAAATGAATATCATTATTTAATTTTGTTTTAACTGACTAACTGGCTGGAATACTTTGACTATTCGACACGAGTTCCGACCATTTACTTGCCCCGGAAAACATTCCTGCCCCGAAACTCTTGTATAAGAGTTCTTATTTGGTCACTTTTAAGTTAAAAAGCCTGGAAAAAATTTTACATCTTGGGCTTCATGAACTGCACTCCGGGGTTAGTGAACTAATTCTATGACCTAAGCAACCCGGATGTATAAGATTTTATTCAATCAAATAATTATATCACACATGTTATTACGTTTTCAAACTGCCGAAATTTGAACGAATCAATAGGTTCAAGTGGTACCCATTGGGGTTTTTCCAAAGGAAAACAAGGAGGATTGGTATTGTGAGTTTGCACATAATATTGCGAACCGGCTCAACCACATTTTTGACTTTATTGCCTAACAAATGAGTAAGAGAAGGAAAAACAGATCAAAAATAATTGGTGTGTGAATTTAAAAAATCGCTTTCATTACGACGCAGAGGTATACCCAAATCGTCACGGGCAGATATGCCCGATGCGTGTATCTCGTGTTCGTTTTTACTATGCTAATACATTGAAAATGTAACAATATTGCGGAAAATATTTACTTTAGCAGAAACCGGCAAAATGGAAGGGAAATTAGCAACCCGTGTTTGCAAAAGTGTCCTAATCCTAGCCGCGAAATACAAGTACAAACTTTATAACCTATTATTCGCACGGCTTGTATCACGCGTCTGCTCCATATATGTATCGATTTTTTGCACGCAATGTATCTCGATTTCGCATATAATCCGCAATTAAGCCTAATTTAATTAGTACTTATTTAATTAAGCCTAACTTATTACTACTAGTAGTACTTTAGTACTACTTATTAGTACTATTCATTACTACTTATTTAAATCGGCCAGTCCCACATTGGTATACAAAGCCTTTGATGTGCGAGGAATTTTTCGGGAAAAAAATCAATTTTTGTGGTTGCATGTATTTAAAGCACTTTAAAACTTTGAAAGCTTCAATTAAATCTTTATTAAAGTGCTTATTGCATGCTCAAAATGCGCGCGAACAAAAGATACCTAAATTGAGCGGAAACGTGCTACAAGACTTGTAACCTATTTTTCGTTCGAACGTTCTTTTTCGCAAAATTGGCGGAACCCCTTTTGCGAAAAGTAAGATACAAAGGATGTCTCCTAATTTCGTTCATTGTATATATCTAAATTTCGAGCCAATTTTACTAAGACGGAAATTTTGGGGTATACCTCTGCGTCGTAATGTTAAACTCAAATCACTGAACAAAATAAATGCCTCATGGAGGGGCATTGATACGTGCCATTAAAAAGGCCAGGAGATAAGGCAAACAACCAAATCAAACAAAAAACAAAAATCATTATTACGACCAAACATCAATGTCCATCCATTTTTCAACAAGAAACTTAATAAAAAAGGTCAAACTAAACTAAACAAATTGAATTGCATTTCAGTATATATTTAAAAAAGGGGCGAAGTTAAAAAATACGTTCACAATTTTTGAAAACAACTAATTTTGAAGCCATGAAAACAATTAGCTATCAACTGAAATCATTAAATTGCTTCATCTATACCGCCATAGGACACCATTGAGACCTGTGGTGTTGAATTTTGGGAGACGACACCGAAGTCATTAAAACCTGAAAACCTGAGTTTTTTACTGAAAACATTATACATTTACTTGCTCAGTCTTCAATGACAATGGGAATGTTCCCATTAATTCCAGAGCACAAAGAGAACCAGATGTACAAAGAGTCCCCATCTGAGCAAGCAAAGATCGAGTCAACAATTTATATAACGGCACTAGCGGTAAATTGTGATACAGAGGGTTAACGGATCAAATTTGGTGCCATTTTTCAAGAAAAATGAAAATGCTGAATAGAGTTGGTTCAAGCAATTCAGAAACGTCCTGTTTTCCTTAAACGTATAAAAAATGCGACAATCATTAAAAATTCTATCATATTTTTCGCAAAATTAATCAAAATTTCAGCAGAAATTAAGAAAAAACTGAACAAAACAACCGAGGTGATAAAGCCTAAAAAGCGAAATTTAAAAAATCTTTTTAAATTGATACTCTACGTTTCACACGCTTTCTAATGATACCAGCCACAACTCTACGCCGAATATATCCGGCAAAAAGTGACTGCCGAAAATCCAGTTGAACATATAGTTCCTCCCCCTCTAAAATGAGTCGAAACAAGAACAAATTTTTCCTAATTCATTTATATGTATTACACAAAGAACAATGAGGCGGCAGAAAAACGGGCTCAAGAAAAATATTTATTTAAAAAATATATTCGAAAGAGATAGTGAACAAGTTGAAGGAACTTAAGAAAAATTCATATTCTGAGCCACTTGATAACAAGAGAATAAAGCTTCTGAGATTGAAACCTTTCTGAGAGTTGGAACGTCTCATTCACGAGATTAAGTTGTACTTAACTTAGCAAAGAAAAACAAAATACTACGGTGTCAACTAGGTTGACCCACGCAGAAAAATAACAGACTGCGTTGAAAAATAAAATCCATTGCATGAAACTGAGAAAGAGATCATTATGAAAAACTGAAGAATTCAATTACAAATCACTCAACCAATAACTTTGCAAAAAAGACGCAAGCCAACAATTACTTCAACATACATTTAATAGCAAATTGCAGCGTCATAATTTGCGCAGATTTCATTGAAATTAAAAACACTAAATTGACAGTTGATCAGCTTGATACTAATTTAAAAATGCAATGAACCCTGATAACTTCCAGGAAAATGAACAAAACAACTTTTGGTGTTTACCTGTTTTCGTTTGAATGCATTTTTAGCCTTATATGTTTTCTCGTCTTTATGTTGTTGTCTGGACCACCTCTTCAATAGTGGTGTCGCGTCGTTCACGCACCTTGATAATCTGGTGTTACATATAATAAGTAGGTGTCATCTGCGTAACTCATAAATGGTACGCAGATGACGGTAATGTGGCCGGTAGCCTTGAATCACTGCGAATCGTGCTCGACAAGCTCTTTGAACATGGCGGTGCATTTGCTATAATGTGATCAAATGTCATCTTATTACAAAACCTGAGTTTGTTCAGAAGGCGAGCAAAGTTTTTTCGGGATTAGATGTTGATGTTATTGAAGGTCATCGAGTTCTGGGTTCAGTTATTCGTTCTGATGAAAGTTGTAACGATTTTCTTAAAGAAAAGTCAATGAACTACTCTAACATGCTTGAGAAGCTCGCCAAACACAGTAAAGTGTCCCCTCAGAATGAGTACAAATCATTCACGAACGGATTGCAAAACAAACTGACTTTTATTGCTAGGACTACTCCAAACACGGACAGTCTGCTGAGGGAAGCCGAAAAAATAATTGATAAAAACCTTATACCTTCAATGTTGAATCATCCCTCTTACAATGACAGATACCGGAAGGTTTTCTCTCTTCCTCTTAAAGAGGGTGGGGTAAGCATTCTTCTTCATGAAGACAGGGCAAACGAATATGAAAGATCTATTCGGATTTGTGAGCCGTTACAGAACCATAGCGCCATAGATGCAGAGTTTCATCAGGAAAAAATCCTTCCAAAAATCAGATGAAAAACAGGACCAAGCTTGAGCGAAAAAGTTGGCAATGAAAGATCTCATCAATGATAAAAAGGCATATTCTCTAGATTTGGCTATGGAAAATGGAGCATCATGCTGGCTAAACGCACTTCCATTGAAATGATATCATTTTGATTTAACCAAGGGAGAGTTTAGAGAAGGAATTGCTCTTAGATATGGATGGGATCCCGTAAAATTGCCATCAAGATGCACATGTGGAGAAAACTTTAATGTAGCGCATGCTCTTCATTGTCCAAAAGGTGGCTATACGCACATAAGGCACAATGACATCCGTGACTCTTTTGCCCAACTGCTCAATGAGGTCTGCGATGATGGCGAAGTAGAGGCCTGTTTTCATTCTTTGCAAGGGGAAACCTTCGCAAATAGAACTACCACTATTGATGACGACGCTCGACTACATATCAAAGCTAATGGTTTTTTCGATTCACTCTTCAGCAGAACGTTCTTTGATGTGAAAGTAGTTAATCCGTATGTGAAGAGTTGACCAAGAAGCAAACCGGATTCCTACAAATATCACGAGTCCATCAAGAAGCCCATCAAGAAGCTGAAATACGAACAAAGGATAATCGATGTCGAGAAAGCCACCTTCTGTCCGTTAATCTTCTCGTGTACAGGAGGAGCTGGTCCGTCAGCATCAAAAGCCATACAGAGTTTGGCTTCCAGGATCAGCGATAAGAAAGAAGATTCATATTCGGACGTGATCACGTACATACGGACAAAATTAAGTTTTGCTCTTTTGCGTAGCTCCATACTCTGCCTCCGTGGCGCGCGCTCCATGTGCAGGCGCCCTGCAGTAGAAACGTCAATAGGAACCATTGTAGAGGAAGGGAGGCTGTTGTGCTAAATGCTCTATATTTTTTCTAATCTTGATTCAAAATCCCTACACATTATACTTTAACTGCTATTTACCATATCTATTTTGTTTATAATTCTGATGCTTTATTTTCTTTATCTCTTGCATCTGATGGTTCAATTTTTGACTACCGTCAGAATTTATAAATACACATAGGAGTTGACTTGCTGCCCCCGAGTTGACCGACTACCCTTTTAGGGGAGGGGTTTTCTCTTAATTGACCCTTTTAGTAGGTCGACTGTTGGTCTAAATTATTCTTAAATTCGTTCACGTTGTTACTACCAATCACAAAATTCGGGAGACTATTCCACTCATTGACAAGTCGTATTGCAAGAAAAATTCCTTTAATTTCCAATCGTGGGGTTAAGTTTGAATTGGTTATTTTAAAAACATCGATTAGTGCGCCTCGTTTCCGTTCATATTCAAATGATGGTAATTCAAGTTTTCTCAGTCTTTCATGATATTTTAGATTTCTCCGACTTTTGACTAATTTAGCTGCTCTTTGTAGTACATTTTCTATAATGACCTAATCTTTCTTCTTTTACGGATACACAATTTGATTGCAATGTCAAGATTTGGTCGTAACAGCAATTTCTAAAATTGAAGGAAGACTATCGTTAAGAAAACAATTTTCGGATAACCTCTAAGGCGCAGTTGGCTTTTTAAAACTTTCTTCTTATGTGTTAATCGAATCCCAGTTTATCGTATGAATAAACACGCCTGAGTCCTTTTTTTTTAACTGTTCGTAAGCTTTAATTCCAGAGCTGATAGTTTGGGTTTCAGGATTCCTTTTCATGTTTTAGGCAGATTCACTGTCGACTGACCCTGCAGTTTTGTCAGATCTTGTGGTTCAGTTTCATTATTTTTGGTCATGATTACAACGTAGAGTTTTGTGTCGTCTGCAATTAGGCACAATTTTGATCAAAAGAATTGTAGGTAAGTTAAAAAAAGAATGGTCCGATAACATACAAGGTGAACAAGATTGGTCCGAGGACTGAATCTTGATGAATTCGGCTCAAGGCGGATTTCCAGTTTGAGTATCTATGATGGTTACTCGTTGTTGCCCATTTGTTACCAAACTTCCAATCCATTTGAGTTGTTGTCCTTTTATTCCCAGCTGCATGGTGACGTTCAATAGACGCTGATGCGGTTTGCTGTCAAACGCATTCATGAAATTCATGTAATTCACATCTCCAAGGCTCGTGTCCAGTGATCAATTACTTTCAAAAGTTGTAACCTTGTATACCGTCCTGGTTTGAAACCAAATTGGTAATCGCTTCGGATGTTACAGCTCGTAAGATATTTCTCATCTATCTGATCAATTTTTCCATGATTTTATAACATATCGAAGTTACTGGACGGTTTTTTGGTTCCTCGGAAACTAGATCCCTTAAAAAGTCGTAATTGGCTTGTTTGTAATCACGCTGAGCCTCTTTTTGCTGGCCCAGTGAGCTATTCTTCGTTAGGACACCACTCTCATATTGATGAGATCGGGAATTTTATAGTGTGAGTAGTATATATAAGTGGTATAGTCATACTACGGGGGGGGGGGGGGACATTACATGTTTTAAGATAGGGAATAATCATGTATGCAAGGATAGATGGGATATTTGTACTTTTTGGCCGAAAATTCAATTTTCCGAGAACTTTTGAAAATTTTTCCTGGAGTTATGTCAGGTACAAAGAAATCGATTTTTGGGGGGGGGGGGGGGAATTTTTGTTCGGTTTTTTGACTTTTCGGCCTATTGGATAATTATTTCAAATTTTGCGCTGGCTTGAACTAATTTTGATATTTGTCTAGCCTAGTCACAGCTTTGTTTATTTAGCTTTCTTTATAGCAGTGTTGTTCACTACTGCAGTTTGCAGTGAGCGTATATATGAGCAGTTAATTAATTTGCTATTGGGATTACTCGGTATTTTCAGACACCTAACCACAACATTCGACATGATAAGTAATGCACTTCTAATTTTTATAAACCTGTCTTAATATTCCGAAAGTTTTAAATTTTATAAAGCATTTTATTAACTCGGTGCTTTCAGACGTCTGATTCCGGCAAACATTTTAGCGACGAGATACAAGTTAATTAAATAATTAGAGACTACATTAATTCGGTATTCTCAGTCGTCTAGTCAGCTGAATCTATGTGCCTCCTGGAACGAGGGGATAAAAGTAACAGTTACTCATTCTCATTTCTCCTAATTCGTAAACAAGTTGACCAGCTTTCAATAACATTTGTTTTGACATTCGAACCCTTGTTGCTCTGTGTTTCTTTTTTTTTGCTTTTGTTTACATTTGGTAATCAATCTTTCTTCTCTATTGACATGAACGTTTACGAAACAAACGCCAGTTCGATATCGACCAGTCAAAGTGCAAGTTCAGCTGAGGTTTTGGTGCCACCGAAAATTCGTTTCAAGAACTTGTGGAGGGTAAGTGAATTCGTTAACTAATGTATTTTGAGAATAATCTCCCGTGGTTTTTTGGGATCTCGATATCTTGGAAAACCATAGATGTCACTGCTCTTAAATGTCACTGAATTTTTTCAAAACAATCATGTACAAAGAAGCTACTCACCGGTGTTGAGCAAATGAAAGTTCACAAATATCCATTTGCAAATGAAAACTAATGTTTTTTCCAGCAAACGGAGCATTCTGGACCATCAACTTCTAACGAGATTCGCATCACGAGAGCTGCTCCATCTCTGCCAATTCATAATCGTGGTGGCCAGTGCGATGATTGTGCTCATGTATTGAGAATGAAAAAGCAGGCTCAAGTATACTACAACGCAGCCTCACTTAAGCTAAGTCAGGCTAGCGAAATGAACAGAAAGAAAGTTCTTCAAGCGAAAAAATATTACGATTGCGGAAGACTGTACTACACGGCAGCAGCTCGCAAATTCGACAAAGCAGCAAAACTAGACAAAGAAAACGTGGGACCAAATTGTCAGGAAAGTGGAAAAACGGAGAGAAAAGCGGCTCTAAAAGCCCGCGAGGCTTTGAAAAAGCAGATGAAAAGCAAGAAAACAAAAAATCAAGAAAAAGTTTGATAACTTTGTACTTCAACTAGATTGCTTCACAGGTGAACTATGTATCCCATTGTAACTTGTCCTTTTACTTTGAGATAGAAGAGCAAAACCTAATTTGCGAAACCTTGTTTTTATTTTGTATGTTAGAAACATTAGTTGATGTTTTAAAAAGATCGTGTTAGGTGCAAGGTCTCTTGCTGTCAGAAAAAAAATTAAGAATCATTACATAAGGGGTTTAGGGGATCCTCTTTAAAAGCAGCATCTATATGGATGCGAAAAGACATATGTATTGATTCCTATCCTAGCCACTCCCTTATCGATTTAAGATTGAGCACATTCTAGAAAGCCTGTAAGGCATAAAGGACATGCGAAGTTCTTGAGTGTTCTGTTCATAAGCTATCTGCTGCTTACCTAAGCGAGTTTTAACTTGTACATATGAAGAGTATTGGTGAAAAATAACTTGTGTATTGGATCCTAAGCTACCTGCTGATTACCTAAGCGAGTTTTAACTTGTATATATAAAGGATCTTGGTGAAAAATAACTTATGTATTGGATCCCAAGCCAACTGCTGGTTACCTAAGCGAGTATTAACTTGTACATCGAAAGAGTATTGGGGGAAAATAACTTGTGTTTTGGATCCTAAGCTACCTACTGGTTACCCAAGCGAGTTTTAACTTGTATATATAAAGGGTCTTGGTGAAAAATAACTTGTGTATTGGATCCCAAGCCAACTGCTGGTTACCTAAGCGAGTTTTAACTTGTACATATGAAGAGTATTGGTGAAAAATAACTTGTGTATTGGATCCTAAGCTACCTACTGGTTACCCAAGCGACTTTTAACTTGTACATATGAAGAGTATTGGTAAAAAATAACTTGTGTATTGGATCATAAGCTACCTAGGGGTTACCTAAGCAATTTTTAACTTGTACATCGAAAGAGTATTGGTGAAAAAGAACTTGTGTATTGGATCCTAAGCTACCTAGGGGTTACCTAAGCGAGTTTTAACTTGTACATCGAAAGAGTTTTGGTGAAAAATAACTTGTGTATTGGATCCTAACCTTCCTGCTGGTTGCCTAAGCGAGTTTTATCTTGTACATCGAAAGAGTATTGGGGAAAAATAACTTGTGCATTGGATCCTAAGCTCCCTAGGAGTTACCTAAGCGATTTTTAACTTGTACATCGAGTATTGGTGAAAAATAACTTGTGTGTTGGATCCTAAGCTACCTGCTGGCTACCTAAGCGATTTGTAGTTTGTACATGTAAAGAGTATTAGTAAAAAATAACTTGTGTATTGGATCCTAAGCTTCCTGCTGGTTGCCTAAGCGAGTTTTAACTTGTACATATAAGCAGTATTGGTCAAAAAGAACTTGTGTTTTGGATTCTAAGCTACCTGCTGATTACCTAAGCGAGTTTTAACTTGTACATCGAAAGAGTTTTGGTGAAAAATAACTTGTGTATTGGATCCTAACCTTCCTGCTGGTTGCCTAAGCGAGTTTTATCTTGTACATCGAAAGAGTATTGGGGAAAAATAACTTGTGCATTGGATCCTAAGCTCCCTAGGAGTTACCTAAGCGATTTTTAACTTGTACATCGAGTATTGGTGAAAAATAACTTGTGTGTTGGATCCTAAGCTACCTGCTGGCTACCTAAGCGATTTGTAGTTTGTACATGTAAAGAGTATTAGTAAAAAATAACTTGTGTATTGGATCCTAAGCTTCCTGCTGGTTGCCTAAGCGAGTTTTAACTTGTACATATAAAGAGTATTGGTCAAAAATAACTTGCGTATTGGATCCTAAGCTGCCTGCTGGTTGCCTAAGCGAGTTTTAACTTGTACATATAAGCAGTATTGGTCAAAAAGAACTTGTGTTTTGGATTCTAAGCTACCTACTGTTTGCCTAAGCGAGTTTTTACTTGTACATATAAGGAGTATTGGTGAAAAATTACTTGTGTATTGCATCCTATGCTGCCTGCTGGTTGCCTAAGCGAGTTTTAACTTGTACATATAAGCAGTATTGGTCAAAAAGAACTTGTGTTTTGGATTCTAAGCTACCTACTGTTTGCCTAAGCGAGTTTTAACTTGTATATATAAAGGGTCTTGGTGAAAAATAACTTGTGTATTGTATCCCAAGCCAACTGCTGGTTACCTAAGCGAGTTTTAACTTGTACATCGAAAGAGTATTGGGGGAAAACAACCTGTGTATTGGATCCTGAGCTACCTGGATACCTAAGCCAGTTACCTAAGCCAGAGTTTCAACTTGTATATATAAGGGGTATTGGTGAAAAATAACTTGTGCATTGGATCCTAAGCTACCTAGGGGTTACCTAAGCAAGTTTTAACTTGAACATATAAAGAGTATTGGTGAAAAACATCTTGTGTATTGGGTCTTAAGCAACGTCCTTGAGCAGTGTGGGAAGCAGAAGGCTGAGCGAAGCGGAGAGCAATCCAGGGAGAGCATGACGGAGAGCGAGGAGGGAGCAGGGCGGTAGATCAAAAGCTGGGAGCGAGGGTAGAGCAGAACGGAGAGCAAAGCTGAGAGCAAGTGGGGAGCAGGATGGGTATGGGAGCAGAAGCTGGGAGCAAGTGGGGAAAGAAAACGATGCTATGGTTAGTTCTGTTAAAACTTTCTATCTTTTTCACGGCAACCTTTTTTTCTAAAACTTTTTCCAATCTCCTCGGAAGGAATTATTCTTTCCACTTCATTAGATGCTGCTCTTATTTGTACAATTAGTTGTTCATGATTTCTATATTTTGCGGAATTTATTATAAAGTCTTGTCTGGAGAAACAAGTATTGAGATAAACAGTCTAAAGAGTAGCAGGAACTGTACTCGCTTGACGCCAGTAAACTCTTTGCCTTCTTGACTTTGGCAACCCCAATGATCAGGAAGAGGACCTTGCTGGTTTAGAGAAACCCTATTGCGAAAATTAGACGACACCAGTTCACAAACTTTTAACACGCACCACCATTCACAAACACTCACTGAGCTCACTTAGACACTTAGATCAGTTGTAGGGTAGATTATGACAGATTGCTACAATCAACACAGATGATCTACGGAGGTAACTATGAACATGTTTTTCGCGTCTCTATACCATGACAACGAGGAAAAAAACGCTTCTCTCCTGATTTTCAACGCGCACTTTTTCGCGCTTATCTTTTACGGTCTAAAACTTATTCATCCATTCCCCTGCAGACTACCTAATTGATACTTAGCATTTCTCAAAAGGGGTATAGCGGGTTAAAAAACTTAATCATTCATACCAGGTCCCCCCCTGCAGCCTACCTAATCGATACTTAGCATTTCTCAAAAGGGGTATAGGGGGTAAAAAAACTTATTCATTCATACCTGGTCACCCCTGCAGCCTACCTAATCGATACTTAGCATTTCTCAAAAGGGGTATAGGGGGTAAAAAAACTTATTCATTCATACCTGGTCCCCCCTGCAGCCTACCTAATCGATACTTAGCATTTCTCAAAAGGGGTATAGGGGGTAAAAAAATTATTCGTTCATACCTGGTCCCCCTGCAGCCTACCTAATCGATACTTAGCATTTCTCAAAAGGGGTATAGGGGGTAAAAAAAACTTATTCATTCATACCTGGTCCCCCCTGCAGCCTACCTAATCGATACTTAGCATTTCTCAAAAGGGGTATAGGGGGTAAAAAAACTTATTCATTCATACCTGGTCCCCCCTGCAGCCTACCTAATCGATACTTAGCATTTCTCAAAAGGGGTATAGGGGGTAAAAAAACTTATTCATTCATAACCTGCTCCCCCCTGAAGCCTACCTAATCGATACTTAGCATTTCTCAAAAGGGGTATAGGGGGTAAAAAAACTTATTCATTCATAACCTGCTCCCCCCTGAAGCCTACCTAATCGATACTTAGCATTTCTCAAAAGGGGTATAGGGGGTAAAAAAACTTATCCATTCATACCTGGTCCCCCTGCAGCCTACCTAATCGATACTTAGCGTTTCTCTAAAGGGGTATAGGGGGTAAAAAAACTTATTCATTCATAACCTGCTCCCCCCTGAAGCCTACCTAATCGATACTTAGCATTTCCCAAAAGGGGTATAGGGGGTAAAAAAACTTATTCATTCATACCTGGTCCCCCCTGCAGCCTACCTAATCGATACTTAGCATTTCTCAAAAGGGGTATAGGGGTAAAAAAATTATTCATTCATACCTGGTCCCCCCTGCAGCCTACCTAATCGATACTTAGCATTTCTCAAAAGGGGTATAGGGGGTAAAAAAACTTATTCATTCATACCTGGTCCCAACTGCAGCCTACCTAATCGATACTTAGCGGTTCTCTAAAGGGGTATAGGGGGTAAAAAAACTTATTCATTCATAACCTGCTCCCCCCCTGAAGCCTACCTAATCGATACTTAGCATTTCCCAAAAGGGGTATAGGGGGTAAAAAAACTTATTCATTCATACCTGGTCCCCCCTGCAGCCTACCTAATCGATACTTAGCATTTCTCAAAAGGGGTATAGGGGGTAAAAAAATTATTCATTCATACCTGGTCCCCCCTGCAGCCTACCTAATCGATACTTAGCATTTCTCAAAAGGGGTATAGGGGGTAAAAAAACTTATTCATTCATACCTGGTCCCCCCTGCAGCCTACATAATCGATACTTAGCATTTCTCAAAAGGGGTATAGGGGGTAAAAAAATTATTCATTCATACCTGGTCCCCCCTGCAGCCTACCTAATCGATACTTAGCATTTCTCAAAAGGGGTATAGGGGATTAAAAAATTATTCATTCATACCTGGTCCCCCCTGCAGCCTACCTAATCGATACTTAGCATTTCTCAAAAGGAGTATAGGGGGTAAAAAAACTTATTCATATCCTACTGTGTAATGATTTGGATAGTGTGTTTTGTTGTAGAAAAATTTTTGTCTTCACTTGGAGGTGAAGTGAAATTTTTTTATTTACGGTACGTAGGCTCAACCCGAAGGGAGACAACCACATTACCACATATTTGATTGTCATAAACGATAGATAGAGTCATGAGTTTATAGTGGGCCAGCATTATCAAAGTCTAGTGCGATTACTGACGTCTTCCTGATTTTCTGAGGAATATCACTGTCGTCGTCGGAAACAATTTCAAACTGTTTTGGGCTTGTGAGAGTTATTTTTGGTGTATTATTAAGGACGTTGTTCTCATCTAGATTTGAGTCTGACCTGCACTTTTGTTTTTTTCTTGGCGCATCAGGAGGGTTTTCGAGGGAAAACACTTCTGAATTAGAGCAAATGTCGAGAAAACTTTCACTTCGATCTGATTCCTCAGCTTCATCGTCGATAAATAAGCACCTGTCGTGGTCGACATCGTCTTGCTCGCTCAACAGTTCGAAGTCAATCAGGTCCTCTTCAAGTTCATCATCGCTGTATGATCGTTGGTTGAGACCTGGGTCAGGCGGAGACCAGAACTCCTGCAGCTCTGTTTCTGGAGTGTACTGAGTAGGCGGTGGGCTCTGTTCCATGGAAGACTCTGCCAGGACTTCGTTGTCACTCTCATCGCTTGAACCCCACTCTGGATTGCAAGTAATCTGTCGGGCAAACATTTCATCTAGCAATTGCTTATGTCCGAATGGCAGCGTTGTTAATTTGTCCGGGCAAATATAACGCTTGTCGTCGTATCCAGACAACGATTTTTTATTGGTGACAACTGTCATCAACTGGTGTTTGCTTGATGCAATTCTTGTATTTAGCAGGCGTACTGTTTCTCCACCCAAGAGAACCTGCTTGTACAATTCATGAGTCATTCTCTGCCGCGCGTCTCTGGTGACCCCTTTAGCTGACTGCTTCGTATCACCTGTGAAAGTTTTTAACATAGATTGAACACCTGATTTCACCTGTAGCCACTAGACAACGGAAACTGACTTTAGAAAAAGTTTGAACCATCGATTACGTCTTCTCACGTCTTCTCTTCGTAATATATCCAAAAGAAAAACTGGTGAGTATATAAAGAAATATTTACCTTCGGAAAGTTTGATCGAGTAGAGCTTGGGCTTGAGACCTACAAATTCAGAAACTGTGCGGCCAGCCATTTCATCCTTGAACTTGAGCGTTACTTTTGCATTGCTTCCATCGTATTGTGGATGGTTCCTTGGGAAGTTGGAAAAGTCAAAGAGCTGTGTCAATTGTTTTGATTCTATATCTGCAAAAAAGTCCTCTGTTTGCACCTCATAAACAAAGCTGTCAGTGTCAGAATAAAGCAGTTTGCAGTCAAAGTTCTGTTTCATGGTTTTGTAGTGGAACTCATACATAAATTTTTTTGAGAGGTCTAGGATACACGCTCCAACAATTGTAGGTTTGTCCCATAAAATTTCGGTCTGGTTGAGACTTACTGTAGCCAGATCATCAGCAAGGATTTGAAAAGTTTTCAGCTCAGGTCTACTAGTCCATTTTAAGGCTTCTTGTTCATCACGTACCATCTTGACTTTAATCCGGTTGCGTTTGCCTTCACATGTTTTCCCAAAAGCGCTGTTAACCATGAGCTTATAGAAACTCTCTTCAAACTTGTTCTGAGCTCCCTTGCGCTTTTGAGTGTTCAGCTGAACGTATGGCGCCAGCCATTTGGACTGTTTGAATGCAAGTGCTTGATGAACTTTGGTTACTTTTAGCCCTAGCTCAACGTACAACTTGAGTGTCTGATAATGCAGAGTATATTTCGTTTTTGGAATAGACTTTTTTATTCGAAGGAGGCGCGTTCACTTGCATCTGCTCAAGGAGTTCCTGTTGGTATTCACTCAGCCAGTATGCATCAATTTTGTCCTTTGTTGGTGCTAATGGGAAGTCAGAGTGTAGATTGTGAAGATCTTCGGGATAGTCCAGGTCTACTTCTACGATGTAGCCAACATCACTGTCATCTGCAGTCTCTAGAATTTTGTTGATTAGTTCAGGTTCAATTTCTGAATCCCATACCTGATCGAAATAGTCAAAATCGTTAAGTGGTAAGCAAAACTTCTCCATCACTCCACCATAAAGATTGTTTGCGTCGATCATTATAATGAAGGTTGACGGATTCTCTGCATCAAAATTTTCAAGATATTTATTGTTGGCTACTGCCAATCTTTTACTCTAAACGGAACTGATCCCTCCGCGGATCAGATTTTCTACCATGTCTAGGTGCTCGCGCTGGGTTAGCAACTCTATGGGGGCTTTGCAAGTTTTCAGCATTGCGTCAACTGATAGATTCGATGCAGTATAGTACTGGCAGCAGTCCAAACCATATGTTTCGTAACAAACCTTTCGAAAGCAGAGTACAATGGCTGCTAACAGGAAAACATCTGTTTGCAGATAAATGTCGTAGTATTCACCGACAGCACTACATTCAAAAAGTTTAAATACTTCTACTGCGTGCTCGTATTCTTCCTGTGTTACGTTAACTTCAAACTGATGTAAACTGTTGGTCCACAGAGAACGCGGAGGCAGCTCGGACTCCTCCAGTTTGTCGAAGTTGTCAATGTAGTTGTAAGGGAAGAAGCCTTTTTGCTTCAACTTGTCGACAGCACTTTCTGGCCATTCACTGAAGTGCTGCACCAACAACTTGAAAGCTTCGGCTGGCAGATTTTTAGCCAATGAGTCAAGAGATGCAGGCATGAACCGAAAAGAGTCCAGCAGTCTTATGTTTTCGTATACTGGTCGTTCCTTTTTGTTTTTGTCTAACCGCATTTTTATGAAAACTCCAATTTCGAGTGCTATATATTTTTCATCTGTGGTTGGGACTATTGTAATCCGGTTTTGCATGTTGCTTGCTTGAAGTGCTAGTATTACGTGGTGGAGATCATAGTTTGAAAGATTATGCGCAAATACTGGCGTGAAGTTCAAAAGTTTGCGGTTGATGTTACATTCATTATGAGCCCAGCCAAGAAACTCGCCCGTGAAGTGACAATGATCTAGCGCTGTTGGGTTTTCGATTGATTGATCTAATGGAGACTCACAAATCCAACAGTTCTCAACGTTAGTTCTTGCGATTGTCGGTATGCCATCAAAGTATCTGTTTTGTTGCTTTACGACATATATCGTCTTTGCCATCTCCTCGAGTGATTTCACGAACTTCTGCATTACTCCAGGTCCTCGTTCACCTTCAAAATGAAATGGTTCTTCTTGACCTTGTGCAATGAACAGCAAGGCATAGCTGCATGGTTTGTGCATTTCAATAGCTCTTGTATCGGAGAACTGTGGGTCGTTTCTACAAGTCATGATCGGCTCAATGAATGACTCGAGATCAAAAAAGCCAACCACTGGAGCAAACCAGCGAGCTTGTAGTTTTCTAAAGGTTAAGGAGTTTTTGTTCTCAGCTGGCATTCGCACAATAGCTGGCTTCTTCTCTTGACAACAAGATATGTGTTTTTCGTATCTTGCTTTTGAACTACAGACATGAAAACAGTTCCTGCACAGGTGATTATCAATGCGTTGAACTCTTTTCCTCACTTTGTGAACTAAGCTCTTCAAGTTTCTGATCAGGACGTAGTGATGCATGGTTCCATCGCTTAGAAGAAGTAAATCGAGATTGAATACACAATCGAGTTTTTTTGAGACACGGAAGGGGATCAGTTTTTCGTCTGAGTACCTGAAGTTGAACGCGTGTTTTAGTTTCCAATCAAAAGAGGAGTGTGAGAGGGGGGATATATATAACCAATGAAAACTTTTATACGATGCTATTATTTCAAATATAGTGAAGCATAACTTACCGAAACACGTTTACACGCACATTGTTCAGCTCCTCAAATCGACTCATCTGGTGAAATCCCATGGGCATGTTATACTGCCCAATTGGCTGCTTGGCTATTTTGTTTTCGGGCCCATATGTATGAGGGCTAGTAATTTGTCGACTTGAGGTTCCTTTTGGCACAAGTCGTGGCCCATACTTCAAATGATATGCCGCTGTGAAGCAATATAAAAAGCAGTTTTCATCTTCCCTGTTTCTGATGTTAAGAGCTGACGTTTGCGAGAGCTTATGTGGTAACGCTAAGTAAGATGAGCCCTCGATTGGCTTCGATTTCACTGTGCGAATTTCAATTTTTATTATCTGATCCAAAGACCAACCGCTACCATGAGATGCAAAGCTGTTAAGTGACAAGAGCATCTGTTCAACCATTTGGTGAAAACTTTCGTCTGCAATGCCTCCGAAGTCAACTCGTTCCATTTTTGACTGTACATGAATTGTTATCTTGTGTGATTCCTCAGACAAGTCTTCTGAGTCTTCAACTGGTTTTCTTAGCTGTATCACAGCTCCAAATTGGATTTTCTGAGGACTCTGCTGCACACTTATTCTGACAATGTTCTTGATCTCTTCACTTTTAACCTGCATGGCGTGTAACAGGTCAATCTCGCGGACACCCACTTTCACTTCGTACTCCCTCATGCTGTTTCCGAAAGCTTTTTCAACTGGTAGTAGTCCGTTTTCAGAGATCGTGTCTGCGTCAACATTCCATGTTGGCAAACCGTGGACGTTATTCATATGTTCCATGTAGTCAAGGTCTCTGCTGAAAATTTTGTTACAGTAAAGACAGTATCGAGGATTGGTCTGTCCGTGTTGAACCGTCACATGGCCTCTCATTTCATATAAGCTATGGGTCTCATAGCCACAGTCATGACATTCGAACGAGTTGCGGGGGGCGTAAATTTTATGAATTGTTTGTGTCGTCGGAGGCTTCTTTTATCAGAAAGTTTTTTTCGACAAATCTCGCAAACTATTGGGTTCATTTTTGTTGAACAAAACTTCAGCTTATAGCGCTAAAAACCCTCAGATGTGAAGAGAACAGGATTGAAAGCAGTAAAATTGGAGTTTAAAAGTAAGAAGAAAGATTTTAGTCAACTGATCAGTAGAAAGAAAGGCAAAAAGCAATGAGTGAAAGACTGCTTCCTGTAATCAAAGTAATCCGGTTATCTTTAGCCAATCAGCTAAAAGCGAACTTTATTTATTTGTTTTAAGCAAGCTTTAATCACAATACGCGTCAACAAAATTTTTATGTCCTCGGAGGGGCTTATTGACATTGTGTAAGGTCTCGCTTGGCGGCTGTCCTCTGAAAAATTCAACTATCTAGAGCTGCTTAGGCTTATATTTATCAACTTATCGACTATAAAATCAACATATCTGGGGGCGTTCCGTCTGTAAAATTTGGAGATTTCAGACATAGTTTATATACCTTTCTCAGAGATTAAAGAATGTTTATTAGAAATTAACATTGAACCGCTATTTCAACTTTTTGGCTTTGTAGTTTTTTGGATTCTCGGAATCATACATCTAATGAACTTTCAGAAGTTTTTTGGAGAAATTTTAATTCATATGTTTAACAAATGGTAGCAGCTGCATCTCATTTACATCAGGAATATAGGGAAAGTAATCAGTCATAAGATAGTGAGCAATATATATGCAAAAAAGTCCACACAGTTGCGAGTTCGCGCATTGCAAGGGTTTTCCGGTTTCTCGTCTATCTTCCATAAGATCCACATATATAGTGTCCGCACTGATACCCTTTAGGTGATCGCAAATATGCTTATACGAATAAATTGGTAAAGCCAAAGGGTCTGCAAAGTAGATAATTGGAGACGCATATCTTTTGGCTAACACAAGCCAATGTGTACCAATTGATGCAGCAGGTGAAGCGTTGACAATAGTAAAAGAATTTGGCGACATTTTCAGGGGGAAGTTGTCTGCGGCATAGACACCGTTGAATTTATGTTTCAAGTGTTTGCATTGCTGTATCAACTTGAATATCTGATCTTCATCCATTAGCTCATAGGCAGAGAGTTTTTGGAAACGTTTCTTGCAGAATCGATGTATACTGTTGAACATTTTTCTCCCAAGAATAATATTTCAATGTTGTTTGCTAATGCTGCACCGAACTTAAGTTCGATTGATAATGATGAGTTTGTTAATTCGGGGTGAATGAAATCATGCGTGGCTTCTTGTGTACTCGTAAGATCAAACACCATTATATAATGGCGCGGGAAATCAGCCAATGTTATACCGTGACCATTTTCAATGAAAGCCAAGGCTCCCATTGAATTGAAGTATAGCCTTTTGTCGTCTCTGGTCGACATTGGCGTACCAGCAGTTGCAAATCCATTGCGGTAAACAGTTATCTCATTTTGACCAAACTTTCGAAATGAAAATGGATTTTCAGTGTTGGTTCCAATGAAAGCGGCACTTGCAGACATTGCAATAATAAGTCTTCGAATGGGTTCCTTTGTGAAAATATCTTCTTGTTTCCAGCTTTGTTGTCCAGCTGTTGCGAGAAAGGCTTTCGAAATAACTTCGTTGTATCGATACATGGCTGGGGTTTTCAGAAGGGTTTTTTCAATTGCTCCCACCACATTATCCGATACTGTCATTTTGCGAACGAACAAATTAGCTTCATCGATTTTCACTTTATAATGCTTTGCACCGTCTTCACTCATTATAACAAAGTCATCTTGTGATCTTCGGAAAGAGATTCGCATTGTGACACCACTTATTAGGTGCTTCTCACATGAAAAAGTCTACAGCAACTTTACCGTATAGTGTAAGTTGGATGGATCTTCGAACAAGTAGTTCCCGTTGGGCAATAGTAGCGTTTGGAATTGTGTTGGGATCAGATTCGTATTCGTATCCTTGACATTTCAACCATGTACTTTTTGCGTCTGAGCCATGAGAAAATTCAGTTTCGATGAAACATTTGTGCGCGTAGTGTCCATTAGCTGATGAAATTTTGTTACCGTTAGCTGACACTGTACAATCAGCGAATAAAGAGTGTAAGATATTATTTACGAAGAAAGGTGTGTCGCTTGCATTGGCATCTCCAGTAGTATAACGTAAATTGTTTCCATTGCTTTGCACAATACAGCACTTTACCTCAAGATAAATTTTCTGTAAGTCGATGAAATTGTTTCGGTCTCCAACAATTTCAAATTCCAGTGAAGATCCGGTAGGAGAATAAAGGGGGCCAGTTTTCTGCTCGAAAGCTTGGTCAAACGTAACGAGCAGAGGGGGTTTCTCAAACAAGTCCAATGAACTATGTGTTGCCTCAGATGGGATAACAATGTTAGCGCGCATTTTTGACTTTTGAGAAGAAATCTGATCGACTTCTTTGCAGCTTGGTTTTTGATGAAATGGCACGTTTAATTGGAGAAGGTTTGTTTTTGTAAGCTTTGCTTCCACGGGACTTCTTTCGTCTAATGACGCGCCGACCGATGTGAAGTGATCCTCCTAATTGTTTTTTTACTGTTTTTGCTACTGTACTTTTTAATGCCTGCTTTGCTGTCTTCTTCTTTGTTGCAAATTCAGCTATCTCGGGCGCTCCTTGCACAAGGAGCTCTCTGCCAATTCGCTTTGCTGCAGGCCAAATAAATCGTCTTGCCAAAGGTAAGGCCACGCGTCCAATGCCAGCAGCCAATGCTCCAAAACCGCTTCCTCTTTGTCTGTAATGTCCTGAGAAGTGAGGTATCGAATTGGATGCTTGATCATTATAGTAGGCTTCCATCAGTTAGCTCGTTCTCTGAAATTTAAGACTGACGACAACTTTACCGATTCCAGTGAAAGGTATTAGTTTCCCAGTCTCACTTCTCAGCTCAACTTTGATGCTCTGGATATTGTTTGAAAGTAAACGCTTGTAATCCAAGTTTGTGAAAGTTTTATGGTGAACAGGTGCTACTGTGTTGAGGCTGCCGTTTCTCAAACGTCTCTCCGATTCAATGATTTTGAGAATGGGTACCCGCGAGTCACCCACGTGTTGATATTCAATAATGTCGATGTAGACAAAAATAAGCTGTGAGCCACATGTTATATCAACGGGGAAAATACCAAAATGTCTGTTAGGAGAGTTCGGAGCCCCATTTTCCAAGTTTGTCTTGTAACCAATGTGAACAAAACCATTGTGTGCAGGGTCCGGGGTCCCCTTGAAACCAAGAATGCTGGGAATTTCATTGTCTTGAAATGACAATCCTTCATTTTCCCCAAATGTTAACACAAGCTTTTGCGTTATCTTGTCGAACTTACGATCGAACTGTTTTAGTCTTGCAATGCGAAAAATCTCCGAGACTAGATCTTCCCAGCTGTTGTAAATACCAGTCCGAATTTTTCTGAGTTGTCCTGATCGATTACTCGACTCATTTGGATCGGTCATTGAATTCTTGTAAACAACTATTTCTCCAGAGTTGACGTTATTGATGTTTGATGGAAAAGATAGAGAAGTCAATGCTACTTGCCATTCTCCCTGTAAGTGTATTGGTTGTGATAATTGGTTCCGAAATGCTGCCATAGTATTTTCATTGAAAACGTCCATTGATGCATTTGATAACAAGTCAATTGTAAACTCATTGCTGTTAGAAATCATTGCTCCTCTTCAGTGTTTAACACGTTAACTTGTACTAATTCCGGTTCGTAAAACTTCCCCAGGATTTTAACGTTGTTTGCGTCAATCAGATTGTAGGTAGGCGGACTTGTTGTAGCCAATCGTAGTACAGAGAAAACTTCGTCTGTATAATTCTGAGTATAACCTTTTCTGAAGGTATCGTCTGGTTTCGCTATTCGTACCAGGTCCCCCTCTTCGAATCGTGGTTTATATTTATTGTTGTCCAAAGCAATCGAAATTAAAAATGGTTCATGTTTTTTGAAAACTTTATTTGGGGCTAACTTTGTGACGCGGTTAACACGACTGTTAATGATATTTACGAAATTGGGAAGCTCCTTTATATAGTTCCAAGTCCATTTTTCTTCCAAGTATCTGTATATAATGTTTTTAAGTGATCGAATATTTCTTTCCGCAAACGTCGATTTGGTTTCGTTTTCGGTTGTATACAAATGAATCTTTTTGTTTTCACAGAAAGTTTTGAACTCGCCTTTGAATTCAGTGCCTTTGTCCGTCCACACTTTCTCTGGTTGTTTCGTCTTGACCATTTTTTTGAAGGCTTCAACGCAGTCTTTTGCATACATCGTTTTCATAGGTTGAACACGTAAATAACGTGATAAAACGTCAACTGCAACCAATAGATATTTAACCCCATTATTGTGCTTTGCTATTTTGTCCATATAGGCTACATCCATGGACCAGATCTCGTTTATTCTGTAAGCAACTACCTTCAATCGTGGAAAATTTTTCCGGAATTGACGATATTTGGTGTACGAGTTTTTCGATTGAAGGAATTTCTCAATTTTTTTCTGTGATAGACCGCTTTCCTTTTTGATGTTGGTAACACTTCCAAAGGCTGCTTTTCCTTTTATGTAGACGTTATTTAGTTTTTTGATTTCCACTGAATGGAGTTTTCCAGCTAGTTGGCGTTTTGATTTCTTCCTCTGCGTCTGCGAAGCCTTCCTCATCAAAGCTAGCAGTCTCTGTTTTTTCTGCTCTCTCGACAGAAGGTTTCTGTTCACTGGCTCCTCCATCTGGAAACTGACGTAATTTTTGCTCTTTCTGAACTTTTACGAACTTTGCATAAGTATTACAAGTGAGGTGTGGTGCAAGGTTCAAATAATTCAACACTTCATAATGGTTATGCGAAAGTTTTGATGATGTTTGTTGTAATGCGTAGAGGAAAGTTGAAGCTGGAATGTTAGTGCTCCTCTCATCGATGAGAATTTCGCCTTCATCGTCCAGAGAAATGTTACGCGATTGGTTTATATTCTTCAAAATTATTTTTGATTTTTCAAGTTTGTCCTTTTCGAGAAAATTTATGTCATTAATCACATTCTGACTGATTTCATCAAACTCTTTCTGTTTAAACCTATCGGTAATATTTTGCCGTTTTTCTTCCTCATCGGAAACCATGACGTCATCAGTCTGTTGCTCTGTGTTCTGATGAATAACTGCTTCTGGCTGCTCGCGTTTCAATGTTCTCTGCAGAAGCGATAGTTGTTTTGATTTGTTTCGTGCAACTGGGTCCTTCAATATTTGCGAAACCTGAGGTTGTTCAGTTGTAAACATGTTGCGGGGAATAAGCACAAATTCTTCAGTTGGCATTTTTCTTCAGATACTCTAGACAAGGTCTGGCAATTAGTCGAATGAGAGAATGCCCTCTCGTTGTTTGGAAAAGCTTACTTCTTTGTAGTGCGTTAAAATGTTTTTCTGAAAGTTGTCGCAGTTGGGATTCGAATTTTTGCAGTTCTTTTTTGTTGATTGAGACAACACCAGAGAGGACGTTCATAACACAATCGCTTAGAAACCAAATGAAATCAATATCTTGGGCTAGGAAAATTTGCTTGCCGCTCGATTTCGGGTTACTGCTGACGCACCAGCGCTTCAGCATAAGCAAGTGTCTTTTTCATTCATAATTGGTGTAATAATGGCTTCCTCCGAAGGAATATAGAAAACTGACGGTTCGGGACCAAAAAGTTGAGAAGAAAATCGTAAGCCTTGACTTGTTTTCGGAACAAGGTCAACAATTAAATGTCCATATGGCTGAGCTGTCGATAATTTGTATGCATCCTTGAGTAATTGGAGGCAGTTCAACTGTTTTGCGAGATATTCTATTTGTTGAATGTCACGCAATGATTTAAACAGAATGATATGAGTGGTGTTGAGATCAATCGTTCGTGACCACTTGCTCTGTTGGAATAAGTTATGTTTGACATAAATCACGTGGAGTTTTCTGTGTCTTCCCGATGTTGCAATTTTTACGAACTCTGTCGTTAAATATTTCCTCGCATGAGTCATCATAAACGAGAAGACAATTCGAAAGTTTCTTTGTTATATCCAATCCAGAATATTTGATGAACTCGATTTGTGGTATTTTACATTGCATAGCTGTAAAAATGTCCTGGAACTCTTTGTAGAAGTAATAAATTTTGGGAAATCTTGGGTAAAAAGATGAACTTTGCAGCATGTTGAAAATTAGGTCGGTTTTCCCTGAACCACTCGGGCCTACAACTGCCATGAAGATTCTATCGTTTGTAAGGATAACTTTATTCATAGTTTGGGGTTTGGCAAAATATAACCAACTAGACTCGAAAGCAGTGCAATCCAAATTGACTTCTCCTCACAACTTTCTGGTATCAAGAATAGCATGGCGAAACAAAGACTGATCATGAGCACTATAATACTCACTTGAACAAAGAATATGATCTCTGATCGAGGGACTATGGTGTTGGAACAGCGCCGCCATGGTGGTCTCTCTCGGTTTCCATCATCGAAAACCAAGTTTGTAATACCCCCATCAATTTCATCTCTTACAACTCGGTTTGTCATTTTTCAAATCAAGACTAGGCTAGTGTTTTGAAATGTGTAAAACGGTAAAATGTCTAATTTTTTTTGAATTGGCTTTCTAATGCAGCTCGAATGTGATTGGTTGGTTTAGTTTACTTTACATGTACTCATCGCGCGCAAAGCACTTTGAAGTTAATAAAATATTAGGGGACATTTTTTCATAGTTTGAAATTCCAAAATGCCTCCATCTGTAGTTCGAAGCCAGAATATATACATGTTTACTGGAAAGTACATATTTACTACATATGTACCCACCTCTCTCACAAATTTACTACATATGTACCTACAACCAATTTAATATAAGCGTACATAACGGGTCCAGAATATATACAAACATAACCTCATAGATTTTATACACCTTTGGCCCAGTGGTACAAGATCGGCTTCCCATGCACTAGATCCGGGTTCGAATCCCACCGGGGCGAAGATCATTTTCTCAAATGTCCCATCTATCCTTGCATACATGATTATTCCCTATCTTAAAACATGTAATGTCCCCCCCGTAGTATGACTATACCACTTATATATATACTACTAGTGTGTCTTCGTTTTTTGCTTGACATAGCTCCACAAGTTTTTTCTTTGCCTTTTGTTTTGAGTCATGTGCTGTTTCTCGCTCTCTACTTTAAATTACCATCTCTGTAAGTCTCCTTGGTTTGTTTCGACTTCGTTCGTAATTTGGTAACTCATTTGTTTGCGGTTTCCTCAATTCCTTGTAGCAGACTTTCCTCGTTTTGAGTGCAAATGTTTCTTAACTCAGTGACATCTTCACTCGTTTACCACCATCAACTTTGCCCACTGGAATTGCTTGTTCGCTTGCGTTCGAAAAAGCCATTTTCAAGCCTATCCATTTTTTCTCGATGTTCACGAAATATGCCTTTTTTGGTTCCTCGCAAACTAGATCCCTTAGTAAGTCGTAAATTGCTTTTTGTAATCACGCTGAGCCTCTTTTTGCTGGCTCTATAGGCTATTTTTCGTTTTACTTGATGCTTACCTTCAGTGTTTTGCAGATACGGTTAGTCCCATTCTCTAATTTACTATATGCAACTGCTCGCAGCTGTCATCCTCGAAAAAACGCTGTACTATAGTTGAAGTGGAAACTTTAACAAAGCAAGCACTCAGGTCTGAAAAATGTTCGAAAAAATGGTAATGAATATTTCTCTTTGCTAGAAGGGATAAAATTATTTTTAAAATAAGCCGAAATGTGTAACCTGGCCTTCTCACATTAAACGACACCGACTTTTTGTCCTCATGTGAACTTAAATTAGTGAGTGTTTAAGTGGTTTCTTCGTTCTTGGGTCAAACGTATGAACAAATTCAGCCTGGTATAAAAACCAGAGGAATCCAATACTTACCTTCGTTTCAATAAAAAAATACAAGTGAAACAATTGCTTTCAATATATTTTGTTCGACAGCAACTAATAAGCAGGGATGCTACCATTTCTAACATTTCCCTATGTTTGCCGGTTGGTTAGATTAATGACTTCAATTAATTCAATTTAGTAAACTAGATTATTAAAGGCACTTACTTTGAACAGCCTCAGAATGCACACTGGCTATCTGCTTCAGCATTGACTGAAAAAGATCACCGGTAAAAGCAAAGTTCTTGAATATAAACAAGATGCAATTAGTAGAAAATTAACCTTGCGCAGTTTTGACGAAACAACTAGCCTCTTCAAACAGAAAGCCATTCTGAAAGTAGAAATACTGGAGATGCCATAACAGTTAGAACCGTCAATTAAGAGCAAGTCCCTCCCCTTGTAGGGTAGTCGGTCATCTCGGGGATGACAGGTCAACTCCTATTTACATGTATAAATTCTGACAGTAGTCAAGCGTCAAAGCATCATCAACAAACAAAGATAGAGATTTAAAAGATGATTGTCAATTTAAAACTTTCTTACGAACGTTTTCGAACTCTGAGTTCATCGTCACGTTATAAACAATACAAAATGCTAAAATGAAAAGCCAGAAAATAAAATGCAAATCACTAAAATCGATCATTCAAGGAAATTTAAAACGAATTTTTACATATCTACAATCGTATCTACGAAACATTTACATCTGAATAAAAATACATTTTCGACTTGATGTAGCAGATGCATATCGACATGATTTTTATTAAAAAAACCTACATATATTGCTTTAAACTTACTTTGGTTTTGTTTAATTGTAAGGTTGAAATTTTCGTTTCTTAACGTGTCTTTCAAGTTGGATTTTTATCTCCAAATTAGGCTTTCAGTGTTAATTCTCGTGTTCGGTATTCGTCGCAAACAAAGATAGCATCAGTAGTAATAAAAAAGGGGTATACAAGATGAGTTAAAAATCGAGATTTAAATAATTTAAAGGGTGATTTAACACGAAAGCCACCCCTCTTCTACTATGGCTCCAATGGAAGCTTTGACAACGTGTCGCCGGCTCATTGATCCCGCGCCAGGGAGGCGTATGTAGTAGTAGTAGGAGAGAAGGCTTCTGGAATTCATCCACGGGTGGTCCACGCCCTTCTTCGTCAGTTAGATGAGCTTTGTGTGGATGCTACAGTTCGTACATAAGCAGCAAACTCTCCAGGTACAGAGTCGTTCTCCATAAATCGTTCTCTAAGGAATTGTGTCTAGATGTTGGTAATTCTTTTTCTTTTTGATTTGCTCCTTAGATCTGTTATTATACAAAAAATGTTGTATAAGATTGCGGTTCTTATCCAAAAATTTTCATCACTTTTACAGTCTTGTCGTTGCAACAATAACTTTATGTGTGCCTTGTCTTGATCTTTGATTTGTGTTGTACTTAATAAAGCGATTTATATTTATGTTGTTTTCACCGTCGGCAATATAACAGTAAAGTAAGAGACTCTGGTACCTTGCAGGATGTAGAATATTCAGAGTTAGAAGCGTGCTTTTTTAGTCAATGGAATTTCCAGGGATCCATTTTTTGCATTTTTCTGTAATTTCTCTAGCAAGACTAGATCTATTTTGTTAGCGTACCACACCTCGCTCTTGTATGATATAATGGAGACAACGTAGCCCCTATACGTGTTTAGTTTGTTAATGACTGACGTATTGTATGATATAGTTCTTTTTAGTTATCAGAGTGCTCGCATTGTTTTGGAAAGACGTCTATTTGCGTTCGCTGTCCAGGTGAGATTTTCCGTGACTACGACACCTAAATTTGTTTGACTGTTTGCGGGTTTAACGATTTGGTCACACATTTTCACTTGTCCGTTTTTCTTATTAAAAAAGTATGCTACATTTGTCTTCGTGAAAGAACATTTCGTTTTCTAGTCACCAGAAATGTAGTTTATCCATATCTTTTTCGAACGAATTATATTTGTTACTGACCAGTTTGTAGTCGTCCGCATATCCATAAGTAACACTATTATCTATCGATTCTGGGAGGTCATTTATATAAGCAAGAAACAGTAGTGCCCAAGTAGAGACCCTTGAGGACCGCTCGTAACTATAAAAAAACTAGAAAATCTTTGGTTAAGTCTCACTTGTTGTTTTCTGTCAGTAAGATAGTCTGCAATGATGTCTAATGCTTTGCCGCCTAATCCCAGGGTAAATGTTTTCTCCCAAAGTTTGTCGTGGGGTGCTCTGTCGAACTTTTTTCGGAAACCTAGGTAGAAAACTGCTAACTCCTCAGTCAAATTTTGGTCATAGAAAGTGATTTAAAGTTTTTTAAAGGAAACATAGAAGTTGGACAGTGTTTGAGCATCTCGGCCGGAAACAGTTTTATGAGTCGTGAATATGATTGTTAATACAATTGAAAAGGCCGTCAAAAATTACTCTGTCAAAGACAAAACTTTTGATGAGCATGAGAGACAGTTTATAGGTCTGTAGTTATGGATGGCGGTCTTGTTTCCGTCCTTATAATTTGGTGTAACACTCACGCTGGTTGAAATATGTTAAAAGATCAAGTTTCCTATTCCGATCAGATTATTGCTTTTCCTGATGTCTAATTTCTGTAAAACAATTCTAATCTGATTTCATGTGCATGGTATTATGTTCTGAATATTTTAAGGGAATTTTTGGTTGGTACATTTGTTTTTCGAGTTAAACACGTTACGGAAAAATTGGTTGAAAAGTTCGGCTTTGTTCAAGTTGTTTGGTGCTGTGTTTTGACCAAGAAACATATCGCTCGGATACGGGGGTGCTTTTTTCAACTTATCTTAAAAAACCTTATATTTTGCTGAAAATTTTGGAGCTGAACACTTCGGTGTCATAATCCAACTGAACTTCTGTTGTGGTTTTAGATTTTTTACCTTTCAATTGAATGATTATTTTTGATAAAATTGCTTGCTTGTTGTTTTTCTGTTTTTTTTTGTTGAATTGTGTCAATTTTTTTGATAAAATGTGACGTTTCTTTAGAGATCCAGGGAGGCAGGTTTGCTCTGTGAGTTGTCACTTTTGGGACGTTTTTGTTCAATAGTTTGTTGAATCAGCGGTACCACTGATTCAAGAGCTCGTCCTTGTTACTGAAGCAGTACGGGTCAAAATGTTTCTCTCTAAAGTTATCTCTTCTAATTTTTGCCAATCGACTTCGTTTAGAGCAAGTTTTGCCAATCTATTTGATTTTGATTGTTCAACAGCGAAAAAGAATTTTGTTCGGAATTGGTAATGGTGTGAGCACTTAGCGTTGCCTATTTTGCTTTGGTTGCTTAGAGTTTTATCAATTTTAGACTCTATCCGGTTTACCAAATACACATAAAGTTGCTTATTTTTACCCGTTAGGTCTATGAAATTATATACTTTTTCAAAGTTTTGTTCGGTTAAGAGGCTTAGACAGTCATTTTATACTCATCTCTTTAATGCATTGTTTTACAGTTGGTGCTTCCAAAATTAATATCAACTGCAACAATTAATGAATTATATTACATAGATTTTTCGTTTGTTTGTCACATGATTGAAAAAATGCTGGACTGTGCCGAGATTCCATATGAAGATTATACATACATGCATATATAGAGGAAGAGCTACTTGAAGATATGTTAATTACAACAATGTCTACGAATTTGGGACTCAGTGAGATGTCTTTTGCATTCAAGTTTTCTCTTACAGCAACAGAGACGCCTCTGTGTTTTGTTTTCCCGTCATCAGATAATCGATCTGGCCAAAAAAATACGTAACCGTTTTAAAACAAAGCTTTGTTCGGGACTGCGTCAGTAAGCCAGGTTTCCGTGAGTCATATAATGTCATAGTTTTTAAACAGTAAAGAGTTCCCAAGACAGCATATTCGCATGAGCTCCAGACATTAAAAGTAGCAATTGTAACCTCAGCTTTGTTCAGGTGATTTATTCAAGCTTCCCAATCTTCAACCCAGTCATTGTTGACTTTCCTATAGAGCTTAAGATTTTGGATCTTTATTTATATATCTGTTGATATTGCTCGTTTGGAGCAGTTCAAGTATTCTTTTCAGTAGTTTGTTTTCAATTTTTGCTTCTTGTGGTGTGAAGGTTTTCATCATGTTCTCTTTCTTATTTTAGTTCCGCAGTTTTGATAAAAACGTTAGTAAGATACGTTTGTCGCAGTTGTTAGCCAGTTTGATAAAGATTAGTCTACATTTGTTCTCTTTGCATGTACCGAGTCGACGGCAGTCGTTGATTTGGATGTTAATGTTCAGGAAGCTCATTATTGCATTTACTTCTGATCTGTCCGACTCAGCTTTTTTTCTCTGGTCCTCATTATTGCACTCTTCAATTCCTTGGATCCTTACTCCATTGTCTTCAACTAATCGCACGTTTGGAACCTCTTTGTTTTCAGTTGGAAGTTCTTGTGGTCTTCCCGTTAGTACCGATGATACTTTAAGTTTTTCACTTACCTTCCTTTCAATTGTTTCGGTAACCACACTTGTGAGAATTTATTGATTTTCAGCGCTGGTTTTTTTTTGTATTTTGGTGACTTTTTGCTGCCTCAATAACAATATTTTTTTTGTTCAGAGACACGCATTGGTTGCACAGGAAAAAGATGTTAACATTTTCTTCTTGTAGAGCAGCTATGACTTGTTCACTCATTTTTGTTCATTTCCATGTAATATGCATAGTCTTTTTACAAGACATTCACCTAAAGATGGTCTGATTTTTAATTTCATTGTATGCGCATGTTTCGCATTCGATTGTGAGTGTTTCATAGCGCTCGTTTTGCGGTTTTCCAGTCGATGGGCTCATCGTTTATATTTAAGTTTTTTCCCCAGGTTAAGTTAAAAAGAAGAAAAAGCAAACAACGTCATGTACAACCCAAATAGGCACTCTCGGACTTTTTTATTTACCTAGATGGAGACTGCAGGTAGCGTTTTTGGACAATTCAACGCTGGAAACCAAAAAAACACCCTTGGATCACTGCCTGAAACAGCCGCACTTGCAAGTAACTGCGCAATTGATAAGCTCAGGGTTGCCTCTGCTGTCAGTTAGGATTGAATAGTTTTCGTATAGTATTTTGTATTTTTAAGAATTTTTTTACTCCGCTTAGGCCGAAATTGTTCAGGTGCACCCCGTTGTCCACATTTTGATGTACGTTGCTGTATTTTTCGTGCGATGTTCCGCGTTGTCCCCACTTCGCTCTGCGACTCAGGAGTTGAATCAGATTGTTTATAGCGACTGAACGCTTTGTCGATTCGCCTCGTGGTGTTATTCCAATTTAAAAATCTTCTTCCACTACTAGCATTTATTTGTTTGCAAGCTTTCCGAAATCTTCGGCAAAGTCAATTGGCTCTTTGACAGTAAGTAGGTCGCCGTAGAATAAATCTTTAGCACCCATTAATAGAACGATTGTACTGTAAACGCCCTTTTGAGAAATATTTTGGATACGTGTCGTATTTAGTCTCCGGAGAGTGATAAATTGTTGAAATTTGGAAAGAACAGGTTTGCGCTTTTGAGTCTGCAATTAATAAATTCCTCAGGGGATGTTTTGAATGTGTAGAAACTCATCGGGTTTCACCCGTCCAAACTAGGAACGGATGAGTGTTCCAATAGTAACGTTAATTCCAATAGTAACTTTAATCCCTGATGCAGAAGTGAAAATTGGGTCTTTGACAACTTTCGCTACAACTGGCCCAACTCCTGGAGATGATTTGAGCTCAATAGATTTAGTTGGTAGTTGATTGTCTGAACTGCTTGCTTTGAGATTAGAAACTGGCTGCATTACATGCTGCAATTCTGTTTAAAAAATTTATCACAACAATTAGTCCCAAAACGCTATTTCAGGATTTGAAAACAAAGAACACGGTAATTTCAGAAACTCCGGAATAAAAATCAGAGAACTTGGATGTATTAAATGTAAATAAAACATTGTAAATGTGATTCTAACTAAACAATTTCAAAATATCCTTATTTTAACTCATTTCGTGGAATTCGATAGATAGAGTCAGTGAGAAGTTTATATACTTTGTAATTGATTTGATTCGATTGTCGAATCAGTTTGAAGTGAACCTGCGATGAACGCAATGTTCAAAAATGGTCACTTTCTCAATCAAATGAACGTTTATTTAAAATTCCTTTTCTCTGCAGAATGAATAGTTTTTCAATTTTTTTTACAGATTTTACAGGTACACATCATTTGACCTTTTCAGGACATTTGCTTACTGTAGTGTGCAACAAGCGAATTCCAGCATATATTGCTCGTGGATCTACATTTAGAACTTTCTTGAATATGTTTGCCAGACGTTTGGCTCTTACGTGGAAATTACTGTCAGTCTTTTGTAGTCTCTGTTTTGTGCACTATAAAATCTCCTCGAGTTCTTGGTCGTGTAGTCTTTTTGTTCAAGTAGGATAACTTATCCCCGTTTGCATCATGTTTTCCCTTCAGATACGAAGTAAATCACGTCACTGAGTTCAAGATATTAGGCGATCAGGAGCAGTTCGAGTTGCTTCAGCCTTTCTGTATATGTCTTTTCGTCGCCCATTATTTACGTCGTGGCCGTTTTTGCACAAGTTCATGTTATTTATGCCAGGGTCTATTTGGAGCCCAAGCTTGGGAACTATACACCAGGACTGGAACAATGTAGCCAACATATGCGCTCTGGGGTTTTTTGACCTCGCATAGTGTTGAGAGTTTTCTCTTTATCAGGTGAAGCGATGATGTGGTTTTCTCAGGTCGTTGGTGGAAATTATCAGCTTGTTGACAGGCTGGCTCGCCCCACAGGAGTTCAATCGAAATGTTACTTTCTCGACTTCAATTACTCTTTGTATATACTTCAATTTTTTACAGTCGAGTGATGTTTAGATAATTCCGGTATGCTCTTAATGCAACTCCTAGAAAACTGATTAAACGCGTTGGCATCAAAAAGACTAACTGAAATGAGAACAAATCAACTTATTGTCTTTGATATCTAGTCCAGTCGTCATCAGTTCAGGTCCTTATATTTGCGAAGGCTTCTCCTTGCAAAGTATGAAGACTTGGCTCCAATTTGACAACAATTAGGTAACCAAATTGATTGGATTTGATTATTTCTAAACTGTTTTTACAATCTCATAGGAGTCCGCTCTTGGTCTATTTTTTGTTTAGTCGATGAAAATTTTTTGAATTGCGCGTGAGGACTTGTTCTGCTATGTTGTTGTCTTAATGCTCTAATTCGGACCTTATGTTAAGACGAATTTGATTTCCATTCTCCTACAAAGCCCTTACTCTACTGCAAAATTTTTTGTACTAATATTTGAAAAATCACAGCATGGACTACACGAAAGGGAGACCTTTTGTTGTTGTTGTTAATGTTGTTGTTGATTTGTTGTTGTTGTTGTTGTTGTTGTTGTTGTGGTTTTTGTTGTTGTTGTTGTTGTTGGCGTTGGTTTTGTTGGGTATTTACAGCTGTGCTGAATGATCTAAAGTCCCAGTCATCAAATCAAAAAAAGCTCCAATTGTTTCTACAGTTTTGACAATCGCAGCAAAATTGTTTAGTGTAAATATTTCGCTCAGAAAATTTCTCGAAAAAAAGGCAAGATTGTACATAATAACTGTTTTTCTGTCCAAATTCTTCTCCTTAGTTTAGATAATTTTCTAGGCAGTTTGCAAATCGACAGGCTTTAAAGGTGAATTCGCTGCGCGCTTTCTTTTTTCGAGTTTTCGTCATTTAGAAAATTTTGTTGTTTCTTGTTTCTTTCGTACGTACTTTTGATAGTTCGATGCCGCTATTCTCTTCATTCAGAGCTCTTGAAACTAGAAACAGATTGTTAAGCCGGAAAAATATTGGTAGTGGCAACATGTTTAATAGTCGAAGCTGGCGTTTTTATTCTGTAACTTTATTTCCCGTTATCCATTTGACTACTTTTAAGATAAATAACCACCCTACACAAAATGAAACTGTCTAATTTGTGTGAATCGCGTACTTAGACTGATAAGGCCACAGACTCAGCCACTAATTGTTTTCTGGGATTTACCTGTTTATCGTTTTCAGGGAGTAAAATAAAAAAAACAAGACGAAAAATCAGTAAAGCAGAGAAGAGGACAAAAGCACCGGAAAAAACTGTTTCCTATAAAAATTATTTTGAGGACAATTTTAAAAATTTTGTACCTGCAAATTTCGCTCCCCTCAATTCTTCGTTGTTATTTAGTTTCAAGTTTATATTTAGTTTTTTATCCTCTGGGACAGTACCCTATAGAATGCTTATGTTTATCGGAAACAACGGGATGACAAGACAATTAATGTCAGTAGCAATCTGTATTATGTATCTAATTTGATAGCGAATTTACCTTTGTCAGTTTCTTAAGATAAACATGTATAATTGGGTAAAATTTTTGAAATGAAACACTTCAATTAAATGTTATTCAATTGGTGGAGTAATTATATTTAGAAAAGCAGGTATCAAAGTCTTCTTTAAGTACTCAGAGTAAGCAAAGCAACGTTCAAGCCGGATATGGAACAGCTCGAGAGCTTGGTAAGTATTTACAAAATATCAACACAGCTTGAGGTACTTAACTACATGATAAACCAAGATCACAACACCGGAGAACCACCCCAGAATTCAGTTGATAAAATTTTCGGGTCGGTCCCATTATACCCTCCAGCTTAGTGGTCAGATAATCGGAACCCCCCCCCAATCTCAGTGATTCTACCAAAATGGGGGCTATAATTTCATGCGGTGCTATGATGGGAATGACCCAAACTTTTTTTCTAGTTCTTGAAACTCTTGGAACCTATCCCCCCAAAATGTTATGCTTCTCAAGTAACAGATATTGTTTGTTCAAATTGTAGATCAATAATTAAACAAATTTGGCAACTGCGTCTGGTGTTGTTGTTGTTGGGGACTTATAGCTGTGCTGAAGGGACTAAAGTGTCAGTCATCAAATTAAAATAAAGTTCAATAGTTTCTACAGTTTTAACAATCGCAGAACAATTACTAGTGCAAATATTTCTCTCAGAAAATTTCTTCTCGAAAAAATTCCACATTTTACGTAATATTCTGTTTTTCAGTCCAACTGGTTCTCTTAATTCTAATAAATTTTCTGGGCGGTTTGCAATTCGACAGCTTTTAAAGGTGAACTCTCTGGGCGCTTTCTCTGTTTAAGTTTTTGTCATTTTGAATATTTTTTGAATATTTCGTTGTTTCTTGTATCTTTCGTAAATAGTTCTGGTAGTTCGATGACGCTAATTTTTTCATTCAGATCTTTTGAAACCAACAATAGATTTTTGAGCTGGATAAACATGGGTAGTGGCAACATGTTTAATATTCGAAGCTGGCTTTTTTATTCTGTATCTTTTTTTCCCGTTATCCATTTGACTACTTTTAAGATTAACAACCACCCTACACAAAATGAAACTGTCTAATTTGTGTGAATCGCGTACTTAGACTGATAAGGCCACAGACTCAGCCACTAATTGCTTTCTGGTTTTTACCTGTTTAACGTTTTCAGGGAGTAAAATAAAAAAAACAAGACGAAAAATCAGTAAAGCAGAGAAGAGGACAAAAGCACCGGAAAAAACTATTTCCTATAAAAATTATTTTGAGGACAATTTTAAAAATTTTGTACCTGCAAATTTCGCTCCCCTCAATTCTTCGTTGTTATTTAGTTTCAAGTTTATATTTAGTTTTTTATCCTCTGGGACAGTACCCTATAGAATGCTTATGTTTATCGGAAACAACGGGATGACAAGACAATTAATGTCAGTAGCAATCTGTATTATGTATCTAATTTGATAGCGAATTTACCTTTGTCAGTTTCTTAAGATAAACATGTATAATTGGGTAAAATTTTTGAAATGAAACACTTCAATTAAATGTTATTCAATTGGTGGAGTAATTATATTTAGAAAAGCAGGTATCAAAGTCTTCTTTAAGTACTCAGAGTAAGCAAAGCAACGTTCAAGCCGGATATGGAACAGCTCGAGAGCTTGGTAAGTATTTACAAAATATCAACACAGCTTGAGGTACTTAACTACATGATAAACCAAGATCACAACACCGGCGAACCATCCCAGAATTCAGTTGATAAAATTTTCGGATCGGTCCCATTATACCCTCCAGCTAGTGGTCAGATAACCGGAACCCCCCCAACCTCAGTAACACTATCAGAATGGGGGCTATAAATTCATGCAGTGCTATAATGGTAATGACCCAAACTTTCTTTCTAGATCTTGAAACTTTTGGAACTTATCCCCCCAAAATGTTATGCTTCTCAAGTAACAGATATTGTCTGTTTAAATTGTAGATCAATGTTTAAAGAAATTTGGCAACTGCGTCTGGTGTTGTTGTTGTTGTTGGGGACTTATAGCTGTTCTGAAGGGTCTAAAGTCTCAGTCATCAAATTAAAATAATGTTCAATAGTTTCTACAGTTTTAACAATCGCAGAACAATTACTAGTGCAAATATTTCACTCAGAAAATTTCTTCTCGAAAAAATTCCACATTTTACGTAATGTTCTGTTTTTCAGTCCAACTGGTTCTCTTAATTCTAATAAATTTTCCAGGCGGTTTGCAAATCGACAGGTTTTAAAGGTGAACTCTCTGGGCGCTTTTTCTGTTTGAGTTTTCGTCATTTTGAATATTTCGTTGTTTCTTGTTTCTTTCGTAAATACTTCTGGTAGTCCGATGACGCTAATTTTTTCATTCAGAACTTTTGAAACTAACAATAAATTTTTAAGCTGGATAAACATTGGTAGTGGCAACATAGTCAATAATCGAAGCCGGTTTTGTATTCTGTATCTTTTTTTCCCGTTATCCATTTGACTAACTTTTTTGAAGCTTTTTGCAGAATTAGAATTTCAGTTCTTCCTAATGTCAAGCACGTGAAACTATGCAGCAGTACCGGCAAAATTAAGGACTTTAATTAAGGAGGCATACCAATTTTACAAACGTGTTTACTTTAATTGCAACATTTCGCTTAAGCGTGAACAAAACTTTATTTGCTTTCTTCGTTCTTCCTTCAATATGCTGTTTCCACGATACATCAGCCACCACGTGAATACCAAGATCTTTGGGTCGTGGATTTTGCTAATTCCTTTCCCATCAATTTGTACTGTTGGTTTCTACCTCTGAATTTTAGGTATGCTCATTTGTCTATTGCCAGCTCCATTCTATTTTGGATTACCCAGTTTTCAATCCCATGTAGATCATCTTGAAGTTCCCAGTAGTTTATTTGCAAAGCCAACATTTTAAGATCATCAGCGAAGATAGAGGCCTCAGAAAACATCAGGACATATGGAAGATCGTTGATAAATATACAAAACAGTAATGGGCCTAGGAGTGACCATTGTGGTACCCGGCTTGTTATATCCAGTATATACCACTTATTATCCTTAGTGCCATTCCTCAGACAATTAGATCAAAGGAAGCCACAAACTCGACGTCAACAGCTCAAATAGTGATACACGAAAAAGAAACAATTCGCTATCTCCTATGTGTTTTGAAGAATTGGAAACTTGAGATTCAACAATGGGAGCAATTGTAAATTTTCAAGTCATACAAAATAATCGCTGACAACGTTTTACAAAAAGAAAAATATTTAAGGGTATGTAAAATATCAATTGTCATCTGGCGAATTGATGTTGGACGAATTGGGATGCTTTTCATCAGCATAGTGCGTGTAACTGACTGCCAGGTGTCATACACATCTGTTTTGTGAGATTATTATATGTTTTTTCGTGCTTAATTTGTTGTTTTTCTCGTCCTAGCTGTTTAAGTAGGAATTTTCTCCCCAGTAGCGTTTTTGCATCTGCATTACGGAAAAGATCATAATCAAAAGTGCAACAAGAGAGCTGCCACGAGTAGGCTGTTTAAATTTTCTGCCGGTTACCTCACTCAACCTCTGTACCCTTCTCCCTAAGAAGAACTATAGATGCACTATAGACTTATAACGCCAACGAAATTTGATCGGGGAGAAATTTGATGGGAAATTAACTCCGTTCCAATCTAATGTATGAATCGAAATAATGAAATCATTCAGGTGGAAACTGAACTCTGTACCGTGTTAATTTTTCTTAAGATGTTCATTAAACGATTAAGTTTTTTTTGTGCCTTATTATTTTCGAAGCGAGGAAAACAACTGCCAAAATTTTCACTAAAATAATCGAATAGTTTCATAATAGAAAACAGTTAACTGTAATCCTTGACAAAAGAATTAAAGAACATGCCGCCAGATATCACGCGTCGATTATTTTATCCCAATGAAACAATCCCCTATTTGGCGTATCTTATTCCGAGCAAAGAATCAAACGTGAATCAATAGTTCAGAATATCAATTATGCAATAATACCTCAAATACTCCTAGGGAGACTACTAGAAAGGAAATTATCCCTAATTCCGTCAGTATCCAATTAAATCAACTGTGATTAAAAACCAAATCACACTCCCGAATTGGAGAACTAAGTATTAGCGATGAAAATTGAAATCTAAATAAATTTAAACAAACTATGGTACCAAAAAATCTATTTAAAGCACAATTTCCACTCTCTAAGCGTTAGGTTTTGTGAAAAGGGCTTATTCGCCCTGTGTTATGTAAAAAATACGTATCATTTTGAAGTTTTAAACGAGATTTCCTTCTAATTGTCTCCGTTTACCCAGAAAAAATGGTTAATTTACTTTGTCCTTTTGCCGTTCGCCATGTTGTCGCGATTCGAAATGTACAATTTTTGCAGACGAAAAGCAAAAACATCTCAATTTAAATAAAATAGATAGTATGCACAGTGCATACAAACGTAGCTGTAAGATTTCTATGAAGAACTGGAACAAGATTTCATGATAAAACTCTTTTTTCAGGCGAATGATCACCTATGTTTTGGGGTTAACACAATCAGATGGACGCAAATCATTTTATAGATCTATGTGCTCTATGTGCTCTAAAGCTATGTGCTCTATTTTACGTGGAGAATGAAAAAATGCACAATGAAAAATTGCATTTGTTGAAATCTTTCATCAAGATAACGATTCTATGATTAAATCAAAGATTGTCAGCAATTTTTGAAATAAAAGAACCCTAATTTATTGGTATTAGAATGCTCGCGAAACAGTTCTGATTGAATCCAATTGAAAATTTACGGACAATTTGGAACCAGCAATAACAAAAACAGACAGAACATAAAACTTTCAAAAAAATTTTATTCAGATGACGTTGGAACTTGTAATATAACTGTAGAAACTGTGTATGAGATATTTTAAAAAAGTTTAAAGGCGCAGTCGCTCAATACTACAGAAGTGGTTTGAACTCATAATTTGTCGTTTTTATGCACTGCGTGTTTTTTTTGTTTGTGGCGCCTTTTAACAACCCCGGAGGTGTAAGTACCTTTTTGGTACGTAGTGTATAACAATCATGATCCAAATTATTTAGATGGCAACGCTAAACAAATTTATGGTGTTGTCGAATCAAAACGGTTGATCTCTCGTGTAATAGAATCATAAGAGTTAAACTCTTTAGATATGGGTTAAAAATTATCATAATAAACTTCACTTACTTCATGTTCTAATAAGCTGCTCTTTGTGAAATATCGGGAATACAAAAGTTTGGAGAACCAAGTTCATTAATTTTTTGCAATTAACGGTTATAAAGTCTCCCTTGATAAAATATTTAGGTCTGTATTCAACTGTACTCGCCCAGCAAAAGTCTCGTTTTCAGTTTTTTAGATCAAAATAACTTAATTTATTATTCTATCCTTTTCTTTCTCTCTCGGGGTGCTCTTTCGAGTTGGCTTCAACACTTTGAAAATTTTAACCTATTTTTGAAGAAAAATGAGTCTCAGAGGGCAGAGTTCAATCAAAATTCTCTCCACAAACAGTCTTCTCACTGCATTTTTCACTTGAGCGCATTTTTCACCCGTTTGGTATCTATACGTGGTAGTATGAAGACGCAATGTTTTTAATACACATCATGCGAGTTATGATGATAGAGGTCGTTTTTATATTCATTCCTTGTCGTGTTGTCGTATTTTCTCTGACTCTTAACTCTAAGTCTGATCTGTAAAAACGTGTAAAAGCTCCGCCACAGTTTAATAAGGACTTGCTGGAAGCTAATAAATCAGTGAAATCCGTAAAATAGTACAATAGAAAACAGTAGCAAATGACAGTATAGAACCAAACACAAACAGAGATCGGATCGTTTCCTCAAAGAACAGATTTTTCGTTTTCTTCAGCTAATGTCGCCATAAATGCGGTTTGTAGTGCAAATCTTGCCTTTAGCCTTATGGGCCTGTTGAATTCAACCATTTCAATTGATTTCATATAATTTTAAGGTGTTGAAAAAAATCAATTTCAACTCTGGATTCCCATTTCCTAAATCTGTTAATGAGAAACTCGTGCAGACAAAGAAACAAAGCTCTTAAATACTCCTGCTGCATTGATTAAAGGTTATCAGTGAATGTCTACTAACTGTATCTCCTGTTGTCATTTTAACGATGGGTCCGTTAATTTCAATCTGCTTTGTGTTACCGAAGTCTTCTGATAATTAAAGACAGAAAGAAACGTTATGAGGTTCATTGCTTATGACAGCACCCGGACCAGTGTGTCATAACAACACAGTACTGAATCATGCTATCTCAATTATGGTATTTAGCCTGCCCAGATCTCTGATCATTGCATAATGTACACTGTTCATCAAGATATTTTTTTATCGTTTACTCTGCCGAAATTCTGAGCATGCTGTTTTTCTCTGGCGATACTCTGAACATGCTGTTATTTTATAATTCAGATATTCTGCACATCATGAAATTTTTAGGCTGAATTTACAATGCGCAGAATTGGGTAGAATTTTAGGCTGAACTTACAATGGGCAGAATGAGTTGTTTACCAAAACTCGGATTAAAAGCCATTCTTTGTTTTGCTAGTACTTATGTTACCCCGCGACAATTTCTAGACTAGTTCTGAACTTAATATGTAAAACAATAGTCCGACAAAACTATATTGAATACCATATTAGATAAAACTAATTTCTGGATTTAAAACAATTGAAGGTACAAATTCATGTTTTCGAGTTTAAGTGTTTGTTTCACGTGAATGCTTTGGTAAAGATCGCAGTTAGGCATCTACTTTGACGTCGCCAAAGGGGTTTGCCATCATCTTTAGCTGGACCCAAATTTTTACAAAAGACTTTGGCTCGACTGATAATTTGGGCTGGACTTAAGCTCGACACAATGTTGATTGCGAACAACGTCGAGTTAAAGTCTTTTCATGGGTCCATCATTGGATTTTTCATAAGTCCGTTTTTCTGCCATTAAAAATGTTCGTGCAAAACTGCAAAAAACGTAGTCAGCGTGTATACCACTTCATCTTTTAAGATTCAGAAGAGCCACAAATCCCTCAAAAACCTGCATTATTTTTAAAAAAAATAGTTCGTAAATTTGGAAGGGAAAACAAACTGAATAACGCCGAAATTTTGCTATGGCTAATGGGACTAGGACCGATACACTTAAGCTAGCTGGTTTCATTCAAGTAATGTTTTAATATACTCGAGATGCCATATCTCCGTATCTTAAGTTTTGCTGAAAATCTTAAGGATTTTGGCAGTTTTCCAACTGTTTCTTAAGTTGGACTGCTCTGGCGCAAAGCTATTTAGTCTTGCTCCAGCTCTGATTCTGTGCGTACAGAAGCAGAAAAAAATGAAAAATATTGGATTTTAAAAAAAAATAGACTTATGAAAAGACTAATGTTGGACCCATGAAAGACCATTACTGGACTTTGTTGGTTACGAAATGACTAATGGTGGACACATGAAAAGACAATAGCTGAACTTTCTTTTTTATGAAAAGACTTTAGCTTGACCCATGAAACACTCGACCGTGTAGTTATAGTCAATATTGCCCCCCTACTAGAGTCCCCCTTTTAAAGTCTTTTCATGAGTCGAGGTCTAGGCCTGGGTAAAAGCTGTTTTGAATAGCAACATCCAATATCTTTAATTGTGCCATCTCATAACTGCTGATGATTTTCGATTATTTGATTCAAAAAAATTGTTAGCAAAATTTGTATTACGCTGCAAGCATTGATAGTAAGAAAAGTTAATTCAGAATAGTGGCAAGCAAAAGTTGTTGATCATTTTTGTCCACAATGATTATTATTACTCATAAGGGAAACAGTTGCTATGTTTTTCACTATTGTCAAGGCTTATCATGGCTGCTGTTCGCATCAACGATATCTTCTCGTTGAACCGGAAAGTCCCCAGCTACAATCATTTACGTTTAAGAACACATTTGGCAGTTTTGTGTTGTGTCAAAATTCAATTATTTGTTTCTGATTCTGCTATAAAATAAGATTTGAGAATTATATAAAAGATTTGAGATCTAAGATTAGAGAACTAATTAACTGAGAACTAAATTGAGAACTAAACTAAACTCAAAATCTGAAATTGAGATTGAATGAAGCTGAAAAACTAAAATTGAGAACAAAAGGATTGAAACCCATCTAATTCACTCATTTTACTAAGCATGAAAACAATAACAAAGAAGTGCATTCACCTAGTAGAAACTTGAAAATCTGTTAGGTATAGAAAATGAAATTAATCAACAAACCTTAATTTCTCGTTTGAATGGATCAGGAACAAATCCTAGATTATGGCCGCATCTAAGTGACTATGAAATTACTTTTTTAGGTTATTTATTAACCAATAAGTAATTCAAATTATGCTTAGAACAACAAAATTGGGCAATCGTTCATGAAAGACTTTCAAGCCAGGACGGCTTAGTGAGAAATAACACACATAATGTGATATGCCACCTGTAGTTAATGATACCAGCTAAAAATTAGAGCAAGAAGAACAGCGAAGTGAAAAGATAACAACTACGGCATTTATAACCCGTTTGGTTTCAAACGTCATAGAAAACTTTAGTTAGCAATTGAACTCAGTAAATGCCCTCTTTTTCCCATTCAGCTAAGATCTGCCATTAATCAAATTTTTTTAAACGACTAAAAAAACGACGAAGACAAAGTTAAAAAATCAAATAAGTTCAGATAGAAGAGCTTGTTGAAGCCCATGAAAACTATCTATTTCAATAAAAAGTGATATCCTCAATTGTGGTCTTTTTCAAAAAAACCATTATTGTAACTTCTGAACCGTCAATAATATGAAAGGACAAGATAAATAATCTCACAAATAGATAATCGTCTGAAAACTGTAATATTTTTGTGAATCACAGCAAAAAAAACCATTACATAAAGCATAAAGCCGCAATTTATGTAAAACTTCCGTTGACCAAAAAAGGAGATGAAAGTGGCAAAGCTCAGTAATTCGTTGCTTTTTTTGAAAACAGTTATTTTCAAAACTCAAAAAAGTCTGCTGCTTTCGACAAGAAACTAGATAGGTTTTCTTGAAACTCCTTAGAAAGCCAATTGAACTTGTAATTAGTATTTCTTGGTTTGAATTGCTCTGTTTTGTAATTAACAAGAAAAAAGCGGAAAAAGCAAAAAAAATGTGGCATGCGACCGGCAATTAAGTGGACTAAGAAACAAGCTGACAGAAAGAAAAGGAAAATGCAAAGTCAAATATACGTCCATATATCATGAAGAAATTTGCCATCAACTGAAATAAACTTCCCTCTACGATGAATAAATCGATCGGCCAAAATTGTCTGAACAAGAAAAAACCATTTAAGTATATAGTTCCTCCCCCCAGAATTGTGTCGGTACAAATATCACTGAAACGTTCTAGCGAAAATTGTATTGCGCCGCAAGCAGTGATAAGAAGAAAAGTTAATTCAGATTTGCGGCGCGCAAAATTTGTTGGTCATTTTTGTCCACGATTACTATTTTTAGCTCATAAGGGAAACAGTTGCAAAGTTTTTCACTATTGTCAAGGCTTATCGTGTCTGCTGTCTGCATTGTCAATGCTGTTCCCACACACTTAGAATAACTAATTTCGAGAGATAATTAACAGAGTGTCAATTAAGCTGATGTCGAAGATATCTTCTAATTGAACCGGAAAGTCCCCAGCTACAATCATTTACGTTAAGGAAGACAATTGGCAGTTTTGTGCTGTGTTAGAATTTATTTATTTGTTTCTGATTCTTCAAAAAAAAATATTTGAGCGATAATTTTATAGTAGTGTATAATACGTTCTATGCAACCACTTTGGAAACGAAAGATGATTCCATGCAGGGCACACATTGTACACTAACTCTCCATCATTTAACAACACGTAAAAAACACGTTTTTGCGCCACTAATAATTGTATTTTATATACCAAAAAAACAAGAAATGAAAATCACATTATTTTAGGGGATTTTTTATCAACAATGAGTATCACTTGTTATTAATATTTGAAGATTCAGGCATAACGAAAAATATCATTAAAACAATTTTATAATTTTAACTAAATCAAACACTTCTTGGTTTGAAAATCACAACCAGTGTTCCGGACAACAAGAAAACAGTTACGCAAACACTTTGCAGTGGAAACAAACTAAACTAAAAATCTGAATTTGAGAATGAATGAAACTGAAAATCTAAAAAAGAGATTGAAAGCATTGAAACGCATCTAATTCTCTCATTTTACTAAGCATGAAAACAATAACAGAGAAGTGCATTCACCTATTAGAAACTTGAAAATCTGTTAAGTATAGAAAATGAAATTAATCAACAAACCTTAATTTCTCGTTTGAATGGATCAGGAACAAATCCAAGATTATCGCCGCATCTAAGTGACTATGAAATTATTTTTTTGGGTATTCATTATCCAATAAGAAATTCAAATTATGCTCAGCACAACAAAATGGGCAATCGTTCATGAGAGACTTTCAAACCAGGACGGCTTAGTGAGAAATAACACACATAATGTGATATGCCACCTGTAGTTAATGATACCAGCTAAAAATTAGAGCAAGAAGAACAACGAAGTGAAAAGATAACAACTACGGCATTTATAACCCATTTGGTTTCAAACGTCGTAGAAAACTTTAGTTAGCAATTGAACGCAGTAAATGCCTTCTTTTTCCCATTCAGCTAAGATCTGCCATTATCCAGATTTTTTAAACGACTGAAAAAATAACGACGAAGACAAAGTTAAAAAATCAAATAAGTTCAGCTAGAAGAGCTTGTTGAAGCCAATAAAAACTATCTATTTCAATTAAAAAAAAGTGATATCCTCAATTGTGGTCTTTTTAAAAAACCATTATTGTAACTTCTGAACCGTCAATAATGTGAAGAGATACGATAAATAACCTCAAAAATGGATAATTGTCTGAAACCTGAAAAATTTTTGTGAATCACAGCAAAAAAAACCATTACATAAAGCATAAAGCCGCAATTTATGTAAAACTTCCGTTGACCAAAAAAGGAGATGAAAGTGGCAAAGCTCAGTAATTCGTTGCTTTTTTTGAAAACAGTTATTTTCAAAACTCAAAAAAAGTCTACTGCTTTCGACAAGAAACTAGATAGGTTTTCTTGAAACTCCTTAGAAAGCCAATTGAAACTGTCATTAGTATTTCTTTATTTGAACCCATTTCAATATATAGTTCCTCCCCCTACTGAACTCCGTTGGAACAAATATCACTGAAACTATATAAGGTTTCAAAACAAGGATGCATATTCTCTCATGATGAATTGACACAAACTGGTACAACCCTTGCAACATTAATTCTTTTCTTGGGTTGCGTGTCAAATGTTGGCGAATTGCGGGCTGCCAATGCAGTCGTTTTGTTTTCTCAGTCATTTTTTCAAGAACAATTCTATCAATTCTGTTTCTGTCTGCCAAGGCACACGTGCTATTTTCTAACATAACGTGATACTCAACTATTTGTTATTTTTAAGTGAGGGTAGCGAAAAATACTGGGTAGCCAAAACAGCACAGCCAGAATCAATTTCAAGAGCTGCTACAACCCTTGCTAGCAGAAGAAATAGAAGACAAATCTTACACTAGAAGAAGATTGTAGACATCTTGTTCAAGCTGTGTATAAATTTAACATCTAAGTTCGGCTGACTAGAAATGAGTTTTTGGGCCGTGCAAAATCGAATTGAATTGAAATTAATTTAGTGGGATTAGTTACAGGTACAATTTGATGTGTTTATTTTAAAAGCATATTAACTTAATTCCAACAAGTACAACAAATGAGAAAATCATTTCTCTTCTAAGGATTGCCCAAAGAAAACCAAACAAAAAACCTTTAACTTGGGCCGTTCCTCAACGGAAAAAGCTCCAGAATTTTATCGTTATCAAACACATATGTCAAATTGAAATCTTTGCAAAAATTTTTAAACGCTGGCTTTGTTAAATTTTGCACGTATTCTGGGTGAATTTTTAGAGATTGCAGGATATTGAAGGCTATTAATAACTTATTCCTTAGAGAGTGTTCCTGAAATTTTGTCCGAGTTTGTGGTGGGTATATGAGCCCCTGAGATGCTCTTCTAGTGCATATGTTACTTGAAACTTGAGTGTTTAGATGAACATCACTATAATTGCTTCCGTGTCTCATTCTTTTGAATAATTCACAGAAACGCGCTGAAAAGTGTACTTCGAATACTGAAAAGATATTGTTTCTGAAGCCGATTTTTGATACACAATTGAACTTCGTTTTGAAAAATATTGCCTTCACTATTCGTTTTTGGATATTGAAAATAGCATGTAGATTTGACCTATAAGTACAGCAGTAGTGTGCATTTCTCCGTTTGACTCCACGGCGCAAGGACGCATCGGCCGTCCAACCTGGAGTGAGAATTCATCGCTCGCTCACTACTTCGTAGCTCACCGTTCGTGCTTCGCACTCACTCTCGCTCAGAATTCCCACACCAACTTGAACAACCTCACCGTCCTCACCCCATGAAGTCAAAGCGAAGAAATGCACACTACTTGCCTGACCGGCGGGCCAGCTACACATAGAATCATAATTGAATGAATAAGTTCACATAATGTTGAAATATAGTTTTATAATTGAATGAATATGTTCACATAATGATAAAAAATAGTTCGAATGCCTGTGTATCCGCACTATGGCAAACACAAAATTTTTCAAAAGTAAGCGTAGGTCTTTCAAAAGTTGGTCTCTTGAATAAAGTTGACAACTTCAATAACTCAAAAAGCATAAAGCAATTAAAACGAAATCAGTTTCTTTTTAATTGCTCTGTTTACGAAAACATTTACGCTTGAGTGATTTTAATTATGTTAATTATCGCCTAAATGAACACAAAATTTCCAAAAATTATCTCCACAACTACTTCGAATTGGAAACTCTGGTTTTCACCATTATAACTCACGTATTTATACGAGTAAAATGAAATGTCGATGATCGAAATCCATTCAGTATTTCAAAAGTTTGGTTTTAGGTGTGTTGTTTACTATTTCTCAGAAAAAGACGTATAAAAAACATCAAAATATGCTCAGTTTTTGGGTAATTTCTCCATGAATATTCATCCTATTGACCTCAAACAAAGATTTAAATAACGTACACAAAATCCCAGATAAAATTATGAAAAAATTATGGAAAAATTGTTAGGGAAAAACTTGGGAAAATCTAGGAAAACATGGAAAATTTTTTAGGAAAGTTTAAAAAATATGGTTTGTGATATATCATTGGAAAGCTGAGGATTTGTAGAGTTACGAAATGCACTTCGCAGGTCTAGTGAATATAATAAGGTTTCATAATGCTGTATAGAGCTCGCTTACTACACATAGGCTATCTGTATATATAGATAAGTATGTACATAAGTATATAGATAAGTATAGATATGAAAAAAGAGTATTTATATAGTAAAAATTATTAGATCTGTCAGAACATCTTTTTTTCTTTTGATTTCTTTTAACATAATATATTTATTTTTAAAAACTATTGGTAAATTAAATTTAATATCATCAATAACAATATTATTTTTACTATTTATTTTTACATTTTAACATAAGCTATCAATACTGATTGATTATTAATTCTTGCTTTTTTGCGTTGTTTTATGTTTAATACTAAACCTTCTCTTATATTTTCAGTTAAATTTATTTATTTGTAAACAAAATTTTCAAATAGTTATTCATCCTCATGTTTTTCAGCATAACATTTTTTTCCAAACATAGAAATAGTAAAATCATTCTCAAATTTACCAATTAAACAAAGTACTTCAAGAACTGCAAGATCTTCTACAATCAAATATAAAATATCATTTATACTTTTAACCATATTTCTAGCATATGAGTCACGTCTATCATCTTTATTTTCAAAAATATATTTCTGAATTATAAGTTGTTTAATATCAATAAAACCTGCTATAATATGATCAAGTTTATAATATTGTTCTTCTCTAGTAAACATGAATTGGCAGTTGTGTATAAAATTTAGTATGTCTCTATCGGTCTTCATTTATTAGGGAACAAATTATTCAAATAACTTTTTCGATTTTCAAAAAATTTAACATTTTATGCATTTATTTGTTTAGAAATAACATAATAAGGTTTCATAATTCCGTTTTTATCAGCAGGTTCTCTCTTTAATTCGTTTAAATTATGTTGAAATTTTTTATTTTGTCTAACTTTTGAGTCACATTCTTCGCATAAATTATTAACATCAGTAGTATAGTAGATTGCGGATAAGGCACCAATTCCGAAATGGACATCTCTCGCAAGCTCGAGAAGCCCATCCCGAAACAGGAACCTTATCCTCAACCCACTAACGCTCGCTCAATGCTTCGCATCTCACCGTTCGTCGCTTCGCAACTCACTCTCGCTTACTACTAGCTTCGCATACTATAGGTATAAAATATGTGTACATATAGAATATGTGTATATATAGAACTCGCTAACTACTAACTACGCATATAAATGATGAAGGATATGTGTATATATAGAGGATATTTGTATATATATGTGTTCATCTAAATCCATTTATTAAATAACTTTTTCATACATAAATTTTCTTAATATTTTCAATTCTATCAATTACTTCTTTAACTCTTTGGTTTGCAGAGTGACCTATTAATGCGAGAATAATATCACGATCTAATTTTAATCTATCGGAAGCATGCATAATTTCATAAGCATAATGTTCAATTGCTGCTAATACAACTTCTTTATCATCTTTCAAAGTATCACTAGCCCATTGGAGAGCACCATAACGAGTACTATTTTTAACAGCTTGTATTACTAATTTTTTAATATTTCTTAATTCAGGTGAAGCTTTCTTCAGAAGATAACCACAGCTTCTAACTACTTCCATCATAACATCCATATCATCACACATACTTTCGCTCGCAGATTCTATTATATACGGGTCTGCTTTAATAGCTTTCAATAGTATTTGTTTTTCGTATTTCATTTATTGAGGAACAAATTATTCATTGTAACTTTTTCGATTTTCAAAAAATTTAACATTTATTTGTTTAGAAATTATTCAAATAACTTTTAAGTCGTCAGCTGGTATCATCATTTTTTAATAAATAAATTGTTCGAATAAAATTTTCTCTTAATGCTGTCAATCCTATTGTGCAATTCGAATTTTCTTTCATCGGTTTTTCCAGCAAATATAATATCAAAATCAACTTTTAATCTATCAGAAGCAAAATGATATTCTCCTGGATTATTTTCAACTGCTTTTAAAACAATTTGTTTATTATCTCTAAATTTATGATCTAGTTCGCGAAGGACGAGTTTTTTTATTATTTTCCACAGCTTTCATAACTACTTCTATGTCGTTTTTTAAGCTGTACGAAGCGTTTCTAATTGATCCGCCTTCTTTTTCAACAGCTTTCATAACAAAAATTTTTGTCATCGCGTATTTTATCTGAAGCATAATCAATACAGAATGGGTCAATACTTACACATGCAAGAACAACTTCTTTATTATTTTCTAATAGGTGACTTAGATGTTTTATATACTTTTTATTATTAAGAATTTTAATATATGATATAAGAAGAGGTTTATTATTAACTATTACTTTTCCGGAAAATGATAAATTTAACATTAAATTTTTTTCTAGATGTTTAGTTAAATCCATTTATTACTAAACAAATTATTTAAATAACTTTTTCTTATTGTTTTAATTCTTCAATCATTTTGTTAATAGAGTCATAACAAGTGAGTGTTATAATATTTTTATTATATTCAGAACTTAAATTATTTTTTGAAAGAAATTTGTTTATAAAATTTCTAGTGTTATAAATACACGCAGTTTCATAAATTAAAGGATTTATCGTAATTTTAGCGTATGAATCCAATAAAACACCAGGACTAGTTTTTACAGCTTCTAGAACGACTGATTCATCATATCGTAATCTTTCACTAGCATATTTTATAGAAAATCCTTGATTTCCAACTGCTTTTACAACTACTTCCTTATCATTTTTCAATCTATCACTAATAAAATTTATAGCATCGCCTCTATTTCCAACTGCTTTTAAAACAATTTCTCTATCATCTTTAAATTTATCACTAACATGTTCTATAGAATATCCTTGATTTCCAACTGCTTTTAAAACAATTTCTCTATCATTTTTAAATCTATCACTAGCATAACATATAAATATTTCTCTATGTTCAATCGCTTTCAAAACAACTTCTTTATCATCTTTTAATTCATCACTTGCAAATCTAAACCAGTTACAATTTTTATCAATTAGTTTTAATAATAGATCTTTATCAAAAATTATATCTATTTCTTCATCATTCTCAATCATATTTAAATAATATTTAATTATTGTTTCTTCTTTTGAATATGTAAAATTAGTTCGCTCGTATGGATCTTCAATATCATCACAATATTCATTTAAACAATTTTCAGTTATTTCACACACATTAACAAATTCAATAAATTTTCGATTTATAGGAGAAGTACAATTTTCAGAAATCCACTCAGCTAAACATTTCTCTTCATACATATATCCATCACTACACATAACAGGATTTCTGATCCCAATACTATTAATAGGACACTTCGGTACCATTTATATATAAACAATTATTTGAATTAAACACAGTTGGGAATAAAATTGTAGCGATTAAATTTGAAATCGATAAAAAATACTAATAGTATAGATATTAGATACATTGCTAATCTAAAATTATAAAATTCATTATCAGTTTGAAACATCATTTTTAATTAAATAAATTATTCAAATATAAATGAAAGCGAAATTATATCCAAAATCGCCAGTGCAAGTAGTAATATCAGGACCATCTGGTTGTGGAAAAACCTGTTTACTAACAAAATTAATAACTGAAATAATTAATGATTATAATGAAATATATATTTATTCTCCATCAATTTATCAAGAAACATATCAAAAATTGATAGAATGTTTCGAACAGAAGATAGCACCAGAGTCAATTTCTAAAGTATTGAAAAATAAAAAATCTATTGATGATATTCTTAATGATGAAAACTTTGAACCTTCTGACTTTGAAATATCTGTTTATGAAAACATTGATGTGTTAAAATTTCCACAAGATTACCAAGGTGAATCAACTGTTATTATTTTAGACGACCTCAATGAAAATGAAATGAAAGATGAACGAGTACAAGCATTATTTAAAAGATCACGTCATAAAAATATTTCAATTTTCATTATAACTCAAGATTATTATGAACTACCAAAAAGAACAATAAGAGCTAACAGTAATGTTTTTCATTTATTCAAACCAAATAATATTAGAGATGTTCAAAATCTATTTCAAGATAAAGCTAGTATGGAGATGATTATTGATGAATTTAAACTCTTATGCAATATCTGTTGGCAAACTAAATTTCAACCATTGACAATTGATATGTCGAAAGGTAAAGAAGTAGGAAAATATAAATTAGGTTTAGATTCTATTTTTGTTCCTAAATCTGACCCATTTTGACTTGATAAATGAGTGTATATTCAAATTTAACTGAAGAAGACTTACTCTCACTAGAAAAATTAGCTGAACAACAGAAAAATGAAAAAGCAAGAAAAATTCAGAAGAGGATATTCAAACAAACATATGATCAAAAATTATCAGAAACATTCGAACCCATAACTAAAAAAATTGACAAAGTAGTTGAGGCAACAAAAGAATTAGAATCATCAAACGTTGTGAACAATTTTATGTTAGAATCTCCACCTGGTGTAACAATGAGTCGTGAACTATTCGCAACAGTAGGTAAAATGGTCAATGCCAGAAACGAATTTAAATTAGATCAGAAAAGAGGAGGACGATATATGTTCAATGGCGTTAATGTGGACCCTATGGGTGGAAATAATGTGAAAATCGGAAATAATACATATGAAATAACACCAGAAATTCAGGAAGCTCTAACTAAAACAAGTTATAATTTTTACTAAAATGAGTGATGATGATATTCTTACCTTCAGTAAAATTCTGAATGATATAAATTATAATCCGAATAGTGATCGTGAATCTACGCGACGAGATTATATAAGAGATAAACTTGAGTCACGAGTTAAAAAGATTTTAAATCCTCCAATAGCAGCTATAGCAAGTGGGGAATGAGATGAATATGAATCTTTAGAATCAGATTTAGAAGGCAATGGAACAAAAACAAGAGTAGTGCCATCAGATTCCGATGAGATATGGACTAGACCACAAGTTCTATTAGGATTAAAATTAGCAGGTCACACTGATACTTTAATAGAAGCTTCACAATTGCTTGATGCTTTATTAAAAAGAGGTGAAATTGAGACAGAACAACAATATCGAAATGCTATTGATAAGTTCAAATAACAATATTGATTATGAATATATAAATGGAATTAACCAATAAAACACTAGATCAAATAGCTTTCAATACTAGAGCAAAAATTGAAGAGCATATGCTAATTGTAATGGACAAATCAACCCATGAGATTAATCTAGACGAACCACTTCAAACTAATAACAAACAATTTAAAATAGCAATTACAATTCTAACTGGTTATAATGGTATTTTCAATATTACAGACACAAACAACAAATTTTATTATGTTACACCAGAAAAAATGATTGTTGATATTGAGATTCCGAAAGGTGCTTATGAGTTGGAAGCAATAGACTTTGAAATCAAACGACTAATGGTTTTAAATGGAGATTCTGATGGTGAAACATTTCCATTTACAATTAAACCAAATTTCACAACACAGAGATCTATAATTGAAATTGAAGATGGATGGGAAATAGATTTTACCTATGCTGGAACATTTAGAAATATTCTGGGATTCGATGCAAGAGTAGTTAATGGAAACTATAATTTATCTGATCATCCTGTTGATATAATATCTTTTGATAATATTTTTGTTGAATGTGACATTGCTAAAGGTATGATTATTAATGGAAAAAGAACTCGTGTAATTCATAATTTTACTATGGATGTGAATCCAAGTAATAAATATATTGAAAAATTTAGAGGTGGAATAATGTGGTTTATGATGGAAAGCAAAGATTTTATATCTGCAATCAATTTTAAATTACGAAACGAAAATGGAAACCTTGTTTCTTTTATTGGCCAATCTGTTACTTTTAGATTATCAATTAAGGAATTATAAAACATCAATTTTGTTTTTAAATTTAATAATTTTTTCAATACAATCAGTTAGTTAATTTTATCATTATTGTTTTTTATATTTAATAAAAACTCAATTTCATTAATATAAGCAATATTAATTTTTGTTAAGTAAATGCCAGAAACTTTAATAAAAAGACCCAACTTAAATACTTCAAAAATAAAAAATGTGTTAAAAAAAAACCTAAAATCATAGATAACAAAGATAAATTAAAAGAATTCAAGGAAAAATTACTCTCTGGTTCAGGATTTCTTAAAATTCACTAATCGATTTTCGGAAAGTAAATGAGCATCGAAAATTTTAAACTAATTGACGAAACAACTATCGACACATCAATAGTTAAAAGAGACTACACAAAAATATATCACCAACATAGAGCAAACCTTAACGATTCTAATCAAAATGTTGAATTCATTTGGAGTGAAAATAATAACTATCATCAAGTTGGAAATAGTTATCTTCAGTATGATATAACAGTTAGGAGACACGATAATGCCCCTTTTACAGACGCTTCTATGATTAGATTAGTTAACAATGCATTTGCTTATTGTATTAAAAAGCTACTATTTTGTTTACAGGCGGTTCAGAGATAGAACAAAATAAATATGTAGGACCGATTTCAACAATAATGAGAATTCTAACTAGTAAAGATGGAGATTTGATGTCATATTTTGATAATATTAACGAAATTCAAGCAGGTATAAATAATTCATCGTTAAAACAAATACTAATTGATAATCATACAGTTGCAGCTAATAAAGGTAAAATAGTTGGCCAGTTACCACTAGAACACATTTTTGGTTTCTGTAAAACATTCAAAAAAATTACAAAAGGTTTAGGATTCCAACTAACTTTAATAACACCTGACTTACAAAATATACTCTACACAACTATTGCAGATGATATTGATGTAACCATAAATAGTCTACATTTGTTTGTTCCAACTTTAATTCCAGATGCAGCAACTCAAGCTATGTTCAATAATTCTATAAAAGATAATTTCAAAATATCATTTGATTCTTGGATAAGTTTAAGAAATATAGTTAATACTGATTTAGAACACCAAGTTGATATAGTTCCAGCACAAAATATAAACAGTCCTAAATATTTAATTGCAGCTCATCAAGCAATTGCTAGAGCAGGAGGTGGGAAAACTCAAAACAATGCTATTTTCGACAACCTAAACGTTAGAAAATACTATGTTGAAATCGATGGTATTAGATATCCCAAAGATGCTGTTGATACTGAATATGGAGTTAATAACTATTTAGATCAATATAGAGATATTGAATCATTTTTCAAAGAATATGTTGGAGAACCTTTATTGAAACCCTTTATAAGCTATCCAGATGTGAAAACTAAATATCCATTTCAAGTTATTGATTTAAGACATCAAGTCGACCACATTAATCCAAAAAAGATACAACTGTTCGAAGAGTATAGAGCAGATCCTGCAAATGCGAGACTGTTTATGGTACTAATTAGACATAGAGAATTAGTGATGATTTCGGATGGAAATAAAATTGTGAGTGCTAATATTATAAAACTATATAAATGATATTAACACTAGATCAGTTTATGTCTACCTATGGGCAAAAAATCAAACAATGAAAATTTCAGAATTATTAGAGAAACTGTATAAAATTAAAATAAGTGGTGTAGAAATCTATCCAAGAGACTCAATAATTAATTTTCAACAAAAAAAATATTCAACAAAAGGTATTTGTAATATTGATGACGGATCCCAAGGGGGAACTCACTGGGTTGCCTTCAACGGTTCGAAATATTTCGATTCATTCGGAGGCCCGCCAAATAAGTGGTTAATAAACCAGTTACCAAAACCAATAATATATCACAATTACATCATCCAAGGGATCCATAGTAAAATGTGTGGTACCTACTGTCTATATTTTCTCTACTTACTGGAAAATAATGTAAACTATGAAGATGCTGTATTGAATATTTTCTTTAGTTAAATAATGCCTATGAATGTGTTTGGTAGTACATCTTCGACTGGCTTAACGAATATAGATACAACACTATTTGTACAGAAACCCTATTTGAGAACTAATTATATTGAATCTGATATGGAAAAAGATATTGATATGAAACAGAAATTCAAAATTACAAACTTAGTAGATCCCACAAATGATTTTGAAGCTGCTAACAAAGCATATGTTGATAAAAATATTAATGAAAGTACATTACTAAGAATTCCAATATATGAACCACTAACAAATGATTATGTATCCCTAAAAAATACAGTGTCAGATAAGGTAGTTGAATTAGCTACTACAATTTATGTCAAAGACGATATCTCAATTAAAAATTATAATAAAACAAATGATACAATAGATTCAATTGATATTGCTAATCATGATTTTACTCCGGAAATAGTAACTCTACCAACAAAACAACACATGGATGAAAAAATTGATGAAAGATCACTACTACGAATTCCGTATTATGAAAATTTTCAAAACGATTATATTCATCTTTTAAATGACTTAACTGGACAAGATGTTGCCTTTGCAACCACTGAATATGTTGATTCTAAGTTAAACAGAACTAGGAGATCAATAAATGAACATCCAGATATACTGCGTAAAGATTTGGAACACACATTTGGAGGTAAATTTGTATATAATAATTTTTATGAAATTTATTCAACTGGTAGAACTAACGCTAGTAGTGAGATTTCTCCAGATCACAGTTTTCTTGGAATACCATATACTATTTTCACAGTTACAGGACCAAATGCAAAAGTAGCACAAATTCATATTTCTAATCTTAATGTGAATATTGGCTCTCAATACACACTACGATTTTTAATTAGATCACAATCACTGAAAAATATTAAATTTGGATTCTCAAATCAAAGTAGTACTGATCATGCTTTAACTTATGATTTTCAACTTATTGAGTCAACTGCAACTCACACTAATTCTAATGAGTTCAATGTATTTATTGATTTGGCTTCGTTTTCTGTCGGTGAAACAGTAGAAATAGCTGCGTTATATATTGAAGCATTAAACACTTCAGATCAAATAAATGAAAATATAGATTTAAAATTTCAACATAAAGTTATAAATAGTGATGATCCAACAGGTGAATATGATCTAGTTACTAAGCAATATATAGACTCACATAGTAATATAATAACAAAATAAACAACTTTAACAACAATAGACTAACGAATATTGCAACCCCAGTTAACACTAATGATGCTGCTACGAAAAACTATATCGATAATGATAACACAATTGTTAGAAATAACAAAAATAACAATTTCAATAATAATATAATTAGTAAAATTGGCAACCCAGTTAAAACTAATGATGCTGCAAATAAGAATTACATAGATAACCATAATAATATAGTATATAATAACAAAGAAAATAGCTTCAATAACAACAAAATTACAGATATTGGAAATCCAGTAAATGCAAATGATGCTGTCAATAAAGCATATATCGATAGTGATACAACAATTGTTAGAAACAATCACGTTAACAATTTCAATAATAACAGAATTATGAATATTGGATACCCAGTTGATGATAAGGATGCTGTTACTAAAAGTTATATTGATGATAATGTAAAAGCAGCTATCTCAACACATCCATATGTTCTGAAATATCAATTAGAGAAAATCTTTGCATCACCACATATTTTTGACAACTATTATAGATTGAAATATAATGAACTCCCTTTCGATGGTGGTAATAATACGACAAGTTACACTGTTAATGATTTATCATTCTTAGGTGAAAAATACGAACGATATAAGTGCACAGGTGGTAATAGTTATACAATGCATATTCCAAAAGCTAATCTACCAGAACTAATACAAAATAAAACTTATAAGATGACATCCATCATGCGTGGTGTTAATAGCAGTATTGGTAAGACAGTTGGGTTAGGAATTTGGAAAGAAGGGGGTATGCAATCTGAAAAAAATTCAATATTGAAGGAATCTTGGTCGTTTGCTGAAAGTGAAGAAGTTGTTAATAATACAACACAGTTCAATTTTTTCTTGCGATTAAATGGAGAAAGTGCTAATCTCACTGTAAATGATGAAGTAGATGTTGCTGCTTTATATATTAAAAAAATTGGTACAATCAACAATTTCAATAACACAAGAATAACCAATGTAAAAAATCCTGTTGACCCACAAGATGTTGCAACTAAACAATATGTAGATGATCGCAAAAGAGTTGTTGAAATTAAATCAAAAACTATTATGCTATCTAGTGGAAGAATAATTCGTGCAGGCTTAAGTGGCTCAGTCAATACCACTATGACACAAAATATTATAATTAACGGTAGTAGTGTAACAAGTTTTACTAAACCTTCGGGTGAAGATAGATCTATAACTTTATTTCAAAATCCTTTTGAATTATCAAGTTGTGATGAATTAACTTTCCATTCCAGTAATAGTGTTGATGTTTTTGCAATTTGGGTTGAAGTTGACCTGTAATTTGCTTAGATAAATGGATAACTACTATGTAATTTTCAGAAAAGGTAAAATGGTTGATTATCAATTGGTAAAAAATGGTGTGTTAAATGCAAATGAAAATGATACAGTTATTGAGTTTAAATTCGATCCAAATCTAACAAAATTATCTCTTGATGAAAATAACAATATTATTCAGACAAATATTATATCGAATGATAAAAGAATATTACAATTAGTAATGAAATACTTGTTATCAAATAATATATTTAAATATGCTAACAAAGTTAATGATGGAGAGCTTGAATATGAAAAATTTCAAAAACATATAGAAACTAGTCTAGATTTTAAACTATTAAATGACTAATCCGTATAAAGACGTTAGTAAAGATATTGAAGCAGAACTTATCAGTGTCAGATCTAAAAATGAAATACAGGACTTAAAATATAACTATATGAAACTGAATTATGAAGGTGTAGTTAAGAAGCTAATCGACGATGAAGAGAAATACAAAAAGAAGTACAAATCACTCAACACAAAGAAAGGCATCTCAATCATAGCAGGAATAATTAGTGGAATTTTAGGTGTTAGCTCTGGAATAACACTAACAGCAACAGGTGTAGGTGCGATCGCGGGTGTTCCAGTAATAGCTACTAGTGGTCTATTAATTTCGATCGCAGTTACAGCTAATAACGAATATATTTCTAAATTAAAAGAACGCTATATCAGATTAAGAACTTTTGTTAATAAAATAAGAGTTGATTATGAAAAAGTATTGAAAAAATCGATGGCTGACAAAGTTATTGATGAGAAAGAAGGTTTAGAACTGAAGAAAATATATGATTTTTACTTGAATAATCAGAAGAAAATTACGAGTGAGACTAACGTTAGTGTTGAAGATATTTTTGGTGATATGGTTGAGAATGTTATCAACAACGAACAACTACAGAAATTGAGTAGTTTTTTAGCAAGAATGAAATAAATATATCGATTAGGAAGTCATTATTCAAGAAAACTATAGATATTAGCTTAAAACCTAGTGATAAGTCAGAGCCATCTGCGCCCGAATTACCACTATATGACGAAATTGTTTGAAATTTAAATTATTATATAAATATGATGGAAAAACAGTGCGGTGATTGCAAAGTTGTAAAATCTATTAATGAATTTAATAAAAGAGCTAATACTATTGATGGTGTGTAGCATTACTGTTGAGATTGTCAGAATGAAAGATCGCTAAAATGGAGCAAAAATAATAGAGAGCGACACCTAGAAAATAGACGAATATATGAAAAAGACCGAAGATTAAACGATATTAACTTCAGATTAGCAAATAATCTCAGAAACAGACTTCGAAAAGCATTATTAAATCAACTAACAAATTAAAACGATACTACAGAAGATTTATTGGGGATAAGTTATTCAGAATTTAAAAACTATATTGAATTTTTAATGACCGACGATATGGACTGGCTCAACATTCATCTCGATCATGTCAGACCACTATCTTCATTCGATTTGAAAGATATTGAACAACTGAAAGAAGCATTACATTATACAAATATCCAACCACTATTAGCAAAAGATAACCTATTGAAAGGAGACCGATATCACGAATATGATCTATGGTTACATTCAGAAAGACTATATGATTATGCATATTTCTCAACTATTAAATGACTAGTTATTGCATAGGAGGTCGTCATTTTTCAAACACTATTAACGAAATAAAAACTGAAAAAGTTAATCCAAAAACTAATAAACTTATCGTAGTCATAAGAGGAAAACGTTCAATCTGCAACAGAAATAAATCGAAAATTCTAACGAAATGATTTCAACCAAGTAAATGACGAGAGGTACAAGTTTTTAAAATCGTTGAAAATGTAGAAATGGACATTGCAGTAAGTTATCAGGATCAGCTTGGAGTGACTTAAACAAAAATGGAACAATTCTAAAACTGCACGATATGTGCCCGAATCAGAATTGCAAATGTCAAAAACAAATAACTTTCACCCCAAAACAGTTTCAATTAGAAGGCTGGGGATTTAAAAGTTTCATGAAAAAAGGTTTTAAGGGTAGCAAGACAGCGTGGGATAAATTTCTAAAGCCTGCTGTTAACGCTACTGCACCTGTTATTGGTGCTGCAATTGCTGCAAAAACGAAAAATCCAAAAACTGGTCAAACCACTGCTCAAATCTTGAAAGCAATTTCAGGTGGTAAAATTTTGACACTAACAGATAATTATAGTGGTTCAGGAGTGCGTTTGGGAGTTATGCCTCGACACTAATTATCAGATAACTTTTGTGAAAATAAAATGAAGAAGGATTTAACCAAAATATTCATTGACGAAATTTACGATAAACCAGCTAAAAAAGTTTACCCAAGTAATAAAACTATTGTTAAAAGCATAGATGATACTTGGTCAGCTGACCTTCTCGATCTTATTGATTATGTTGTGAAAAATACTAGAGGTTATCGTTATATTTTAGTAGTTATAGACAATTTTTCGATGTATGGTTGGGGAATTCCACTGAAAAATAAATATGCATCTACTATCAAAGACGTATTTGAACAAATAATAACAACTTCAAAAAGAAAACCAAACTTAATTGAAACTGATGAAGGAAAAGAAATCGCTAACAAAATCTTTGAATCTTACCTAAAATCTCAAAACATTAAAAGATATTCTAGATATACATCGAAAGGAGCAGTTTTTGCAGAAAGATTTAACAGAACTATGAGGAATCTTTTGAAAAAAGCAGTATTTGAAAATGGTGACGCTAACTGGGTTGATATTCTTGACTCAATAATCAACAAATATAATAACACAATTCACAGTTCAACGAAGATGACACCAATTAAAGCTTCTAAAATTACTAATCAAATGAAAGTGTTAAATAACTTGCAAGATAAGCGAAAAAAACAAAAACCAAAATTTAAATTAGGAGACTTAGTTAGAACAGCTGATATTGATAAAACTTTCTCCAAAGGTGATACTACAAATTGGAGTAACAAGCTATATATGATAACAGAAGTAATTCATGAGACAATACCAAGTTACCATATTGATTTTTTGCCTGAAAGATATAATCAATCGATATTGAAGAAGTCAAAATTAACACTAGATGAAAATGATCAAGTTATGTCAAATCTAAACCTAGAAAAATAATTTGAATAAAATTATTTATAATAAATGAAATACATCAACGGAAAATTTTATAAAGAACTTGAAAACGAAAAATATATAATTCATGATGGTAAAATTATGTTTGAAACAAAAATGCCAAAATCTTTGGAAACGAGATATGAAGTTATATTCAATACTAAACTATCAAAAACACAATCATTAGTAGAATTAGACGATGGGACGCTTAAACTACTCGACTCGCAAACACAGAATCAAAAAAACTTACCGAAGACGTCCTAAGCGAAGATGCTATAATTATGAAATATGCTACTATGTGTGTAAGCTGCAACCGAAGATTTTTTTATCGAATTTCCATATGAATATAGATGTTTAATTTGTAACGCTAAAGCAATAAAACCAAAACGAAAACTAACAAAGATTCAGAGAAAAAGATTAGCTAATTTTAGTAATCGATTCAAGTATGCAGAATTGAAAATATCAGTTATTTGTATGGATGTTATGCAGATATATACACTTTGTGATCAAAATTTAATTGGAGCAACTTTGTTATTGTTGAAGAAATCGAAATTAAATTTTAATGAAATTAAATTTGAAAAATATTGTAATTTGCTTGATAATTTAGGCTCTGAGATTAAGTCTAGAGGAGTTTGGGTATATGGATATGAAGCATTAAGACTTGTTAAATGGTTGCAATCAGATAAATATTTTGATAACATTAACTATTTTGATTTAATTTACACTATAATGAATAAAGACAAAAACATAATAATAACTTTAGAAGTTTTTGATAGTATAAATGAGCTTACCAAGTGATAGTGATGGAGAGACTATATATAGTGATAGTGAAATAAGCAGTGATGAATCTATACACGATTCTGATTTTGATTTTATTCATGATTCTGATTTAGAGACTAATGATGAATCTAGTGATGAAGATTTTCAAGATAATAAATGTACTATTTTCAAGTCTACAGTAAAAATTCGCTAATATATTACTCGAATAAATTCGACAGCTTTGTCGAACTTGTAAATAACACTAATTTTGATTTTGATTATGTAGATCTATTCGGCTACCAAGTATACTTATTCAAAGATTCAAAACTATTAAATATTTTATTTTGAAAAAGATATTTGAATAAATTGTTTCCTAATAAATGGAGACGCGAAAATGTGATATCTGTAATATTGAAGTTCAAAGAGCTTCGTATGCAAAACACTTACGGATTAAAATGCATGAAGATAATCAAAGAGAAATTCCTTCTAATTTCTTTAAAGAGAGTGAAGTGAAGCCTAAAACTGTTGTTAGAAAAAAAGTATCAACTTTGAAAGAACTATCAATGAAAAATTTATTAACTATACAAAAGCCTAGTGAAATTGATTCTCAGTTAGCTCAGAAAATGATTAATCCTTATTATTTTTCTCAAAGATTAAATTTAGCCTACAAAATTGAACTAGATTCTCATAACATAAACCATCTCAATAGTAAAATTACAGTTCGAAGCAAATATGATCTAAGAATTTGAAAATAGAGATATCAATAATATTTTTAAAGAAATGGCATTAATCTATGCAAGATTGATAGGACAACATAAATTTAAATATCAAGTTGTATTTTCAGCTCTATTTGAGAAAATGAATGAATTTGGTTACATTGAAAATAAAACCGAAATGTATATTAGTTTGAAATTAAATCATGTTCTAACTTCAAATGATTTGGATAACTTAACGATCAATTCTCAAGTTGAATCACAAATTGAAAATAAGCAAATGAAAGAATCTGGTTGGGTATTCGACAAATTAGTTTCAATGACTATCTATTTTTATAAAACTAATGAATTAAATGGGTCTTCATATATAAAATTACCTTTGAAAACTCAAGCATTATTAAATATACAGAATAAAGATAAACTATGCTTTTTATGGAGTATACTAGCTCACTTACACCCCTGTAAAAATGGACATCCTGAGAGAACTTCTAGTTATGTAGAATATTTCAATGAATTAAATATTGATGAATTCGATTTTACAAATGGATTCAAAACTTCAGATGTAAAGAGATTTGAAACAGCTAACAACCTATCGATAAATATTTTCGAACTGAAATTTTACTTAGAAAATGAAATTTGGAAACATAAGTTAGTACCTGTTGAGCTAAGTAATTCTGAGCATGAAACCAAAATTGACTTATTAATCTATAAAAATCACTATGTTCTAATTAAGAAATTGCACACATTTATAGGTAATTCAAAATGTAAATTTATTTGTAGAAGTTGCTTGAGTTGCTTTGAACATGAGCATGTGTTGATGAAACATAAAGATAGGTGCGAACAACAAGATTTCACTGCAATTAAACTCCCACTCGATAAACAATTAAATTGGAAAAAGCATTATCAAAAAATACCTCTATATTTTAGGATATATGCAGATTTTGAGTGTAATAACTCACCTGTAGAGTCGAATGTGGGACTTCACACTACTAATATATATAAACAGAATCCAGTTTGTAATGGTTACTACATCGTAAGTGACTTACCCTCAGTATAACAAAGTGGTTATGTGTCAAATTTTGGTCCTAATAATGTAGATTGGTTTGTAGATGAATTTATTAAATTAGAAAACAAAATGAATTTCTATTTTAAAAATACTAATGTTGAACTGAATATGCTTCCTGAAGATGAATATAATTTTGAAAACAGTGACAAATGATGGTTTTGTGAGTTACCTTTTAACGAAAAGAAAGTTAGAGATCATTGTCATTTGACTGGCAAATATCGAGGAGCAGCACATGAAAGTTGTAACATCAATGTTAAGAAACAACAAAGTAATTTTATTCCGGTAATGTTTCATAATTTTAGTAAATATGATTGCCATCTGTTTTTTAAAATTTTATTGAGTAAGTCAAAATCACAGAAATTAAAAGTAATCCCAAAAACAAATGAAGAATATATTTCAGTTAATTTTGTTTGTATAAGGTTCATAGATAGTTATAGATTTTTACAATCATCACTTGACTCATTAGTAAAGTCCCTACAAGAAAATGACTTAGTATTACTCAAAAAAGAATTTCTTGAAGATATAGATCCCCTTAACAAAAAATTGGCATATCCAGATGAATATTTCAAATCATTTGAAGATTATGAAGTTTCATTTGATAGCTTATCAAGGGAGAGTTACTATAGTAAACTTACGAATAGTTATCCAAATGAAGAAGAAATTGAACGCACAAATAAAATAATCGATGTGTTTGGAGTCAAAAATGGAAAAGAATTGACTGAACTATATTTGAAAACTGATGTAATTTTGTTAGCAGATGTTTTTGAAAAGTTTATTAAGGTATCCATAAAGGAATTTGGTATAAATCCACTATACAGCGTGAGTTTACCTGGTTATACTTGGCAATGTGGGTTGAAATATACTAATGTTAAATTAGATACCTTCCAGGGAAAAGATATGATATTATTGCTTGAAAACAATATTAGAGGTGGAATAAGTAGCGTTATGGGTGATAGATATGTGAAATCTGATGATCACAAGAAAATATTATATATTGATGCTAATAATTTATATGGATATGCAATGTCTCAATCATTGACTTATCAAGATCTAAAATTTGACTCCTCTATTGATATAGAAACTATATTATCAACTCCACATGATTCTGAAATTGGTTATTTTGTAGAAGTTGATTTAAAATACCCAGATGAAATTAAATATAAAACAAAGAACTTCCCATTTTGTCCAGAGAATAAATTTTCACCTACTGATAATTTTACAGATTATATGGGTCTCAATAAACCTGAAAGTTATGTTAAATGTAAGAAACTAATTTGTGATTGGACTGATAAGCAAAAATATCTTGTACCCTATAGATTACTCAAATTTTATGTGAAACATGGTATGGAAATTACGAAAGTTCATGAAGTAATATTGTTTAAACAGAAAAAATGGTTGGAAAAATATATTGATTATAATACCCAAAAACGAAATAAGACTAATGATGATTTTGAAAAAGACTTCTATAAATTATTGTATAATGCCTTTTATGGTAAAACTATGGAAAATGTTAGGAATAGAATCAGAGTTGAATTTCTAAAGAATAATGAAAATGAAAAAATTGTAAAATGGCAATCTAAATTATCATTTAACGGCATTCATAAGACCTATAACGTAGGTGATACAGGATATAGTTCCTTCACTTTCAAACAAACAGAAGTTCTAATGGATAAACCTATTTATTTAGGATTTGCAGTACTAGATTTGAGTAAATTGCTCATGTATGAAACTTATTATGAAAAACTACAACCATATTTTGGTTTAGAAAATATTCAAAATCATTATACTGATTGCGATAGTATGGTTTTAAGTATTAAGACTGATGATATTATTAATGATTTGAAAAATCTTGAAGACTTATTTGATTTTAGCAATTTGAATCCCAATAATGAACTATTCAGTAACAAAAATAAAAAAGTACTTGGTAAATTTAAAATTGAAACACCTGAAAGTATTTGGATAGATGAATTTATAGCTTTGAGAAGTAAAGCATATGCATTCAAATGTAATAACAAATCAACTAATAAAATAAAAGGAATTACTAGAGCACAAGCAAAAAATATTAAATTTGAAGAGTATTTTAATTGTTTATTTGGAAAAGAATACCAAAAGACTTGTGATATTTTTTTAATAAGATCAATTAATCATGATATCTTCCTTCAAAAGTTGAGAAAAAAACATTAAATGCATTTGATGAAAAGCGAAAAGATATAAATGAAACTGAAAGTATACCTTGGTAATAATGTATTTATTCATTGAAGTTTATTTGCTGATTCGGTACCTAAAGGTCCCTAATAATCAAATAAAGAGATATTATATTCATATATAATTGTATTCAAAATGTCGACAGAGTGTGAGTATATATATAATCAATTATAAAACTCAAAATTATATGCTTGCCATAGTGCGGATACACAGGCATTCGAGCATTCGAATTACTTTTTATCATTATGTGAACATATTCATTCAATTATAAAACTATATTTCAACATTATGTGAACATATTTAATCAAATATTTTTTACAGTATGCGTAGCTGGCCCACCGGTCAGGCAAGTAGTGTGTGTTTCTTCGCTTTGACTTCATGAGGTGAGGACGGTGAGGTTGTTCAAGTTGGTGTGGGAATTCTGAGCGAGAGTGAGTGCGAAGCACGAACGGTGAGCCACATAGTGGTGAGCGAGCGATGAATTTCTCACTCCAGGTTGGACGGCCGATGCGTCTTTGCGTCATGGAGTCAAACGGAGAAACACACACTACCTACAGCCATAGATTTGAACGCAGAAGTTGATAATTGATTTTGCATATGCTTCATAGCAATTGAGGAGGTGACAAAAAATTACGCTATTTATAAATCATTCAACAGAAACGCGACAATTTTTTTCTAACCTGGTTTATATGGTGTCTAAAACTTAAAATTTTTTCAAGATGTATGCGGAGATATTTGCATGAATCATTTTGTTTGAGCCAATTATTTGGATTATCATTTGGTGTACCATTGCCGGCTCCAAAGCGAATGATTTCATTTTTGTCTGCATTCATGGTAAGCTTATTCAAGGATAGCTATTGGGATACTTCTTTAACATTTTTCTCTAAGACTACTCCAGATTTTTTACCGGAACAAAATAACTGGTATCATCGGCATAAAGAACAATTTTGCAATCTGTTGTGGCACTAGGCAGATCATTGACGTACAAAATGCAATTTTTAAGCGGTAAACTAGAATTATGCCTATAAATATGAGTTCGAAATGAGCGATTTTCAATTATATTTGCCAAGTATTAATACTCAATGATACTAAACAGTTAGTTATAAATGAATAAATAAATTAAGTTTTCAATCATATCAGTTCAGGACATCATCGCGTGCGTCAACTTTGCAAATCCAAGGCTGTGATCGGCAGATGACGTTAGTCTTGAACCAGGAGAAAGGAACAGCAAGGTCAAAGTTGTTGTTTATGATATACTTTAGATCAAGACCCCTGTTGATTGGGAGAGCGAAGGGGGCGCTTCTCAAGATATCTCCCTCAATCTTCAATTCTCCCACACCATAGCCTATCTCAATTATCACGTTGACACATACACTTCGAACGTAAGAAGCCTGAAATACAAAATTTTGTAGCAACACATAGGCAACACAGAAATTTAAATCTTTAAACTTACTGTGAGTTAGGGTCCAGAAGTTCCAGACCCGACTAAGTACGGAAGAACGCAACGCAAAAATCTAATTTCTAGAGCTCACAACGTTACAAAATTGTCCCCAGACATAAATGACGCCGCGATTTGAATGTGAGAAATTAGACAATTGGTCTATTTATGAACTTTTTGCCTGATAAGGCAAACCTCGTTGAGATTAAGCTTCGTACTGCTAAGTCAACATCTCGACAGTCTTTTGACATCACATCGTCCGACGTTAGACTGTTATCTCATGATAGTTTGTGTGGATCAAAATAACTACAATCTAAAACTCTTTACACATTTAGAAAAATATACGTATAATTTAGCACAGTTCTTTCTTGAATGGAATACTTATAAAATGTTCAATTCTGCAATTCGAGCAACTTATCCTGCACAAAATTCACAAAGAGACGTCATAACTCTGCAGAGGTATACCCAAAAATCTTCGCCTTAGTGCAAATCGCTTGGCATCTAGATAAACAAATTCTGCAAAATAAGCAGACAAGCTTAGTAACTATTATTCGAAAAAAATTGGTTCCGCCGTTATTTTCAGAATTGAGAAAGTCTCAAGTTGGAAAAAAGGTGCCAAGTCCTGTAATACATTATCGCGTTGTTTAGATGTCTACTTTTCCTGAATGTATCTATAATCCGCAGTTGATGTATATAAAATCCGCGATTGTGACTAAATTAACGCGAATTTGCTTTTGAGTGCGTAAAATTGGCTAAAATCATTGCAATTTGAGCATATAAAAGTAGTTCCAAGCTTAATATCATACGATATACAAGTAATATACGTTTATCACAATGTTTTTATTTATTTTGAATTGTAAGCATGAAACAAAATAGCAACTTCGTCTACGTGATGTCCAAGATGAACCAAGCAAGCCCCCAAAAATCGAGATGTGCATTGAACCAGTGACCACTAAATTATATTGTTTTCATCGATTTGAGACATCCCGCAGTGCTCCTAAACTTTTTAGTTTGGTGCCATTTAGATTATCTTTGCAGCAGACAAATTTTAAATTTGCTTATGTTCTATGGTTGATTCCGCTATTTCATCAGCAAATCTAGCTTTTAGGTAAAATTTTCCATGTATAAATATTTTGAAGCAAGCTCTGAACTCCTCTTATTCATCCATAATTGCTCAGACTCAATAGAATAACTTTTTTGTAAAAAGTAACATATGATTTGATTATCGTTTTTTTCTTGCTCATTTTAGATAATGAGTAATTTCCAATTGAATTTCACAAATCAATTTTTCAAATAACTGATCCAGGAGTTTTGCGTTTACTGACCAGTGTCTATTTGCAGATAAATTCCAAGATAAAATGGAGAGACTTTTTGGTAAGAAATCATGTAATTATTACTTTTTGTTCTTGTTTATTTCAATTCATGGGTAAATTGCAGTTGAAGTAGGCAATTGAAGTTGTTCAACTGAGTTCTCGATTTTAACACTCAAATTTTTAATATGGCACTCATTTTGGCCACTTTGAATGAGAGATGTAGTGAAACTATCTTTGATTCCAAAAAATTCTTCAACCGTTCAAGTATGCTAAATTATATTAAAAAAATATCTCCTTAGCCAAGGAAAAAGTTCGTTTTTAAGGTATTCAGAATACTGTCAACTTTTCAGTAATCTCTATAGATGAATGAAGGGGTTTTCGAGAAAAGGTAAAAAGATTTTTTGTCTTTTTTCTCGCTAGTTTGTACTGTTTTATCAGGCTTTTATCAACTAATGAGTGTTTTCAATTTAAATATTCATTTCAAATGCAATAATTCAAAAATCGGTAAAACTTTATTGCAATGACACAAAAGCTGTTACTAGACGCAGTTTAACAGAAATCTGTCAAAATACATCCGTAAATAGAAGCCGAAAAACATTAAGATACAATTGAATGATTTCATTGCTGTATTAAATTGGAAAAGGTTCATTAATAGCAATAAACAGGAAAAAACAGAAAACATTTCATTTGTGAATTTTCCCAAAAAAAATACATCTATTGACTCTTAGCAATTGGAATGAACAAGACGTGTTAGAAATTTGCTACAGAGAAAACCTTTCTTATATAGATGAAAAAATTTACTTAACTGCTATGTTTACTGATTAAATAGCCAAATCATCCACAGAGCATGACAAAAATCAATACAATATCTAATGCAAAAATAGTTTTAAACGGCACTAATCTAAAAATTGAGGTTGTTTCGAAGATAGAATTGATTTTAAAAGCATCATTTTGTTGCCATTGATTTAATGCGCATATTAATTGTTGAGGGCATGCTTGGTTTATCTTAAATTCAAAATAGCTAAAAACATCGTGTTAATTTATTCTAATCCCTATATGTTATTTTGATAAGCTTGAAACCGAGCACGCAATAAATTACGCACTATTGCCGATTACAAATACTTTAACTGCGTATTATAGTTACCTTCAGTGCAAAAAATAGATACGTAAATCGCGCTAGAAAGTTTCGTAAAATGGGCAAAAAAAAATAGGATACATAGCTTGTAGCTCAATTCCGCAGTTACAATTCGGACACTTTTGCAATACGGGTTGCAAAATTCCCCGCAGTTTTACTCGAATTGTCCGAAGGATCTGTTTTTCGCAACATTGGTAGCACACATTGCATGGTCGGTGAAAGGTTGCCGACCCATATTAAATGGTCACGAAAAGACATGGTGTCTCAAAATTTGAGTATTACGTATAATATTAGACAGTTCTAAACTTTCATTATGTCAGATAGGTGGTACATCCCGGGTCGAAGTGTCACCGCCATTCAACGCAAACTTATGTAGGATAAGCGGTGAAATTGCATAAATCAGGCGATGAATGCGGCGAAAAACCTTTATAGCCTGGTAGCAGTGAAATTACATAATTTCACCGCTAAATTTACTGGTGAAGTTACATAAATTCGCCGCTTTGAAAAAAGTGTCCCAATTATGTAAGAGAAGCGGTGAATGCGATGATATTATATAAATTTACCTCTTAATTTAGTGGTGAACTTACATAAATTCACCGCTTAGAAAAAAGTGTTAAACTTGTGTGAGAACAGCAGTGAATGCGATGAAGTTACTCAAATTCACCGCTTATCTTAGTGGTGAAATAACATAAATTCAACGCTTAGAAAACGCTTCGAAATGTCTTTTGTTCAACGAAGTTAAGATACATTTATTAAAAGACGCAGTGAAAATTTACCCATAAATAATCATACATATTTTTAAAACTTTATTAAGCATTGAATTTCCGTAACTTCACCATTATAGTAAGCGGTGAACTTAGAAAAAATCACCACAATTCATCGCTAAATTGTGTAATTTCAACGCTAATCTTACAAAAATTCAACGCGTATGTTTCACAAAATTAGAGTGAATTTGATTTGAATTCAAAACAAATACGCTTGCTTTTAGTGAGACGTGGCGCAGTGGAAGAAGAAGTGGGTGACATGCTGGAGGTGAGAGGTTCGAATACCTGCGACGACGGTAGCTTGAAGTTAGTGGTCAACTGTGGTGTATTTTTGTTAGTTCATTGCTTCCTCTAGCGGTGAACTTATATAATTTCACCGCAAAGTTATGAACGAAATTTGCCGTGAAAAAAAACTTTTCACCGCTTACCTTACATATATTTACAATTTTTTTCTCGACCTGGGATATATAGTTGGTTAGTCATGTGGTTTGCTGTGACTTTACCTGTACATAATTGACGTGTTTTTGAGGCGATGTGTAGAAGTCGAACATGTGATCAATATACAGTTCTGGACTGACTCCCTTCTGCTGAGCATGGTACTTGTAAATGTACTCCTGGAAGTCGCAACAGCTGTCTGAAACTGGTGTAATATTACCAATAGGAAATCAGCAGCTGTAGAAAAGATCGTAGGTCGACTTATGAAAAAAAAACTTTGGGTCCACCGCAATTAAGTTATAAAAAGACTATCGGTTGACCATAAGCAGGGTAAAAAAAGACCATTGCTGGTCATCCGTAATAGGAGTATGAAGAACTTTGGGTAGACTTTAGTGGTGTTCTTGAGCACGTAACTAAGGTAAATTAAGGAAATTGGCGCCTATCTCGACGTTACTGGTCTTTTCATATGGTCGAGCGCTCGACTAGGGTTTCCGTTTTCCTACCACGGGCATATATTATTATGGAAGATAAGAACTGTTCCCGCAATCATTCAATCCCGGAACGGGTTATGAAAAACGCTATAAACAGTAATAACGCTAAAAATACAATAATTGAGGTGAATGCTAACCAGTTCCATCTGTGCTGACAAGAGAGAACCAATTAATGAGATGATAGGAGTGTTTGATGATATCACCCAGTGAGAACACATCCACGTCACTGTATGTCCTGTTGAGTGAAAAGAGGTCATCGTAAGACACCGCATGTAGGCAGAAAGATCGGCTGAAAAACATCACCGCATTGCTCTTTGTCTTTTAGACTGAAAAACCTTCGAGATATTTGGAACCATTCATTGCCAACCATATATTGAAGATATTAACTTGACCCAATGAATTTGACAACACTTGAAGCTTATCGCAGCCTGTGTTATATGTGATTGTAATCACATGTAGCCCTGATTGTGGGCTCAACTCTAAACCACCTCCGATGAGACCCAGAGGGCGGGGGATGGACAATGGTGGCCCAAAGGTCTGATCATGTGGTAAAATCTGGAAAATCAGTCCGAAACAGTCTGGAAACGATCTGATCAGATACCCCAGAGTGCACAAATGTGGCACAAAAACGTTAACTGAGTTTACCGGTATCAATTTTAGCTAATCTATAATGATGGCTTATAACAGAAGGGTGAAAAAAACCATTAGTTTTCAATTAATTCTTGCAAGATTTCACATTCAAAAGGCGTTTACGAAAAAAGTCATTTAGTTCCAGTTTTGCTGATCAAGAATTCTGATATCAGTCATGATATTTGGTTTTCAGTTAGTTTTAACTACCAAAAACACACAAATAAATTATCCGGAATTCAAAAACTTGCAAGATTCTTGCAAGATTTTGAATCCTGGCTAATTTTTTTTTTCATTGAATTAGGTTTCGTTACTTGTTCAATAAACAATAATTTGCTTCAAAAATGTTTCCTAAAACATTTGCACCCTGATTTATTTTTTGGCCCTGATTGATATCTTGCAAGAATCTTGCAAGCTTTGAATCATCTTGCAAGATTTGAATCCGCTCATCACTAGGGTTCTGATCAAAGTCGTCTTGCGTATGGAAAGGGCGATGAGTGACCATTTGGAACGCAACAACGTTTTTTAGATCGCACATTGGTCTGGTTATCACGAAAGTCAGGAAGATTATCTGACCAGAAATCAAAGTGGGGAAAAGGGCCTGATCAGTTGTCTCTTAGATCTGCCCGGGTCGAGGTTTTAGGGTAAATTTTCGTAAGAAATGCGGTGAATGCGGTGAATTTTTGTAAGAAATGCGGTGAAAAAAAATAATTCACCACATTTCACCGCATTTCTTACAAAAATTCTCCACATATGGTTTCCAAAGTTTACTCAATCTTATTTAAATTCACAAGAAATAACAGACATAATTGACAGTTGCCGCAGTGGAATAAGCATATGAAGGCATGCAGGAGGTCAGAGGTTCGAACCCGTGTGGGGCCATTATTTTTTGTAAGAATACTGAGAACGCGTGAAAAAAAATAATTCACCGCATTCACCGCAAAAAGATGTAAGAAATACGCGGTGAAAATTATTTTTTTTTCACCGCTTTTCACCGCATTTCTTACGAAAATTCACCACCAAACCTCGACCCGGGTGGAACCTCAACCTGCGAGTTCAATTTTGTTGCAAGGTCAGTTATTTAGTTAGGAAATGCGCATGAACCGCAATACGAGCTGGTTATCGCTGTCGAAAATTATCCACGGCGGTTAGCCACAGAATTCAAACATTATGGGAAAAAAACTCAATTGAGGAAGGAAACGTTTGATCTAACATGGATTTGTCATTAATTCACGAAGCGTTGAAAAACTCAAAAATAAAAACAGTTATTATAGTTGCGCAATTGGCCTAATGAAATTTCGCTAGAAGGCAGAAATAATGAAGCTGCGCAGCAGTAATTTATAAAAAGTGAAAACAAATTTTTCTTTAATCGTAGTGTAATTTTTAAGGGCCTCGAAACGAAGTGGAGCAAAGCCATTGTCAAACATATGATGACGTTTTCACTTTTCTTAAGCTTTCAAAGGATACATCATTTGATTAATGAAAGAAAACTTGATTTGGCAGGTTCTCTAGTTCCCACTGTTCGAGACAGGATGGCTAACTTACAAGAAGGATGGTTATCTTGTAAGTTTCCTCCAAACTTCACCGTAAGGGTAGAAATAGTGATTTTATTTATTTATTATCTCTATGTGTGTGGTGTGCGTTTGTGTGTGTGTGTGTGTGTGTGTGTGTGTGTGTGTGTGTGTGTGTGTATGTGTGTGTGAGTGCGCGTGGTGTGTGTGTGTGTATGTGTATACAAAAAATTCTTTTCAGGAACTCTACAAGGACCCACATGGACCCAAAGGAACTCTCAAAGAAACTTTCTTCAATTTCGACAACGACAACAAAAACCGAAAAAATCAAGATTGTTAAAGATCAAGAGATGAATCAAGAAATTTTGACGAAATGAAGATCTATTTATTTTCTCTATATGTTTGTGCGTGTGTGTGGTGTGCGTTTGTGTATGTGTATATGTGTGAGTGCACGTGGTGTGTGTACGCAAAAAAATTATTTTAAGGAACTCTACAAGGACCCACATGGACCCGAAGGTACTCTCAAAGAAATTTACTTCAAATTCAACAACGACAACAAAAACCGAAAAAATCAAGAATTTTAAAGATCAAGAGATGAATCAAGAAATTTTGATTTTGAACAAGAAATATGAAGATAAGTTGAATTTTTTTCGAAAAAAAGAAGATTGAAGATGGAAGGATTTTTCTTTTGATGTTTAAGATTATTGTTTTTATGATGTTTTCTATTTTTGCAAAAATATGTGTCGACGCCAAAATATGTGTACATTCATGTTCAAGTTTCTTATGTTTTTCCAGATATTAGGCAAGACGAAGGGATAAATTGTAAGAGCCTTATAAGATCGAATAGCAAACTTCTAAGAACTTATAATTTGGAAGGTTGACTTGCAACACCTTGCAAGGTTTAGTTAGTAGACTTGTAAAAAAACTTATAAGTTCGTTGGTAAACTTATAAGAACTTGTAAGAAAAACTTATATGGCGATGCATAAACATATTACAACGTTCTTACAAGTTCTTACAAGTTAACCATCCAGTCTCGACCCGGGTCTACATTGCTAACATGTATCGTAAAAAATAATTGCCAGCGCGAATAAATACACTCACCAGCATTTGTACTCTGTTGCATGTCGCGGTTCCGGAATAAATAACCCCAAGAAAAAAACTCACTTTATTTTTGATGGGAAATAAACAACCACGGAAATGAACTGACACTTCATTTTAGAAGAGCTGCGCATTTAGCGCCTTTGGCCATGCCTCTCGAGCCATGGCCATGCCTTAGCGGCTCGTGGGACTCGATATGAAACTATCACAACCGAACAAATATGACGACCAAAATTCAAATTTAAAATGTTTTTTTTTTCGTGGGGATTTATTTCCTAGACCCCGCATGACGTAATGCACCAAAGTATCTTTGGAGAACAAGATTTCTGTTTTTATTTACCCTTGTTTACGCGTCAAACGTATATCTATTGATTGATTAAAAATATGTATACTCACTCTAGCTGTATACACTTGAGACCGAACCATGACCATACATTGGGGAGTATAAACTGCTGTGACTTCCAATATCTATCATTCCAACCAATACTACCCTTCACTGCGGGTATGAATGATGAAGACGTGAACGCACCTGACAAAAGCAACTACTTGTTACACATTTTACAACCAATTGCTGGAAAAATTGTATTATTCGTTGTTATAAACTATTTAACACAAGGAGTCTCAGTTTATTTGCACAATCTTGACGGCTGCCATCCTTATTCACTGCCAATTTTATCTGACATGGGGACAGAAAAGACTTGTAAAAACCTCCCAGAAACTACATATACATTGATGAAGAATAGAGTACTTAAATAAGCATATTAGTAGAAAAATTCTGCCACGTTACACTGGCCAGACAGCCTCTGAATATGTAGCAACATACAAGCTCTTTACATATGGGCATCAAGAAACAAAATTTTGGCAAGATAAACAGGAACAATTGACCATGATATCGTAAGCCGTCGAAAAAAACTGGCACTCAAAACCAAGATCTGAAAAAGGAATTTTAAGCAGGATTTTTCAGGAAAACCCGTTTATCTCAATTTGTTGACAAAGTATGGAAATGTTTGCCAAGAGTGCCAAAATCAGGTATCATTTATAAAGGTGCATCAAGTTTTAAGTCATTGCGGGCTATGTTTGAGGCTGTCGATTTGTTTATGTTTACAGTGCTCTGCCGCACAAAATCATTTTGTAATTTGTTTCAACAGTTTGTAGACAAAGCCCTAGGCAACTAAAAAGTAGCTGTTTTAGTTTCCAAACGAAGTCTGATTTGAAAGTTAGATTCCAGAGAACAAGCAATTGATTGAACCAACTGCCAGAAACGTTCATTATCTTCCCATGAAGGCATAAGAGAGATTTCAGACCCTGGCAGAATTCAATGGCTACTCTGAAAATATTCAGTTTTTTGGATGAGGATATAAAGCCGTTTAAAACAGAAGTAAATGCAACTTTGAAAAAATAATCTATTCAAAATTTCAGAAAAGTTTGAAAACAATTGGATTCAATTCCATAAGATTATTTTCATAAGAATAATAACACGTATTTAAGTATTTAAAGTGATCTAAAGCAAAGCAAAAAGTTTTTTTTTTAATTTTGTGAGTGTTTGTGAGTTTCAAGGAAAAATATAAGGAAATTGAAATGGGAGAAAATTTTGTTCTTTGATCAACTTCAGAATTATTTGTAAATTATTGAAACCAATCGTAGAAGTATAGGAGCTGTACTTCTAAGCATTGGAGCATTGGAATAATGTAGAAATGCCAGTCAACTTCCCGGGTCACCGATCATACATTCTGTATTATTCGCAAAAATAAATCATGTTATCCACATGTTTCAATTTTAGCATTTTCTTAAAGGAAGGAAACTTCTACTCACAGATTTAAGGAACTTCGAATATTTGTGTAGAGAATTTTGAGTATTTTAAGAAACTTTGACAAAACTTTGAATATTTGTGTTTTAAAAACTACCCGGCTTAAAAATTTGGGGAAATTCTTACCTTGACATAATAGCAGGGAACAAATTAAATTTGCAACTGTGATTGAGTTCATGTTTCTCGCTCTGTCAATATGTTACAATTTATTAATTCAATAATCTAGAAATTAAGTGCAAAACCTTGACGTTTGGTTTTATTTACATTGAGAAACGGAATCGTGAAGGTTAATTTGGCTAATAACCCTCAAAATGATGCATCTAAAGGCTAGTTTTTGCCCATTTTTGAGTGAGCGAGTCATTGTTTTGAAAAATGTAATGTACTATACACATAACAATGTTGACCGTCGGGCTTCAGAGAGATTCATTTGGTCTCTTCTCAGAATTTCGTTGTTGCAAGAGGCTTTCTTTTTTCTTCAAAAGACATTTCAATTGGTATTTAATGGGACATTTTCATATCTAATTCCATACAGTCATTCGAAAGACTAACGGCTTCACATTCATAGACCCGGAATTAGCTGGAATTTTTTTTATCCCTGCAGCTTTGGAATCACATTAAACTTGATCAAAACATATAAAACGTTTGGAAATAATTTCCAGCAATTAGAAGCAGATTTTGAAGTAATTTGTAATTTAGTGTTTTTGTAATTTATGATTGCTATGATTCATCTATATCATTTCCAAACACAATAGAGAGCTGGGAACACAAAACCAAATGTATATATTTGGAGGAAGACAACTAACTTTTTTGCACTAATGAAAGCTCCTGGGAATACGCAGGTTGTTCATTTGAGAAAAAGAAAATTATCAAATTAAAAGGAGTAACTGAATCAAAGAAACAAAGTCAGTACATTCGAAGCAGTGCCACTTCAAAGTTTAGCAAATGTGATCAATATACGGATGATCATACTTCAGTTGATTCATTTTTTTCAGAGTGTTGCTATGCTTTTTCAACAAACGCCACTATATCTGCAAAAATTTGTTGCCTCAAACAGTATCGAAGAAACTGGACATCACTGCAGAAATGCGAAATTTAGGTTCTGAAGATAAATAATCAATAATAATTTGATAAATTAGGCCTAAATTTTTCCTAAAAAAATGATGAAACAGTATATGTTTTGCCGCTTGATATCGAACGGACGAGCAATTGTAAGAAAATCGGGTCTTTCCCATTATAGCCCCCCCCCCCAGTGGTCAGATAACCTATAGCCTTCCAATCAGGGTAGTTATACAATAATGGGGGGCTATAATTTCATGGGGGGGGGCTATAATGGGAAAGACCCAGAAAATCATCGGACAAAGAGAAACAGCCTCATTTAAAAACGACACTCCTAAACGAAAACTGTATCAGTGTTTTAGTTTTAATAATCAAAGAATTAAAAACAATAGAAATGTGAATAATCACTGATTCTCCCCTTGAATGAACTTCTGTTATGTAATACATCAAAGTGCTCTAAAAAGCAACACTAGCGACCAGTGTTGACAATAGCGACCCGCATAAAAATCGGAAAAATATTATCAACTCAGTTAAACAGTACACTCGTTTGAAGTGAGAGTTTTTCACGAAACATTTTTGCACAAAATGGGCCAAACCTGTTTCAATAAGAATTTGACATAATCAACGTCATAGTAGGTGTTTTTAAAGGAACATCTTTCAAATAATAGAAAATTTAAGCTAATGAATTATTTTTTTCTGGATTTATATTTACAAGGTTTATAAGTTTAAAACAAACGCATAAATTGATCACTTGTCTGCATAAACAAAAGTGAAGGGCAAAATCTTGTCCACTAGTAATAAAGTTTGGCCTAATAAAATTTCTTCTTGCTGTCGTTTCGCCTAATTAAGCTTTCTATAGAGCTTTAAATTCTTTTTATGCTAAACACAGACAGTCTTTAATTATGGTGTCAGGACAATTTTCCCAATTCCATTTTACCCAATGCCATTATACCTAATGCCATTTTACCCAACATGCCATTTTACCCAATGCCATTATACCCAATGCCATTTTACCCAACATGCCATTTTACCCAATGCCATTATACCCAATGCCATTTTACCCAATGCCATTTTACCCAATGCCAACTTACCCAATTTACCCCATTGCTAAATTAACCAGAACGACTATTTAGCCGACTATAAGATAAATGGCCCGTGGGACTTGATATGAAACTATCACAACCGAACATGGGATTAGCCGATTATAAAATTAAATGGCCTGTGGGACTTGATATGAAACTATCACAACCGAACATGGGATTATATTGTCCACAAATGTTTTAAATCATCCTTCTAATAGCGACTGCTAATTTGTAATCGGATAATTGAACGAAAAGATCAAAGAGCATTGGGTAAGTTGGTATTGGGTAAAATGGCATTGGGTAAAATGGCATTGGGTAAAATGGCAGGTTGGGTAAAATGGCGTAGGGTAAAATGGCATTGGGTAAAATGGAATTGGGTAAATTGTCATGTAACCTTTAATTATATTCCGCTAAATAGTTGCATTACTAGCAGAGTTTATAATCAAGTTAATTCTGAAAATATCACTAATTTTACTGTTGTGAATATTAATCTGTGAATTTCATTCACAATCTGTGGGTTCTGCTTCTTTTAACCCCGAAATTTTTAACCCCTATAATTAAACATAAAGCGACTAATGTCGGAAGAACTGCTCTCGAACGACAGGCGAGGTAATTTAATTCAGGGGTCGCAGCCTTCATAAGTTTTTCGGATCTATTCTGTTTCCCCCCCCCAGTGTTTTTATGACACTCAATTACAATTTATATGTTGTTATATAGCACGTTACTATGTAAGAAAATAGCACGTGCACCTGGGGGTCATTAAAGAATTATGCTCACTAAACTGGGGGGAACAGAACAGATCCAATTTTCTTCATAGGTGCAAAAATAGTTGACCACGCTAGGATTCGAACCATTGACCTACAGCTTACTCACTAGAAGCACTGCCCACTCGGCTACCGTGCCTCATTTCAACTCTGCTGCAACCGATTTTATTTCAACAAGATTTAATTCGGAGTGAGAGAAAAAGAAATCACTCAAAAATGAAGAACGAATGCGTGAAGTCAATTGAGAAGTCAAAGAATGTTCTAAGAGAAAAGCGCAAAACGGCCAGGCAAAAATTTTTCGTAAAAAAACAACGCGTTTACAGTAATTAATACGAACTTCGTTCGAGAGCAATTAAACGCCGTATATTTCTATCCCTATGTCATATAACCACGCAATTTTTTCACCCCAAAATCGAATTGACACCGACATCTTTCATCTTTTTCGGCGTCCAAAATCTTTCATCTTTTTCGGCTTTTATCTTTGATCAAAAATGAACCCTCGACAAGTGCTAATATTTTATGTGAAAACTTGATTTTAATCGAAAAAGACACTGTTTCCGTCCAGAAGTCGGATAAACTGGTACTTTCCCAGTGAAAAGTTCTAGACGAAAACTCAAAGTCTATTTATAGAGCAGTCGTAAATGAACGAATCAAAACAAAACTCAACCGCGCGTTCAAAAAAGTTTCATGAAATCATGATGGCTATTTTCGCTAGCAGCTTTTCTGTGCAAACTTTTTACTTAAATATTGCAAAACTGTTTTCAAAATTAAAGGCTCGAGCAAAAGGTTTACAGACGGGGTCAAATTCGCTAATGAGTCACATGGGGCTTCGACATAAATCCGTGAGGACTTAAAGGGGGCACCAATTCAAAAACATTGAAACGACTTCAAATTTAGATTTAAAACACTCATTGAAAACAAACGGGCAGTAGTGCCAAAATTGATTATCATTTTAGTCCCTGTAAAACTCTAAAACGTTCTGAATTCTTCCATTCAAGCTCCCTTGCTTTTTGGGGGTTTTTTCGTCCGCCACAAGCTTTTACAACCTTGGTCTGCCATTTTCTCTAAAATTTTTGGTGGAAAGGAAACAGCGAACAGATAACCTTGAATTTTGATGGTGTTTTTGAAAGCCACTGATTGAGGCAAAATCAAAATCAAGCAGAACCCTATCGGGATTACATCCTGGAACAATAGTTTATAAGCCATCGAGTAATTGACTGTACGTTCTTCCGTATTGTTTGGAAGAACATCATACAGACAAGCATGGGCAATACCGAGAATTTAAAATTGAAGGGTGTAAATTCGGAAGACCTTTTTAGATGACAATTTAAATGTTCCGTTCGCGAGCCAAATTTTAGGATCCTCGAATACTGATAACATATACGGATCACCAATATTTAGGAAACGCTCCTGGTCTTCGTTTTCACTGTCAAACAAAAAAAATCTATAAAGATATCAGTTATGTCAAAATTCCCGTCCCCTGGTTCGTGAAGACACTGTTTGAATGGTTTTTTTCTTAAAGGTTCGATGTTTGACGGCAACATTTGCTGCGTTGGCAGAACGAAGGATTATGGCTACTTTGGGCGCTAAATTTTCATTCAAATTTTTGATCTCCTTTATTACTTTTTTGAAAAGCCGACTTTCAAAGAAACGTTTTTTGAATGTGTTCTCTGTAATTGCGAAAAAGTTGGCCATGATGTCTAAATGCGGAAACGCTGCAGATGTAGCTGTGAGATTTTGAGCAATTCCAGGCAGTGGTAGACTTTTTTACTCCTTCAACATGAAAATCAAGGCCGTCTACACCTCACATTTCCTTCAACAGCCCAAAAATGATCTCTATGAGGTAACTAATTGCCTAACGATTATAAAATTGTATTTAACAGATGAGTCTATAGCTTTTTCCAGTAAATTTTGAGCCAATAATTTACAGATTAAATTTTGGGCACAATGACTGAGGTGTAGCCATTTTATAATCACACCTCAGACATGACAGTTCAATTTTAATCTCTACTAAAAGGACTAAATAGAATTGATTGAGACTTATTTGTCCTCAATTATAGGGTGCCTAAAATCGGGTTGAAACAATATAGGGGTTATATTATTTCTGTGTTAAACTTTATAGAGTTTGGAAAGGGAGGGGTGTTGAAATATAGGGTTTAAAATATAAAAGGTTCAGTAAACAGGGCATCAATCTGTGAATTAAAGGATTGTTAAGAATTATCTCAATTGATTGTTAAGAATTATCTCAATTGATTATTTATCTCGAACAGTATGTTTTATTTGTTTGATTTAAATCTGAGATTGGTTATAGAAAAAATCTTTAAAAATAGGTTAGACATGTACGTGCACGTTTTACCGTATTCCTTTTCCATGTCTTTACTATTAAAGAATTAAAATATCTCTGAGTCAGATTTACAATGTCTATGAATTTTTGTATTGTGCAAAAGCATACTACTAAAGGACATACCAGTGCTTATAAATCGTTATTGGCGTTTATTGAGTTTCTGATCTTTTTCACATCTCCACTGTTGTCGAATCATGAAAACCCAGAACCTAAAAATCTGTGCTCAAACTTCAGGTTCGGAAATAAAACAAAAAATAAATATCATCTATAAAAATGGTTCAAAAATTAAAGAAACTGTTCTAATCTCGTTACAGCTCTTTTAATAAAGTTTCAATTGTGATCTAACAAGCTTAGCATTATCAATATCATGATGCTCTTTTTGTTAACTACCAGATATTTTAAACAATATTTAATTTAATCGCGAGCTCTTTGATTATCCCTCAATGTTTTCAAAAACATGTTTAATGACAAACAGTAAAAATAATAACTAGTTAATTATTAACTTATAATTACATGTACAAAGATATTTATGATTAAGTTCTTATATTTCTTAAACGATGTTTCAAATGATTTGCTTAAAATTTTTACTCTGATTGTAAAATTGCTAAAACAGAAACGTTTGTAAATTATACGCGGAAACGCATTGACGACCTTCTTTGTCTTCCGTATCATAGAATAACGAACTTGGTTCAGCAAAATTTTGTGCAATTTTATAATTTCCTCGAACAGAAGCAGAAAGTGACCATCCCTTAGGGCTCTAATAGTGGTTCAACTATCATCTCCAATTTTCTACTTTGACTCAACAAACACAGTGAATTCAAAAAATTGATGGCTTGCGATAGAACTACTTTTAAGAAAAATACCGGAAATGAGAGTTAGATCACTTATGTATAGATATTTTATGTCGCAGTTGTGCGTTATTGTTCATATGAGTTTCCAACAACAACATTTTAATGGTTTCAATTTAAATAAAATTGAAAAATGTTGATGATTCTTCACGCTAAAACAAATACTTCGGTGACGAGGGCAGTTTATGCGCGTCTCTGTATTTTTCAGGTTTCGGCTTGATATATCTGAAGTATTCACAATATTTTTTATCTATCGACGTCATTATTTATCAAATCAATGCCGAACAACAGCAATTTTTAAAAGCACCTGATGACTAAGTACATATATCTTTGCGGGTATGTTTGTATGTTTGACTCACATCTTTTACGCTTGATTTTAAAAAAAGCAAAAATCAAAAAACTTAAATAAAATTGATTTTTTTATTCAGATCTGTCTGTGAGACTTTGTATTATACTGAGGCAAGGCTATGAGTGGACAGACCAGTTCCCCTGACTGTTAGCGATTTTAAAACTTTTTGTGGAGTTTCTTTCAATTTGTATTCTTTCTCCCATTTCCGCTGTTGTCAACATTTTGAAACCCAAGTTATGTTCATCAATTATGTTTATCAGTACAGTTAAAAGGTAAAGCAAAAAAATCATCTGTCAGAATGGTTCATAATTTGAGGAAAAAATATCTGTCCATCGGACATACTCTCAAACAGAACCAGAAATTCTTCAATCTATCACTTCTAATAATGGTTCAACAATTTTATAACATTCTATGCGGAGGTTTGACAAATACGTTAAAATCAGATTTACAATGGCGTCATTACAATTTGGCTGCCAAGTTTCGAAGTATCTGTGACTTCTGATGAAATAATTGTTCCGACCCCTCTTGAGAGGGGGGGGGGGGGGGGGGGGGGGGGAGTTTTGAGTGGTATCATTAAAAAGCCCGTCCAGCGTAGAATATGGAATTAAAAAGATTTTTTCGAATTTCGTTTATTACAGAGAGTGATCGAGGTTTCAATTTTTGTGAATAGTAGACGGAAATCCGTTGTTTTTATTCATATTTTCCGGATTTTTTACCAAATTTTCGTCAAATTTGCTAAAATTTTTAAATACTTATAACGACAATGTTGTTGGGTTTACATTTCAATATAAAGGACGCTTGCCGATTGGTTTTATCAGAGTCTTTTGGTTATCGTGGTTTAAATTTTAGTGAATATTAGACCGATTTGCGTTTTTTTATTCAAATTTTCCGGAATTTTTGCCTAAAATTTCGTCAATTTTGCTAAAATATGTAAAAATTGTTAACAATCACACTCTTAATTTTATTTTTGGAGACGAAAGGTCTTGTTGACTTTTTTGATTTAATGTTTCTGGCTAAAAATTTGGCTAAATATTTCATAACTCAGCCTTTTTCATCAAAAATTGTCTGAAATAAGCTTATTTAGTCCACTTTGATTAAATTTGCCGGAAGTACACACTCAAAAACAACTAACACAATCTTTTTAAACTACAAAAGGGAACTAATCCTACTTTCACTTCCATTGAGAGTAGTCGGGAATTAAATTTTGCCCGTTTTTGCTATTTCTACTCTATGATTATCAAAATAACAGCATATATTTTTGATCTTTTAAGTAACAATTTATCTAGATCTAAAACATTCGAAACAATTGAGTAATGAACAATCAGCAAAAGCAGGGCTTTTTATGGCCCAGTCTCGGACTGTTACAATCCAAACATAATTCAGATTGTAATCCGTCGGTCTTTTTTTTTTAAAAAAATCTCGATCTTTTTCATGTTAATTAAACAACAGAACAATTCAAATCAAAAGCTTGCCGTTGATAGGTCCCATTGGCTTACTAAGCAGTGCCCAATTAACGTATCTAGTTTATTTACTTGAAAGATTATGTTCGTTTTGACTTTTAAAAATGTTTGATTTTTAAATAAACAATGGCTTATTGAATCTTGCCACTATTTTTCTTGTAATTTTGACCAACTTGTAGATTAGTGTCAGCAGAAGAAAAACTTTCTCCTCGTCTTCTTTCTACTAAATTAAAACGTAATCTCTTGCGGTTTTACGCGTTAAGTTATGCTTTTCTGGCGTTGATACTACTAAATTTCACAATTTGTTTTCGATTTTCAGGCATTTGTATTTTTTCACATTTTTCTTCTTGTTTTGTCACATTATCACATTACTGACAGTTCATATATTAAATTATTGGCGTTAAAACACAATTGAACATATAAAAGTCTTTAAGGGCTCAGATTATGGTTTTAATGGCTTCGACAACCCTCTCTCGAAGAATTTAATTTAGTTTTTCACATTTGTCTTTAACTTTAGATTTTACTTTGTCCTTTTAGTCGTATGAAATTTCCTGGATAATGACAGGTCTCACTGGTTTTTCATACAGCAATAGATGAGTCAACATTTTGATTTGATTAGATAGCTGATTGTTTTCATGACTTTGAAAACAATTGCTTTAAAAAAAAACGTTTTTAATTTGAATTTTTGTCCTTTTTGCCAGTTTGTCACATAATCTCGTTAGTTACAAGTCATATATGATATCATTGTGCTCGAGGGAAGGTGAAAATGTACAAAACTTAATGTTTTCAAAGTAATCATTGTAAATTTACTCGCTTCGACACGGGTTTTTCGCAAAAAAAGTAAACTAATTTTTGATTTGTGTCTATATTTGACGTTCTTGTTGTATTCGTAAGAAATATTCGGAAAAGTTGCAGGTCTCAAGGGCTTCAGTTGGACGGAGCAACAGAACTATTTGGTTATTTCTTTTTATAAATCATGGCTTTTATGACTTTAAAATTAATTGTTTTTGAAAAATACAAAAGTATTATTTAATTTTGCTGTTTCTCTTTTTTTGTGTACTTTCCGATTCTCATTAATGAGAGTTTGCATACCACAATATTGGCGTTTGAAGCATGTTTAATTAAACATATATTGTGGGACAAAATCTGACTTGACGGCTTCGACAGCATTTTCTCGCAATTTTTAATTGAATTTTTGATTGTTGTCTGTTTGATGTTCTTTTTGTAACCGCATGAAAAAATTGATTAAAAGCAGGTCCTAATGCCGTCCTTTAGAAGCGTATGTGATCGTAAACATGTTGGATGTTTTCAATTGCTATCTAATGTTTTTCTCTACTTGGAGTTTAATTGTTTTTAAAAATATAAGCCAATTTTTTATTGCTGTTTTTATCTGTTCTTTTTTGTCTAATTGTTACCGAGCCTTGTTATGGAGTGGTCCCCTTCTTTTTCTAGTGAAGTACAAGTTATGTTGTTTAGCATCAGTTTTATCTTACGCTATTTTGACTTGTAAATAAGTCTTTTTTTTAAAATGGACATAAATTTTGGGTGTAATTTATGTTTGTTGTTATTCTTTTGACCTGTTTCCTAATAATGGCCGATGTCATCAATCTAACGCGGCATTTTTTACTCCACTGAGTTATTTGCATTGCAGGCAATCCTTTTTTTCATACACATTTATTTTTGAAAAATACTGTTTCTCATTTGGTAGATATTTGAGCCAAAAATGTGGATGAGCGGGGTCGGAACTTTATGTGCGAACGCACATTACCGAGCCTCCTTGTTGAAATGTAACTTGGTTAACATGGCTATTTTTTTTATCAAAACAACAGATCAACGGTTCAATGAATCTTTTTTCATGAGTCCATTTCATTTTTCCTCACATGAAATGCAGTTTGATTATAAAACATGGCACAATTTTGAAACTTATGTGCGGGACGCATAATAACGATCCTCCTTGTTTTCCAGATTATGAAATAAAATTGACACTTTCGACTTGTGAATCCACCTGCAATGTCTGTGCAATTTTGTATTATGCCAATGGAATTCTAGTGGACAAACCAGTGCCCAATAATTTAATCAAGATTAAAAATATTTAGTGGCGTTTCTCGACTCCTTGTCCCCAGCTCCACTGTTGTCCAAATTTGAAAACTGCGAGTTAATTTAATCAAATAACCAGTGATCAAAACAATGATTAAGAGATATATCAAAAAGTCCATTATGAATTCCGAAATGGTTCACAACGTATTGAAACAGAACATCTGTCCTGCTTCAGATATATTCTCGTCAGGAAGCACAAAAAATATTCATCTTATTACTTTTCAACTAGCAGTTCAGATATTTTGTAAAATTTTCTACTCTGGTTTAACACATAGCAATATTCAAATTTTTATGGCCTCGGGTTTCATTTGCTGTTGACTAACCATGGGAATGTGAAACTAAGTTGTTGGAAGTAAACTAAAGTGATCATTAGATGGCCTAAAATCACGAATTACCGTTCGTCTCTAAGATTTCTCACAAAAACGTTTAAACAGCTACCAAATGAAAAAGAAAATTAAATTAACTGAATGCTTTTTCAACTTAGTTTTTAACATTTAATCACGCTTCTCAAATTATGCAAAAGCGCAACATTCTTTTGACAACCATTTATGAAAAACGGAAATCTATTCGACTCAGTTTGGAAATAAAATCATGAAGCATTTTTATTACAATTCAGAGAATTTGAATTGCATTGGGGCGCGTTCCTTTTTTACGACTCGAAGAGATATTGGAGAAGTCCTTTTTTAATCAATTTTATTGGAGTGAATTTTGAAGCAGGAAATGAAACAAGTGAAAAAAATTGGAGTGATTTTGTTGCTGAAAAAAGGAAGAGTGGAGCCAAAAGAGCGTGGTTTTTTGTTCATATTACTGCTTTCTTGTTTTCTAGTGAGTGAGAAATTGAGGTGCGAAATTTCTGTAGGCGAGCGAAATTTTTTGTTCACGTGCGGCCTTTAATAGCAGTTTTTCCATTTTTTTTCGTAAAGAGGTTTGGTTATGGCTTTGTTTTATTTTAGGCTGGTTTTGGTAGTGGTTTGATGGTTTCTGGAAATTCATATGAAGTTTTTGCTAATTCGGAGAATATTTATGTATTTTGCTGATTTTTGGGTTAATTTTAGCGATTTTTTGACGATTGTTTGGTTTTACTGCCTCAAATGGGCATTGAAAAGACAAATATTATTTGAGCAATTTTTAGATAACGAGTGGTTACAGTTATGTGGTTATAGGGAACTTCTTGTTGAGAATTATGACAAAAATTTGGGAAAATTGAAAATTTTTCTAAACTTTTTTGCAGATGTTCAATTTTTTTCTGATTTGTAGACAATTTTCAATTTTCTTAGCCTATTATGACTTGCCTATTGTTTTGCGAGAGTCTGGATACCCTATTGGCTGAATTGAGTTTTTCTTATGTGCTTTTGAAATATTAAAAAATTTATTACCTTTTCCCAGTTTTTTTCATGATGTGGCTTCAAGTATTTTTAAAAAAATTCTCATAAGTGGTTTAAGTAGGCACTAGTTGTTTTGATGAAAAGTAATTTTGGCAGCAATAGTTATTTCGGGATCTCAATTTATGACAAAATTTGATCAGATTTATCATATTAACAGATTTGATTTTCTTGTTTTTACTTTTTTGTTTTATAGTTTTGTTTCAAGATAATCATGAATAAGTGGAGGCACGTTTTATCTGATGAGTATTTAGATGGGGTTAAAGTAGACTTCGACTTCGAGTTGTTTCCGGAAATTTTCCGGCTATCTTTTTTTAAAGATCTGTTCACACATTTTCATGATTTTTGAAGTCAAATGAGAGTAGTAATTTTGGTCACGACGAAACAAAAAATCGAACGAAAAACGAGTGGTTTTACCGCGTGAAATTTTTTCGCTTTATTTTTAAGTAGAGTGAGAAAACGGTGTTTAAACATAAATTTGCTTTCTCGCTAGTGGTTTTTTGCTCACATGCGGCAATTTCACTTTGATTTTATACTATTTTATCAATTTTTTGGATACATTTTTTTTCTAAATGGTTTTTCTAATCTATTCATAGTCCCTTCTAGGCCTAGTTTTTCATTTGAACCTAGTTTTTCATTTGAACTCATTTGAACTCATTTTTATTTCTCGCAAATTGTTTTTTGTTCACATGCGGCATTTTGACATTGATTTTCTGTTTTTAATTTTTTTATATGAATTTTTCGAAATGGTTTATCTAAACCTCTCATAGTTCGTTCCAGCTCTAGTGTTTTGTTTAGCCAATGAAAAATCTTCGATTTGTACTTCAGGACTTGTCTTGCTATGTTTTTTTTTGCATTTTTGTTTGATTCAAAAATGGGGTTATACTTTAAAGTAGGAGGCTCGGTATTGTGCGCGGTTAATTATCTACCAAACGATGAAGAGAGTGAAAAATTTCCAGTTTACGATTAGATCAACAAACCACTCAACAAAAACATAGCGCATTCGAAGGCCGATGAAACCTGTCATTAGTATGACTGCTAGAAGACATATAAAAAATCAAATAACAACGAACACTAGATAGGACCAAATCTCGATGTCTATTATTCTTAAAAACGACCAAAAACAAAACTAAAATGGCATCAGAGGACCTAGACTTAATAAACTAACCTACACTTCATTAGAAAATATAGGGTCCTGAGACTTGGTAATCGTTCCAGAGCAAAGCAAAAAAAAAACAAAATTCAGAAATAAGTTTCCGTTTTTGAGCACAATAAAAATGATGAAAACCGTAAAGTACAGATTGAAGTCATTGAAAGGTTCATTTGAACCTCCAAAAGAAATGTCTGAGACCAGTCAATAGTCAGCATACGCTATGCGGCTGCAACAAGAACGACAGATACAGTTTGAAAAAATTCACTTAATCTTTGCAAGAAAGTGGTGTCAGAGCCGTTGAAGCATAAGCTGCTTGACTAAGAACATTGAAAAGTTTAACCAAGAATAGTATAATTTGAAAAAAATCCAATGCAATTTCCGGTGTTTGAGATAAGGTGACAAAAAAACCTAAAAAACAGACAATTCTATTAAAATCACTACTTTTTTTTAATAAACTCGTAGTTTCAAAGTGAAAAACCAAATAAAAAAGCATTATGAAGGTGAAATAGTAGTTCACTACAAAGGTAATGTGGCTTTTTTAAAAAAGATCGAACTATAAATTGACGAAAAAAAAAGATTTCAAAAAATCGGCAAAGCTCAAAATTCCGTTGATTTTTTGTGAAAACAATTATCTTCAAAAGTCTGAACAAAAAATTTTCTCAACTGAAAAATAAGAAAAATTATCTTGCAACTTTACAGAAAAGCCATTACGCCTGTTATTTGAGAGACTAAGTCATAGGACTATAAAATAACAATAAAAATGGGCAGAATGCAAAATTTCAAGGACTTTTAAATGACCAAATAGTTCAAGCTATTAAATTTAGAAGATAAAATCAGCGAGACATATAGATATTCGCTTAATTTGGTTTCATTTAAATATCAATGGGTCTAATCTGTTAAAGAATTAGGTAAAATATTAAATAAGTAAACACAAACAATGAACAGTAACGAAAATTTTCAAAAAAATTGAGAAACAAATTGGCTAAGCCCTAAGAAAATCGGTCGAAACGTATAACCAACAGACAAAAAAAGAGTTGTTTCAAAAAGTCTGATGAGACGCTTTCAACAGAATGCTTGATATTATAAAATTTAGCGAAACTGAAAATTAACAAAAGGTGACAAAAATGAGAACAAAAACTGAAGAGAATTTTTATTTTGTAAAAAAAAATGAAAGTCAACAAAATCATTAGCTATAAGTTGAAATCATTTCCAAAGTTCATTTTTACATCCTTGAGAACTTTCATTTCCATTATATGTGGTATGAGATTAAGAAGAACGACAAATACGGGTAAAAATCAAAATTGGTTCTGATTTTTACTACAGATTGCTGTCGGAGCCCAAAAAACAATGACCTAAAACATGGAATACATTAAACTAATCCTTTTCTTTCTTGAGCACATTCTTTCAATTGAACTTGTTTTTGCTATGATTACCTGATGAGGAAACAATATACCTGAAATATGGGTAATTGTGCACTAAAATCAAATATTTTTTAATAAAAACTAGTAGTGTCAACGCCAAGAGTCCGTAAGTTAATAATAAAAACGTCCTAAAGATTAATTGTTAGCTCACGAGAGAAAAAATTTGACCTGTTTTTACTGATACACGCTACAGACCATCAACTTGAGAGAAATAAGGTAAAAATTTGCAAAACGCAAGAAATAACTGGCTTTACCTTAAAACAAAATATCAAAATGTCAAAGTGACATCAGTTTACAAATTAAAGCCCGCTATAAGTCCATTTAAACCACTGAATGAAGTAACTTCAATCTTTGGTTAGTGAGACTAAGTCATCAGACTGCAGAAACAACAAATTAAGGCAAAACACAAAAACTCATAAAAATTTACTAAAAATAATTTTTCAATGCCATAAGATCCGTGAGCTTCCCTCTGAAAACAAAACAAGTTTATTGGATTTTTTTGTAAATTGAAAAATTGGATTGGCAATTAATTGAGCCTTTACTATGAGTTTCTTGTCAGTAATTAACATTAGGAAGCAAAAAAAGCAAAAATTTTTGGAAAAAACCGCAAAAAAATTAAACTGATTTTCAATTGTGAAAATCCATGATAAGGTCAAAACCAGCCCTAATATTGCTGCGCGTTCAAAAAAATCAACTAACTGTTCCACACCATTGCAGTTTAGATCAATTGTTACTTGAAATTTTTCTTCCTCATATCAAAAATAAATGATGCCCTTTGTAGTATAATTATCGAGATAAATTAGCAAAACTAGCTATGCTTTAATTCTGGAAGACTGTTATAGGAAGAGTCAGTACACCTAGCTCTCTTTTGCAGTTTATGGAGATTGTGTCAACAGGTCATAGGGTCTCTACTTCCAGCAAATTTAAACAAAGTGGACTAAAGGAGCATATTTGGTTCAATTCAATTTCGATGAAAAAAATCAGTATTTTGACAAATTTAACAGAAATTTCTTCCAAAAAACTAAAATCAAGCTACTCAGCATCCCTCTTTCATCTTTAGAGTTGAAAACGATAACTCTATTTTTAGATAGATATATAATTGAATTACTTACACAAGAAAAACTCACACAAGTGCTGTCACATCGCTTCCATATTTCTCACCGAATTCTCAAACAGTTTCTCAAGCATTTATTAGAGACTGTCTCAATCCCCCAGTTAAAGTCCAGATATTGAGATAAATTGGCCAATACGGTAAAAAATGTCCACTTGTTGAATTAAATTTATACCTTTTCAGCACTGCAGTTTTTTTCAACCATAATATAGTTTAATGTTTCTAATTATTTTTTATTAGGATAACAAGATTTGAAATACAACAATAAAGAATTCATACAACCAACACGGAACAGGTAATAAGCAGCGATATGACTAAAACACCAACAATTTTTCATCAAAGTTATGTTTAAATCGCTCAGCATATGTTGAAATGATCTGTCGTCACTATACGTATTAACTGACTTCACATCAATAAATTCATAATTATGATCAGTCTCAATCTCCTCTGTAACAGCGTTTATCTCAGACATTTTCAGTGCTCCATTCACATATCCATGGCTGAGCAGCGCAGATGATCTCTGAGCGGAACCAATTGTAAGTCAGACTCGACCTGAACATCTCAAATGTATTTTTTGTTTTAAAGTATAACAATATTTTCCTTGTATATATGTGAATTGACAAGAACTTTTCAGAGAATACGCATGAGGGACAATTGCGTTCCAATAGAAAGTGGTAAAAGTATCTTTGTCAGAGCTAAAATATTTAGCTTTGGCTTCCCTAAATGTGGTCATGTGGTTATGTAGACAGGGAAAAGTCAAGGTTCCCTTTTTTCCAGCAAAATTTAACAAAAATGTACAATTCCCGGTTTTCCTGCGAATTTACCGGGGAAAAAGATCAGACTGGCGGGTTTCCCGGCAGAGTTTCCTCGAATTCGGTTCACTGGGCACCGATATAAGCTCCTAAACTTGGTTCATATAACGACAATTAAACGATAATCTTTTTGATTATTATTATGGAGCGCCAGCTTTTGTTCTCGAAGCCTATTAATCTCTCGATTTGTAATTTGAACGGAAAATTGATGCAACTTGATGAAAGACATCGTAGATCTTGAAATTCTTGTCAAAAGCTCAAACATCTTCTCAAGAACATGAAATGTCAACAATTCTCAACCTTGAAGGAACGGTTATTGAAATAGTCCAAAAAAGATCACTGACTTTTAAAAAATCATCTTTAATAGTGACAATTAAATTATGCACTTAAAAAATTTCGTGTTTTTCGTGTTTACGTGTTTTTCCTTGCTCTATTGATTTTGTGCTCTATCAAAAAAAATTATAATTGATCGAGATGCAAAACCAAGCTAATTTGATGAAAATATTGTGATGTGGTGAAAATTTATCCACTTTGTCCTCTAAAATTATGATGCTCAACAAGTTTTCAAACTTGAACCATTATTTACCATAATTTATGCTCACGATCAAACTGAGGCGACAAAGAATCACGGTTTGCAAATGTTAAGACATTAAAACATGGCGAGCAGTCAGTCATGACTCGGCTTTTGGTTGGTTCTAAATAACAAAATGGCCTGTGAATTGACTTTGATCAAGTTGGCTTTGAGGTGTGAAAAAGCTATTGCGTTCATATCTGTAGAAAACGTCCAAATGCGAATAAAAATGGAAAAACTTGATTGAAATAGAACGTTATAAAGAAACAAAGTCAGATAGACACATTGATATCTCTTTTGTTGAAAAACATGAAAAGTTGAGAAGTGTTAGGAGGTCTATTCAGGTGCAACTACTGTGAAAATGGACCAGTACTGGATTCGAACCAGCATCTCTTACTTGCAAGCCTAGTGTGCTACCCAATTACACCAACTGGTCTTAAGCTCTCGAACTTGGGCATCACTTATAACCCGTTCTTACGTTCTTTCTTGTTCCTCAAGGCTTCATTTCTCTAGCCAAGTATACGTTGAACAAGTAGAGCTTCTTGTCAAGCTATGTCAAGCTTATCTTATGCACAATTTACATTAGGTTGTTCTCTTTCAACCTTCTAACACTCCCCCTTCAATTGCGCATCCCCCCTGTCACAGTTTCTAACTATATTGTCTCTCTTTTGCGGTTAAGCTCAGAGACTAGGGTCTGGGCCCATAACCTGTTAGGGGGTCTATTCAGGTGCAACTACTGTGAAAATGGACCAGTACTGGATTCGAACCAGCATCTCTTACTTGCAAGCCTAGTGTGCTACCCAATTACACCAACTGGTCTTAAGCTCTCGAACTTGGGCATCACTTATAACCCGTTCTTACGTTCTTTCTTGTTCCTCAAGGCTTCATTTCTCTAGCCAAGTATACGTTGAACAAGTAGAGCTTCTTGTCAAGCTATGTCAAGCTTATCTTATGCACAATTTACATTAGGTTGTTCTCTTTCAACCTTCTAACACTCCCCCTTAAATTGCGCATCCTCTCTTTCACAGTTTCTAACTATATTGTCTCTCTTTTGCGGTTAAGCTCAGAGACTAGGGTCTGGGCCCATAACCTGTTAGGGGGTCTATTCAAGGGCAACTACTGTCCACTAACATGCCTGCTGTCTTCCACTGGGTAAGAGCTGCCCAGCATTCCTCGTCTGGTGTAGCCAATGTTGGACGCATTGCCACTGACTCATGTTTGCCTCCATCTCTTTGTCTCTTGCATGCCCTGTCTAGGTGACCCTTCTCACCACACTTGCTGCATTGTGCTGTCTCCTTCTTCCTGCAGTCCTTGGCAAAGTGTCCAGGGATCCCACACACAAAGCAGTTTCCTTTCTTGGGTCCCTTCTTGAAGTCACGCTTCACTGCCAGTGCCACTGAACCACTTTGTCCCTTTTGTCTCTGCACCGTGCTCTCATGAAAGTTCTGCAGCCTTTTTCTCAACTCTGTGAAGTTCGTTGCCGGGTTGAAGCTTTCCTGTATTACAAAACTTTCATACCTCATTGGCAGACCATTGAGGACCAAGGCGTTGAAGAGGGTCTCTGAGACTGCTTCCCCTGCTTCTTGTAGCCTTGTGAGCAACTCCTGTCCTCTGATGAAGAAGCTGTCCAAATCCTCAGAATCCTCGAGCTGCAGTCGAGCAAGCTGTGCCGCTAAAGTCACCACTGTCGGCGTCTCCACACTCTGAAATCTCTCTTGCAAAAGCTTCCAAGCCTTTGCTCCATCTCCAATGCTGTCATCTCCCACACAGTCATGTCTCATCAGCATGAGGGTTGTTGCATCTAGAGTCAGTGCCAGATGGCACCACACATTGTTCCGTTTCTCCTTGATGTCTGCAACTTCCTTCTCATATGCATCCTTCAGCACCTTGTGGTTCTTCTTTTCATCATTGGTTGCCCCATTGGCCAATGGCGCAGGCTCATTGGGTTGCTCCTCTGTCCCCAGTAGTGATTTGTAGAGTCCCTTCGTCTGCATCATCGCCACAAATCTTGTGCTCCAGATTGGAAAGTCCTGTGCCTTTCCTGTGTAGGTCAGCAGCTTCACTGTCTGTTGATCCAATGAAGTTTGAGCAGGCAAAACAGTTGTGAAAAGAAAAGGTACTAAGCAGAAAAGGATTATGACTGTCAACAACAAATTAGTTTTGTTTTGGAAATTAATTTTATGACTTAAAAAATTGCTGGGCCCATAACCTGTTAGGAGGTCTATTCAGGTGCAACTACTGTGAAAATGGACCAGTACTGGATTCGAACCAGCATCTCTTACTTGCAAGCCTAGTGTGCTACCCAATTACACCAACTGGTCTTAAGCTCTCGAACTTGGGCATCACTTATAACCCGTTCTTACGTTCTTTCTTGTTCCTCAAGGCTTCATTTCTCTAGCCAAGTATACGTTGAACAAGTAGAGCTTCTTGTCAAGCTATGTCAAGCTTATCTTATGCACAATTTACATTAGGTTGTTCTCTTTCAACCTTCTAACAAGAAGCTTTGCACTTAGGTATCGGATAAGTTTTGCCAGATTTGTACCTGTTATGCGTAAACTACGCTCAAGTAGTGTTCTAAAAAAACGTTTTTGGAAAATTTACAAGATAAGACAACGACCCGTATATGAATAACTTTTATTAACTAACTATAAGTAGAAAGAAAAAGTAGGCATCTGAATCCAAAGATAGAGTGGTCTTTGATTAACCCAAAAGTACAAAATCTATATCAAGGAGTAAAACAAGGAAACACTTATTTCGATTAAAGTGCTCACATCTCAATTATTTAGCAAGAGCTTAATAAGGACACGTATCCAAATTTCAAAACAAAAATTGTTAAATGTGAAATCTTAATGTCAACATTAGTAGGCAAACAGTTAAATGACTTGTCTCTTTGAACAAAATATAATAGGAAGTATGACACGCTCAAAAAAAATTTACTCTCCGTTCGTTATTTTTTGTCTCTTTTTTGTTCCTTATCGCCAGAAACTAGTTCTAGAATTCTCTCATTACATTTTCTAAAAATCCATGTTTTTTGCAAATTCTATCACTGATCGACAACAAAACGTTAATGTGGATCATCATAAATTGACATCAAAAACTGTATGTTTAGTCAAAATTTAATTTTTTTAATAAACATTTCAAAATTTTTTCACATATCAACTTTCATCGATTCGTTCTTCATGATTCTATTTTCAATTTTTATTATACCGAGAAAAATAAAATTAGATAATTATTTTTACTTTTTCACCTATCAAATTTCATTGAGTAATAAAAAAATAATACATTTTTTCGTCAACAGATTAACAAAAAAACTATAAGTGTTATTAACACTTTCTTTACTTACAGAGAGAACAACAAAAGGCAGTCTTTTATTCAATTTCTTAGGTTCGGAAACCCTTAAAAGAAATTTCAATAGAAACCCCCTAGCAAATCATCATTGCCTAATACGAAATTTTTGCGGAAACGGTTAGCAAAATTTTTGCAATCTATGATGAACAACGTTGCCACTTCTTCAATGACATCAGGTTTAAATTTTTTTTTGTCAACAGTTTTCTTTTTTTTTGTCAAAATGGTCTCACTATTAATTTATTTTTTATATCAAAACCTGAATGTTTCGAATAAATTCCATGTGTTTTAAAGATATTTAAATCAAAAAAGCAACACTTCTCTGCACTCAATTATTTTCCGTATTTTTTCATAAATTATTTCAAAAACTCATAAAAGTGTAACTCTCCTACGCTAAAATTTATTGCTGCAATTTATTGTTGATGTCTGTAATCGAATCAAATTTAGGCTTTGCATTTATAACTCTCACTAAGTGCTTAATTTTGCTGTTCGTTTTTCATGTCACTCTACGCTGCTTTACCATAAATTAAATCTCTTTTTTGTAAATCTCCAAGATAGGTTGCACACATGTTTTTATATGCGGAAATTATTAGATGTTTATGAAAAAACCGTTCCTAGCTTCTAGAAACTAGCACGAAAAACATTCTTTTCATGAATCAAAAACTGAATATATAATTTGAAGTTGAATTTCTCGTCAATCAAGACCCCAAGCTGTAGTTCTAATTGATAAGACTCATAAGAGAAGGAGTCATTGTTAAGTTTGCTGTAGCTTCTGGAAAATGGTTTTCATACAAAATGAACGGTAATGGTCCCAAAATTGAAGTAAATTTAATCATAAAGTTAAAAAAGAGGATTTAATTTCTCCGGAACGTACTTTTTGTTCTGCATTTGTCAGATAGCTTGTTAACAAGGTATTACGAAGCCCATGGAAACCCATTCTGTACAAATTTTCACCGAGATTTGAGTGATCTACAGTATCCAACGGTTTTTTTTGTCCAGAAAGCCTGCATGTGCTGAAGTTGCTGGTTTGTTCAAATTGTATCTGAATGAATTTACATTTGATTTCCAGGCATCTTTTTTCACTAGTTTTGATCGAAAACGAAACTGATTGTTGTGCAATTGATTTGAACGTTTGAAAAACTGGTCATTCTGATGTAGATAATGTTTTCGAATAGTTTTGATATACCAGGTAATACAGAAATGCGCCTGTAGTTATCAGCTTCAGAAAAAATTTCCAGATTTAAAAAGTGGGAGAACAAGTGCTTTCTTCAAGCAGTCTGGGAGTGTTTGATTTTCCAGTGCTTTGTTTCGTTCTTAATAATTCAGTTTTCAATTTTTATGATACCGAGAAAAATAGTTCTATTTCAGTCTTGGTGGAAATATCTGGTATATATGTTTGAGTTACATTAAAAATGTCTTCATAGGTATGTTGGAGGTGGTCTGTTTGCAATTAATTTGGTGTAATCACAACTAAAGTAATTTAATTCAGTTGCTAGTTTTAATCCACCAAATAAAACTAGCATTAGGCATTTCTCGACCTTTGATTCTCAATAATGTCTTGTTTTCAAGGGTTGCTGATTGTTTGCTCAAAAGATAACAGAACTTGAGCTGTGTGTACTCTCACATAATTTAGAAAACCAAGACCATGATTTTATCCAAATCTCGTTGTGATATCAACAGTTACCTAACTTATTCAAAAAATAGTTCGAGAGACTTGTTATCTCCGGGCGATGAACACTGCAATAATCAAGCAGAGGGATCAATTTACTTTTGAAACAGGCTACTTTTCCCCATCCCCAGTTCTGTCGCACTATACGAAGAAAAGCGAGAAAAGAGTGGCGGAAAAAGATAGTTTGATCAGAAGTTGATCAATAAATACAACACGCTTTTTGTCGCCCTCTCGAATTTGGGCTTTGCCTCGGAGCTTGATAATTTGTTGATGACGATGAAATTCATTATAAACTCTAATATTCACCTGACGTAGTTTGCAGGGATGAATTTAATTTCTCCTGTGTTTTGAATTGGGAAGATGAAAGGTGTGTTTTGAAGAATCCGGCCGTTTAATCGAAGCTTTCCAGGACCAAATCCGACCTCTGTTATGACGTTGTGGCACAAGTTCTCAGCATACGTCGCCTTAAAAAGCTTCAGTTTTAGAAAAAACTGCCCAAAAATAATACAAAAAAATTTTTTAAACAGCGAACACAAAAATGTGACGTTACATATATAGGACTCAGAAGTGATAAACGGCGGTTTGACGAAAAGAAAATTGACACAAAAGTAACGATTTTGCCAAGTTTCTACGATCAAATTGTTTAATCACAAAGAGTAAAATCAAATGTAAACAAAGCCATATATCATTTGCACCGTTTTTGGCAATCAATGTGCTTGCTAACAATTGAAGTAAAGAATGTGAACTATTATTCGGTGCGTTCTGGAAAAAAAAGAAGAATATCAAATAAGTACCTGATAAAACCAGAATGGAAAAAGGAAACTGGAAAATCTGGGGTTGCGAAACAAAAAAAAACATCTCATTTAAGTTACATTTATGACTAACATAGATATAGTTGACTTGTTTGTTCGTGAGAGAGAAGTCGAAAACGTGATCAAGGAACAGCTCAGGACTCACTCCCTTCCTCCATCCATGATTCTTGTAGATGAAGCTTTGGAACTCGCAACAGCTTTCTAAACATCTCTCTCGTATAGCTTACGTGACTCTGATGAGGTTACTGAGCATTAACTGAGAAAAATTGGAACTTTAGTGGCTCCAGATTTAAGTGAGAATTTCGAAGTATATTTGGCACAGTTACATAACCTTGCTTGAAACAAGCACCTTACTATCGATACAAGCGCGAAACTAGAGTTCTAAAATGACGAAGGCTTCAAAATCAATCTGGCACGGAATATAGGCAGCTCTGGTATTTTAAAGATTCGGCGTTTTAAAACTTGTATGTGCGGGTTCCAGTTAGCCATTCAGTAAATCACCACTTTACATTATTTCTATTGACCGCAGATTTTCACATAAATCTCACACAATGGCGAGCACGCGTGTGTTTTGTAACCTTGAATAGCGTTTTTGTGACTTGAAGCAAATTAACAGAGGTGATAGGATTACCTGAATCATTACTTTGGAACATGGAGTACCAGTTGATGGATGTGAAAGAGTGACGGATGACAGACTCAAAAACTTCTAGGTCAGACTCTAGAGGCATTCTGTTTATGAAGAAGCGGTGGTCATATAAAATGCTGTACAAGCAGAAGTGCTGGCTAAAATAGTATTTAGAGTTAGAAAATAGAATGATCGCTTTGAACGAAGAGTACCATATATAGATGATCATTTTATGGTTAGAAGATAAAGTCTAGACATTGAATAATCACGGCAGAGTATGGACATTTTTGTATCAGAGAGGAAGATTATTGTGTTCACCTCAGATAAGACAATGTCCATACTTTGATAGCGTCTGATCAGAGGTGAAAGTGTGGATAATGTCTGATTAGCTACAATCTATAAACATTGTCATGCTAGAGGCTAATGCCTAGGCATGGTCTCCTCATAAGCCGAAATTTGCTTATTGTCTGAATAGAGGTGTTAGGAAGCTTATCTGATTAGAGGAAGCTTAGAGATCTCGCATGTTTGTAGAAAAGCTACCATAGCACCGCACAGGGAGACATAAACTGAAATTGGTTGATTTCGATATCCAGGATTTCGGTTACGTTGACTACATCGTTTGCAGCATGGTTTCCAAAAAATTGTTCTTTCACCTAATTTGGCAGAAATTAGTTAAATTTAAAAACAGAGACCAGTTATAAAATTCTTCAATGTGAGTGCCCCAATTCAATAAAGTTGTCCCTTGTAAGTCCCTTGTATTAAAACAATAAAAGGAATTTAGTTACACGCTCAGTCAAATTTGGCCGATGATTTAGGCCTGTCTCTGCAGTGTCATGATCTAATCATTAATATACAATTTAGACTAAAACCCCAAAAAGTCATTCATAATTAGTTTAAAAACTTCTTTTTGTAAAGGCTTTGTTGTTCTGCCTCTGAATACAATGCATGTTAAATAGATCGCTTATCTTGCATCACTCTAGCAGATTTATTGTTAGAATCCAGACAAACTTGCTTTCAGGAATTTGACACTCTGTAAGCTAATCAAGCTAATGTCATGATAGTAAATTTTTGATACAATTTTGTTTATAAAAGATGTTTTTCAGATCTGCAACTTCTGCATGAAAACATATAATGTTAGCTTAAAGTAAATTTTGCTAAGATCTCTGAAAACAAAAAAACTGCAAAAACAAGAGAAATGTTTGAGACAAATCATAAAATGCAAAGAACTGAAGAAAAGTTATAGAGGCTAATAAAATAATCTATTGTATAGCAGGGGAATGACATAAAGTTGGTTTTATACCACAACGTCAGACAATAACTAGCTTTCATATTTTATATGACACCAAACTGCTGTAATTGAATCAGTTTAAAAAAATTTAGCAGAAAAACAAGCGATTTGAATTTGATATACTTTAAACGATTACCTGTGATTGTTCCCACATTTTTGAATAAGTGAGGGAACTTTATGCCAGGCATATTTTTGTTTCAGAAATTGTATAAAACTTCTTTAGGGCAAGCGCAGCTAATTTACGCGGTGCCGTTTACAAGCTCTTTGCCTCTGAAATTTCACTGCAAATAGTTATCGAAGATGTCTTTATGCTAAGAAGTTAGTGGGACATAAAAAACAAGCATATTGTCGATCAATTGAGGCCAAATTGTATGTTTTTGATATTTGGACATTTTGCCACTTCCTTGTTTTTGATCCCTTTTGCTCGCCTTTCAGACAATCTTTGAGAGAAGCAGAACCTTTTTGGACCCTTTTAATATGATTAATAGTACAATATATTTTGGAAATATTTTTCATAACAAAGTGAATAGTATTAGCGCAGTCTTAGCAAAAAATTGAATCTGAGCGCAAAAAAAGAGGAACACAGATTTTTTGATGGACAGTTTTTGTGATGACACTATTTCCTATCATAATTTGTTCAAATTTTCTCAGTTTTTGGATTTTGAAATAGAATTTGGTGACTTTAAAAAATCTCGGCCAATTCACGTGGAAATCGAATAGTTCCACGTGAATTGGCCGAGATTTTTTAAAGTCACCAAATTCTTTTTCAAAATCCAAAAACTGAGAAAATTTGAATAAATTATGATTGGTATCCATGCAGTGCTCTTTAAATCTGGAAATCAAATTCACAATAAAAATTTCTAGAAATATTATAGAAAACATTCATAAATATTTTTTGACCAATTTGGCTGACATATCATTTAGTTTGCCATTGGTGAATTAATCTGGTGCTTTTGTAAACCAAATTCAGCTCTCCACTATCAAAAAGAAGATTGATTTGAATATGAGCTGTGTTTATCGATAAATGTACATTTGTCAATGTCTTGGGGAATGTTCACAAAAAAACTATGGGAGAATATCTCAGCTCAAAATATCAAAATTCTTAAAACGGTTTTTCGAGAAGTAGGTTGATAACTGTTTCGAACACGAGCAATGTTGTGCAAAGGATAGCAAGCATTATTTATGCGTTTGGGTTTTAGTTCGTGTCCTCCTTAAAGTCCAATAACTTTGAAACATATTAGGGACGAAATTTTTAATGATTTGTATGCAGTTTACTAGTTTTATGCTGAAAAATTGTTTTTCGCCAGTTTTCTCGAAAAGTTCCTGCTTATGACAAGATTTATTTGTTAACCTTAAGAACTATCACTTTTTTGATATCATAGTCTCATGTTGTTGCTAGAATAAAAACTCTTTCTTTCAAACTGCACCTTCCATTTACTCAATATTTTCTATTGAGCGGAACTCTGGTGTTTTAAATTTTGATTAACCTTTATGTGAAATTTCAGTTAACGAGATTTTAGTAATTTTTTGGAACACATTCTGGATCCTTTTCATTTGTGCCCCTCTCGCAGTTCGCTATGCATCCCCAGTTACGGAGAACGTGCTATTACATACCGAAACATTATGTAAAAATATGGCATGTGCTTCTGGGGATGCAAATAATATGCAGCAACTAAGCTGCGGACACAAATTAAACAGATCGCACAAGTTTTTTTTCTAATTTTGTATCAGTTGTTTTTCTAAACTTGGCAAAATGTACCATTTTGTGCAGTTGCCAAAATTAAATTTTGTACAGATTTATTGATATTGTTTTTGACACGTTAGGTTGAATGGAAATGATAGTTTTAATTCAGGCCCTTCTATAAACAACATTAAGCCTTCATAATAAAATAAGTCTACCACTTTTTTCGAGCGCGCTAAATTGAGCTCAATTTCAGTGTTAAGAACAACAGAAACTAAATAAGCCAAGGAACCCTTGCAATGAAGACTTGCTTTCAATTTGTAGGCCCACGATGCCAGTTTTTAACGATAGGCGTAATGTAAAACTTCTAAAAGTTTTTATTGAGATATCCGACCAAAAAAATTACCAATTTTGCTACAATTTTGAGTTACGCACATTAAAATTAGGTTAAAAAGCTTATGTTAAAAAAGAATGCAGTAACTAGCCGTTTATTACCGACTTCAAAGTATGCCTGCGCAGAGCAAAATCTCAAGCAAAATCTAAAGTAAAAGACTGGTCGTACAGATCCAATTCAACCAAGTTTAAACCAAAACTTGTCATTTTTTTCAAAAGAAATTTTTATTTTCCTCAGGGCTCGAAACCAAAATTCTGTACTGATGAAAACATAACAGTAACCTTCCCAGTGGTGATTTAATGCAGTGTATGTAAGGACGAATGTGGGAACGTTTTGTTTTACGCACAGAATCAAGCGAGAAGAATATAATAACTTGTTGTCTAATGAACTCGTCGAAATATGAACAGGAAGAGTTCTGATCAGATGTTGACAAAGAATACAAGAACCATGATGCTTTTTTTTTAAAAATGGTTTTGGATATTAACAGGAAGCATCACAGTTTTTGTATTCTTTGTCAGCCTCTGGTCGAAACTTACCCTGCTCATATTTCAACGTGTTGAAATAGACAAAAAAGTAATGTTATTCTACAGAAATAAGGCTCGCGTAACACAGCATGACACACTAGAGAAGACTAGTGAAAAGCATCAAACTTAACAAAAAATTTTTAACGAAGCAAGTCTGCCCGGCTGAATGAAATGAAGTGACATACATTTATTGTACTGCTGCTGTTATCTGCCGGTGAACAGACGCGAAAACCTACACCGTGGTTTATATCTGCTTAAGCAAACTATTGTTGTTTCTTGTCCTCAACAATTTTGATTTGAACTCGAAATTTGAACTTGAAGTATTCTATTATCTTTTGAACTTATAGTATTCCAATATCACAGTTCAATTTTTGCTTTTCCTTTATAAACTGGTTTTGGATAATAATAAAGAAGAAAAAATAATCCAGTTTTATAAGGCGAAAGCTTTTTCTAATTTAATTGAAAAAAGTTTGCTGCTTTTCACGAGTGTCATTGACTGAAGACATTTGAAAAAACATTTTTCAGGAATATTGCTCAAAAACGTTCACTTCTTATCAAACAGTCACATCCAAAATTCCACAAAATATGACCGTTTTTTGACTGCTCTCGTCAAAACGGGTGCCCTCCTTCAATAGCCGCCATTGTTTTTGATGACTTCCAAACCCGTACCGAACCCCCAGAGCCCAGCAGGCCTGATTCAGAGATTTTCCAGAGGCCAAGTCTTGGTAGAGAGATGCCAAGACTTGGGTAGCGGAGCCAAGACCTGAGACATCTCTGGGCAGAGAGAGGCCAAGACTTGGTTTTTTCTGGGCAGCGCAGAACCCAAGTCTTGGGTTTCTCTGAGCAGAGTTAAGGTTTACATCATGAAGATCCGATGTTTTTAAATTAATTTAATTTCATTATTTCCTAAGATGATGACCAGACTCGAAGAGAAGTACAAGCAAGAGGGACCTGGCACTTACCTCACATCGCGGCACTTGACACCTAACCAAGTAAATCTGCCGGGCAGAATGAAATGATGTGACATCCAAGTTATTCTACTGCTGCTGTTATCTGCCGGAGAACAGAAGCGAAACGCTACTGCCGCTGAAAACCCATAGCGTTTTAAATTGAAAAGTTTTCAAAATCAATATCACTGGATGGAAACAACCCGACTTCAAAATCATTTGGGAGATCAATCGAAATCCTACACCGCGGTTCATATCTGCTTAAGCAAACCATTGGTGTTTCCTGTCTTCAACAATTTTGATTAACTCGATTTTTCAATTCATCGGTCTTAAATTTGCTCAAAATTTGACCCTCTAGTATTCTATTATCACAGTTCGAGATAAATACAGCAATTAAACTCCTCAACGCTACAGGAGCAAACCCAGGACGAAGTCCGCGACCCAAGACAGGTATTGGCCAGACCGATTTGGGTCGCGGACAGGGAGGTCCAGTGCGACCCTCCACAATGATCTGGAAAAAATTTGGGTCGCGCCTTCCGTCTGGCCAATGACAATTTTAGTCTGTTCGGTCTGGCGAATACGCATATTTCGGTCTGGCCAATACCCATATTTTGGTCTGGCCAATACCCATATTTCGGTCTGGCCAATACCCATATTTCGGTCTGTTCGGCCTGGCCAATACCCAAATTTCGGCCTGTTCGGTCTGGCCAATACCCAAATTTCGGTCTGTTCGGTCTGGCCAATACACATATTTTGGTCTGTTCGGTCTGGCCAATACCCATATTTCTGTCCGTTCGGTCTGGTGAAACAAGCACTTTTAGTGAAAAATCTCGTTTTATAAAAGACTCACTCCCAAAGGACGTTCCTACACAAAGTGGAGTACTTGCTTGTGGCTTTCCTATCACACTTTGAGGTACTGATCCGAAAGTGACATTAATAGCGGTTTAATCATCATGGACAACTTGAGGCTAAATTTTATAAATGCGTGCTGTATTGACTGTTTTTCAAAATAGCAGCCCATAAATGGTAAACGACATCTACTTCTAGATGATTGGAATACTTCATTAACCTTCTTTTGAAATTTGCATTTGTCTTTAAATCGACGGTTTTTTTTCAATAATTTCTTTTTAAAATCTCATATTCATTTGTCATTCAAAAAAATGAAACGAATAAATTATAAATTTTATTGGATGCTTATTAACGTTTAAATGAGTCTGGCTAATAGTCTGGCCTAGGATCTGTTCGGTCTGGCCGATGGTCTGGACAACGGTCTGGCCTAAGGTCTGTTCGGTCTGCCCAATGGTCTGGACAATGTCTGGTCAGTCTGGCCAATGGTGTCCAAAGTCTGTTCAGTCTGGCCAGTTTTGGCCAAAGTCTGCTCGGTCTGGCCAATACCTATCTTTGGGTATTGTCGGTCTGGCCAATGCCTGTTTTGGGTATGGTCGGTCTGGCCAATACCTGTCGTGGGTCGCGGACTTCATCCTGGGAAATGAAGGGGAAATGCTTTTTAAACAAACAGTAAATGGATTAAATGAATCTTCCAGTGGGATACGAAGCCAAGATAAGGAATGCTTTTGGGAGTTTTTGATCTGCTGTCTTAATCCGTGGCTCTCCGTATTCACAGTATTTGTACTGAAGTTTACGCTCATTTGAAAAATTTAAATTATGAAGGTTTCATCTTGAAATTTCTCCTGACATTTAAATTCGACGAGACTATTTTAATGATGTCGTAATTATCTTTGATTTTAAGAGGATAGTGAAACTGATTGTTTCGATATTTGGTATCCACCAAGCTCAAACATTTAAGATGCATGCCTCAATTCGCCAAGAAATTCAAAAACTGTATTTAATTTCAATTATTTTGCAACAAAGGCTTTTCAGTGATAAATGAAGTTTTGCAGGAGTAATAAACAACTAGTTCAACGAAACGCACATAGCCACAATAGTAGTAAAATAAAAATATCAAGGTTCGAAACAAAAATGAATCAGTTTTGGTTAAAAACAACTCTGAATTAACTGAGAGTATCATTTTGAATGGCCAAGTAAAAAGGTGGTGAAGTAAAAGGTGGTGAGGTAAAAATAAAAATGACTTATGGTACTTTCTGGCTAAAAAAGATATCTCTTTTGATTTCTAGCATCCCAAACAGATTTTCTGAACACGATTTTGATATAATTTTTAGGTACAATATTTGCCCAGTTCAACAAATGTTTATCAGCAAATCGAAGACATTATAAGAGGACGTGAAAGATTATTAGCCAAAATTCGAATTCAGCCGAAAAAAAAGAGCCTGCAAATTTTTTCGCATTTTCTGTCTCCAAACATTTTGTCCATTATGTTTTAAAGTGACAGCAGAATTCCTCTTTTCATTTTCCTCTAACTTTTCCGAGGCTAAATTTTCTGCTATGTATTTTAACATACACCAACTAATGCCGGATGAATTTCTCTCGAATGACAGGCGGAGCAATTTAATTTATAGGGGGCGTAGGTTAGAAACGTTTTATGGGTGCAAGAATACGGACCGCACATGGTTCAAACACCGGATCACCAGGACGTTTGGCTGACATTTTAGCCACTCAGCTACAATTACTTCGATTTTTGTGCGCTTACAATTGCTTTTTATATGAGGAAAAAGATTTATTTCAGAATGAGAGCAACTTAGATCACTCACAAACGAAGAACACAAGTGTGAAAATGGCATGAAAAATCGAAGAGCATTCTAGAAAAACGCAAAAACTGCAGAGCGAAAACTTTGCAAAAAAAGACCAAAACGTTTACAATAGATGCCACAAAATTCGCTCAAGAGCAATTAATAGCTATCTCAGACATTGCCATACTTTAAACTTTTCAACAAGTTTAGCTCTATCAGCTTAACCAAATGATTGCGATGGCTCCATCACAAATACAGTAAAGCTTTTGGCCTTACCTCGTCCACATAACGGTTCTGACCTCGAACGTTCGAGTTCTGATTTTTCTTGGACACGACAAACTTTAACAAGCGAATCCAAACACCCAGAGTAATCAACAAATCATAAAGATAGCTGGCAGATTGCCAGAAAATAGCTGCAGTGGCTTCGTAGATCTGCAGTCTCAAAAAGAAATGTTACATTTTGATTATGAATCTGTATAACTTATTGCATTGCTGCTTCTATCAGCCGCTCTTAAATAGCCTTCAATTAGAGTGATATACATCTACTTGACCTTATCTCTTTGAATTAAATATAAAAAAGTAAATTTCAGTGAGGAAGTCATTTTTGAGAGTGAGGTGAGTCACGCGAGACCAAAAATTTAATCACGCGAATGAAAAAATCTCGCTCCAAAAAGAGAGAAAAATGACGTCACGCACGTAATTCAGTTAAATTGCATGAACGAATGAACAAAAAGTGGCTGTGACGTCATATCGTCGTAACAAAAATCTTGACGAAATGAAAAAACATAGCAGGACAAGTCCTGACGTACAATTCAACAAATTTGTATTGACAAAAGAAAAACTAGACTTAAAACGGAGTATGATTGAATTACAAAAATCATTTCTAAATAAATCAGATCAAAGAAATAAAAAAACAGCAAATCAAAATACTGCATGTAAAAAAACAAATAGCGAGAAATGGAACTTGGTTGAAACCAAAAAACTAGGCCTAGATTGAACTATGAATGGATTGTGAAAACTTTTTGGAAAAAAAATCGGATCCATAAATTGAAAAAAAAAGAGTAAAAAGCAAAGTGAAATTGCCGTATGTGAACAAAAAACCACTAGCGAGAAAGCAATTTTTTTTCAAACACCGATTTCTCACTCTACTTTAAAATTAGAGCAAAAAAATTCACACCATAAAACAAATCGCTTTTTCGCTCCTTTTCCTGTTTCGGCGTGACCAAAATCACTAGTCCAATTTGACTTCAAAAATCATGAAACTGTGTGAATATATCTTAAAAAAACATAGCCGGAAAAATTCCAGATACGACTCGAAGGAGAAAAATGCCCATAAATATGACTATACCACTAGAACAACGATTGTGAACCCTTAACCTCCACAAATGCCATAAAAAATTAAGGGAGGAATAGAAACGGCATCAAACACAAATTGAACAAAAAAACTATAAAACTTAATGAGTTTTTTAATAGTAAAAGGAAATATAAAGGCGAATAAAGTTCCTTTGCAATTAGAGCAAGGAAAAGCTCGCAAAACAATGGACAAGTTATAATAGGCTAAGAACGTTGTCTATGATTTTACAAAAAATGACAAACTGCAAAAATATTTTTAAAAAATGGTTTAAAATTTCTCAATTTTTCTGTAACTTTTCCTCAGAAAATGATTTAAACCAACCAAAACTTTAATCAATTGGTATCTGAAAATTCCTCAAGTAACAAGCTTCTATTCAAATCCCACTTAAAGCAGTAAAAAACAGGTAAAAATCATTAAATTTCATCTAAAAATCAGCAAAACTGACTAAAAACCTCCAAAGTAGCATTAAACTCAAATTAACTACTTGAAACCTTCGATTCCCTTTAAAACAAGTCTAAAACTAAAACAATATCATAATCAAACCTCATAACCATCAAAAGTTGCAAAAAACTGCTTTTAAAAGCCGCACGTGAACAAAAAAATTCGCTCGCTTAGAGAAAATTTTTTCACACATCAATTTCTCGCTCTCTCAAAAATAGCGGTATTGAGAGAGCGAGAAATTGATTTCTCTTTTTGCTCGGCTCTTCACTTTTGCTCGGCACCAAAATCACTCCACAATTTTTCACGCGTTTCCCGCTTCAAAAATTACTCCAATAAAGTTGATTTTAAAAAAAGGACTTCTGCAATACTCCTCTTCGTGTCGTAAAAGGACAGCGCCCCAATACAATTCAAACTCTTTGAATTGTAAAAAAAAACCTCTTGTAAAGAGGTTTTTGGCCTTCTCTTGTAAAGAGAAGGCCAATGATAGCCCCAGCTATCGCTGTGCGGCTATTAATATAGCATCCCATAAAGATGAGTTCCAATTAGTTTGATTGCATCAGTCAAATCTTAACTTTACCCAAATGGGAAGCATTATATTTCGAAATAAATTTCAAGTCTAGAGAAATCAACAAAGGGAGTTGAATGTGCTTATTATTTTCTGAAATCTTTTTTTTTAAATTTCAATTATTGCATTTTGCACAATATAGAATTTTCGGTCAAATCAGACATCCAAACTACTCGAAGACACAATTTTCAAGAAGATTCATTATTAATTCAAAGAGACAATGAAGATAAATTTAAATATTTTGTCCACTTTTCGCCAATTTCTTCATTCCACAAATCTCATATTTGATTCAGTAAAATAGATTGAAAAGCTCGGCAATCGACTCAGAGAATTCAAAGTAACCGTCATTTGCCTACACAGCAGAATCAAGCGTTTGTATTTGTTAGGAAACAAAAGTTTAAAGCCAGACTTCAATATCGTTCTTAACTCGTATTCCATGTAGGATTATATTTAAGAAAAAGTGGTGGTTAGAAATCAAGACCCTAAGCGCTGCAGTGAGTTCCTGCTTGTAACCTCGGGTTTGTGCAAAAGATCCAATTTAACACATTTTAAAAGACTACTCACCAAGAAACAGAAGCTGTTGTCTCGTGATAAACTTCATAGAAGCAAGCAACACAACATTGGTAACCCAAAAGCATAACAAATGAAGCAATCGCAAACCAAGAATTAGACTTCATATTGAACTCATTTTTGAAATGAGGTGAACTTATTGGTATACTAACTTAAGTATTGACCGTCATCAATATGGCATCATTTAACTTCTGTATACACAAGTAGTTACGCTCTCTAGTATTCCTAAAACCGTGGGCATTGGAGAAAAAATCAGTGCCGCTATCAGCTGTTGACTTGAATCATCTCTAAATTTATCTCGCGATTCGAAAACGAATTGTCAGTTATCAGTATCATTGTAAACCATTTTGTGACAAAGTTAAGAGTAATTATGAATTTCCTGCGTGTAAAATTAATGAAAGCTTAAAACTTAATTTCATTGATAAAATGGCGCACAAACAAAATATTAGCAATTAATTCAACCATCTTTACATTTAAAAGCATGGACAGTTCTGTGTTCGTCAGCTGTTTTGAGTCTCTTCCTCTTCATAATTTTCTGTCTTCATGTCATTCAACCCAAGAAATTCATTCTGTTCATAGGTTCTTTCATACCTGAAACAAAGCTTACCGTTACTTATGCTGAAGTTTTACTCGCCAGCAATACTGAAACATACCAGGTAGATTGCCGGAAAATAGCCGCCTTTGATTCCCTTAACCCCGATTGGGATTAAACGAACAGAAATAAATGAAAAAATTGTACGAAATATCTTTGATCTGCAAACTATTTTGATGTCATTCCGTAATTAAACATACTGCTGTTTCTTAATGAAGAGAAAATGCGGCTAGTATTAATACCAATCAGCAATAGAGATGACAACTGAGACTTAAAAGAACAAAGTTCAAGAAGCGGGCATCTAAAAGTTGGCTTCATGGGTTTATTCCGCTTCTATTTTTGATTCTGTTTTTTGATACTGATTATGTTCATTTTAGATCGCATTGCTGAGGAACTGCTGATTAAATGCTCCTTGAGCAGAATGATCGAAAAATACATCTAGCCCAGATAAGCCTGATCGAAAAAAATTTTTATTCGACACAGAAAAGACATATACAAGTCCGGGCTTACAACTCAAAGAATTGTTATGCACTAAACAAAAAAAACTTGACTTAAATTGTACTATGAATGGATTGGTAAAACCATTTCGAAAAACCCATACAAAAGTAAAATCAACGTTATATTGCAGCACTGTGAACAAAAAAATCACGCAAGAAAAAGAACACCGGCTTCTCACTCAACTTTAAAAATAGATTGAAAAAAATTCACGCCACAAAACTATTCGGTTTTTCTCACCCCTTTCTGTTTCGGTGCGGTTAATATCACCTCAATTTGACTTCAAAGATCATAAAAATGAGCAAACAGAAAAAATATAACCGAAAACTCGAGAATCGATCTACAGGAAAACTTAACTTAAACCCCAGCCAAAAACAAACTGATAAAACTGTCAACTTCATTGTACCACTATAAGCAGGAAGCAAATTATCAGGAAGGGCGAATGTTAAGACAGCGCGCCCCAATACAATTCAAATTCTTTGAATTGTAAATAATAGGGCCGCTATAATAGCCGGCTGAGAAGATGAGGGCGGCTATCAAAAAACGAACAAAGATCTATCGCGTTCAGGATCTTAAACATTAACCGACTACCGTCAGATGAATTCAAAGGGTTGGCAATCTTTAGTGGTGGGGGCATCCAAACTACAAAATTGCTATTTCTTTAACGCACGCTTTAATATCAGAGTGGTGGGGGTATATAGAGAGGGCGGACGACGTAGTTTGTAGTTAACAAACAAAAGCCGATTTGAAGTGCATAAGACCTCACAAATTGTACAAAAAAGTAGCCAAAAACGGCCTGAAGATTCCGAAACCCACTCGAATTAAAACTTGAACTATACAACAGCTAATTACCCACTTAAAACATAAACCGACTAACGTCGGACAAATTGCTCCCGAACGACAGGCGGAGCAATTGAATTCCAGGATAGAAAACTTATGGGTGCAACAAATTGCGACAAAAAGGTGTGCGTACCCCCAACCGCCGCCAGATACCTTATGAAATAATCGCTAGTGTTCTGGAGGCAGATTTGATTTTTGAATGAGAGCACATTAGGTCACGAAAGATCACAAAGTCAAGCGTGAAAAAGTCACTTGAAGAAGTGAAATCGAACAAATGTTCTATCAATCGAACAAAGCTGTCCATCACAAATTTTGCATAAAACGAGAGACGTTCAAAAAAACTTGACAACAGATAACAAAACTTGATATTAGTTTTTTTGAAAATTCTTCGGAAGTTATGGCTCTAATACAATCAAGAACTCACCCATAATTATTTTTTTCGCCGTTGTTTATTTCTAAAGAGACAACAATCTCCTATAAATTATCTCCCTCTGTTTTGGACTCCTCGTATTCTTTAGATTTTTCCAAGATTTCGGTTTTCGCATTTGCGTTCGTTTGAGTCTTTTATTGCTAGCTTTTTTTGTGTTTTTGGGCTCCACAGTGCCCGAAATATTTTACCCTTCGTTTGCCTCTCGGCCACTGCTGAGATACAACGTATCCAGTATTTTAAGCTTTCTGTGCGTTTGATGGCACACCGGCCCGGTGTTTTTTCTCTGGTTGATTTTGTTCTGTTATAGCCAGGAGCCACGTAAACCAGTTTGACCAATCTTCAACTCTGCTTCAAGAATAAAGAAACTTTATTTTGAGACAATTTAGCTCTCCAAATCACTGAACATTGTATTTCGATAATTGCTAAGCTATCGCCATCTTTGTTACAAATCAAATGCGTTGGCTAAAAATAAAATTTTTCTTAAAAGTTAAAACTTTCATAGTAAGCTTCAATATTTCAACATTTTTTTCACAATTTTTTAAAATTGGGTATAATGAAATCAAGTTATTGAGACAGGCTGAGAAAATGCCTACCTGTTGGTGACCGAACAAATGCAAAAACGACTATTGTTGATAGAAATTTAAAGGAAATGAAGCATTTTTCACATTTTCAACCGCAAAAAAACATCGAAATCAGTTTTCACATATCAGATTAACGGGCACAACCACAAAACTTCTCTTTTTAACGTTCTAAAACAAATGAATCCGTCAAAAAACATTTGGTTTTCTCTAGTTTTAAAATTGCTTTGCTAAGCAGTGACAGCCCTGTCGGCAATGATTTGGGTTGATAATTCGGCAAGATATTAAAAAAGCGGGAGATTTCAGATTTGCAAGTCTTTCACTCAGATAGACCCCTGCAAATCTTCTAGACCCAATCGCTCACCCTTAAATTTTTCTTTGCTCTGAGACTATTTTTTAAAACCTCTAATGAGGACAAAAACTTGGTCGTGAAAACGTTGGGTTTTGAGCTATCTGCATAAAACTGACCAATAAAGGTTTTAGCGGGACACTGCTTAAATACGGGATACGTCGCTAAATTTTTCCCTTTATTTTGCTTCTAATACTTTAGTGTATTAGCTAACAGCTCGATTATGAAACAAACACAATCTCGCTTTAGGCTTTTTTCAAATATTTTCTGAAGTTCTAAAAAAGTGGAAAATGTTTAAATTTCAAATGGTGGTGCCATATAATTCAAAGTAATTGATTGCGTGTTTACCTCTCCAGCCATCTCTAGCTTTTGAAAAAGGAGTTATAAATTTCGCGAAAAAATTCAAATCGGAATAATCAAACGTTAATTCTCATTTTCAATCCACAGTCATTACTCATGTAGCTACTAAATTTTTAAAGATGGACAAAATGGAGTGAACTCCAGAATTAGAAACTATTGAGCATAATATTTTCGAAAAACGTTACCTTTCTTCAACCAAACTCTGATCATCATCTTCAGCTTTGGACACAAAACTGTTCCCTGCAGGGTCATCCAGCACAATTGTAAATGGCTCTTTCAAGCTCAACAGATCATGCGCTTTACTTCTAAACTGGGTCAATTTTTCTGCAGTGGAGGATGTGGTGCTGTCGCCTGAACCAAAGGGGGTCAACTTGTCAACACCATCCAGAAATGTGTTCACAAGGCCTTCACGCAGTGGTTAACACCAATTCAAAATTAGTTATATTATGTACGCTGCGACAGCTATACGCCAAGCTTGAAAAATTACATTTTCTATAAAATTAAACTAGGAAAATCAGAAAAATATTAGCTCATTTTCAACGAATACACCTACCCCATACTACATGCACCATTCAAGCAACATTTTTAAGTCCTGCAATTGTCGATTAACTGCTAAATAGGTTTAGATTAGAAACAAATTTGAACGAATGAGTTTAAATGCACCATGATGTATATAAATATCATAATATTTAAGGAGTGAAAAATCAAAATGCGCTGCCCACAACACCATTCAAATAGATCAATCTCAGAAAACATAGCCGGCAGATTGCCGGAATAGCTGCGAAAGAATAGACCTGCGTGCCATATAATAGAGATAGAAACAGATACAGATCTAAATTGAAAAAGAAATCGACGCCGCTCAAAAAACTAGGCTAAAAACATTCAGCGATAAATCAATAAAGGTTGTTAAAATTCATTCCACAGAAGCCTCTTATTAGGGACCTTTACAGCACATATGAGTTCCTTTGACCTTAAACAAATTCAAATTAAACTTAAGTTTTAAAGTGCAAAAGTCATTTTATTGAGTGAGGTAAGTCATGTATGATCAAAATCTAATCACGCAAATAACCTAAAAAATTATCGCTAAAGCGAGTGAGAAATGACGTCACGCGCGCAAATGCCGTTAGTGAGAGGAAGAAGTCATTCAGAAAATTTGACTTTTTCAGCTTTGCTGTGTGAACAAATGTAAAACGAAAAAAGAGCGTCAGACGACGAAACAAAAAAAAACCAAGAGCACCGCAATATAGCTACGCTCAGCTTACAGCTTCGCAGCTATAAAAAAGAAATGATCAATATTAAAAGTATTATTCAAACCGATCACAATGCTCAACAAAGGCCAAAATCAAAATGCATTAACGGTATTGCTAAGCACTTTGTTCATTATTTGACCAGTTAACTTCAGCCTAAACTGAAAACTACTCCGGGGTCAACCACTGCCTTCTATAGTTGTGAATCTTCCTCCAAGCGATCCATGTTCAAGCTCCACTTCCAGTTCTGGTATGGCGAGAGAACAGGTTTCAGATTTGAGCACATCTCGGTTCAAATCAAACACGTTCTGCACTCGACACGTGTACTTCACCCCTTTGGGCTCAATGCCCACGCCTGACTTGACTTCGTCTGATTTTTGCCCACAATTATCGCAAACTGTAGCCATGATTATAACCTACAATTCTGTTCCACTAAATTCGATTAAAATTATTTTTTTCCAACTTATCTTCGGCTAGATTACTATATGTAAAGTACCGAAGGCTTCGAGATATCTCATCCATAAATTTACTTGTAGCAGCATATTAAAAATTATTGATATAATTATGACCAAGTTAATTATTTGAAATTCGAAATTTCATGAAGCTCTTACCTGCATCCACTTAATATAATTTAATGGAAAAAAGACCAGTCACTCAGCTTTCAGTCCGACCAATAACTTCGGTTTTATTAAATTCATAAAAAGCGGAAGAGAATTGTAACCTCTTTAAAGAATGGAATTTTCACCGACTTCATATTTGTGTCACAGCTATGTCCACAAGAGGGACAATTAGTGCTGAAAGTGAGGACTTCATTCTGGAAGTCAACTTCAGTGCTCGTGTCATCTTCATCGCCACCACTCGAGATTAAATTTGATTGGACGGCGTCATGCTCCTTATTTGCATCCATACCGAGAGCATTGTCTTGTTCTAAAGATCTAATATAGTGGCTGACTGTCCCACAATGATCCTTTTACCAGCAATTCGCAATTTTATTTGTTTTCATTTATAATTCAATAATCCGTTATTTTGAATTGAATTGATTTTAGTTGGATTAGTTGCAATTACAAGTTGATGCATTTGTTTAAAAAGCAAATAAACATTATTCCAACAAGGACAACCAATGAGAAAATCATTTCTCTTCGAATGATTGCCCAAATAAAAACCTAACAAAAAACCTTTAACTTGAGCCGTTTCTCAACGGAAAAAAGCTCAAAAAATTCGGCGTTATCAAACACATATGTCTCATTGAAATCATTGTAAAAGTTTTTGAAAGCTGGTTTTGTTAAATTTTTCAGGTATGCTGATTGAATTTTCAGAGATTGCAGGATAATGAAGGCTTTTAATAACTTATTCCTAAGAGAGTGTTCTTGAAATTTTGTCCGAGTTTGGTGGTTTTAAAAGCCCTTGAGATGCTCTTCTAGTGCATATTCTACTTGAAACTTGAGCGTTTAGATGAACAACATTATCATAGCTTCCGTATCTTAATTCACAGAAAACCGTTGAAAAGTGTAGTTCGTATACTGAAAAGATCCTGTTCCTAAGGAAAACTTCTGATACAGAATTGAACTTCTTAATGAAAAATATTGTCCACACTATTCGTTTTTGCATATTTAAAATATCTTATAGATTTGCTCTATAAGTACAGCCATCGATTTGAACGCCGAAGTTCAAGATTGAACTTCCATATGCGTCATAGAAAATGAGAAGGTGTTTGCGTGATAAAAAATTACGTAACCTATAAATCATTCCACAGAAACGCAACAATTTTCTTCTAACCAGGTTCATATGGTGTCTAAAATTTAAATTTCTATCAAGATGTATGCCAAGATTGTTGCATGAATCAATTTATTTGAACGAATTAAGATTATTTGGTGTATCATTGCTGGCTTCAAAGCAAATGATTTCACTTTTGTCTGCATTCATGGTAAGCTTATTCAAGGATAGCCATTGGAATACTTCTTCAACATTTTTCGCAAGGACTACTCCAGATTTTTTACCGGAACGAAATAGACTGGTTTCATCGGCATAAAGAACAATTTTGCAATCTGTTTTGGCACAAAGCAGATCATTGACAAAATAAACAAAAGGGGCCCCAAAATTGAGCCCTGTGACACTCCATAGGTTATCGACTTTTCCTCTAATTTTGATTTATCCCACAAAATATATTGTTTTCTGTCAATGAGATAACTAAGATGAGATAGATATTTATTTTCCCACGAAAGCCTAAGAATTCGTTTTTTGAAGAGAATTTGATGATCTACTGTATCAAAAGCTTTTTTTTTCAAATCAAGCAAGCAAAAATGTCCAGAAGTTTTGCTCTCCATTACTGTCCGGATTTCTTCTGTCAGTTCTTTGACCGCGTCAACACAATTCGAGCTTGGCCGAAAACCAAATCGATTTGGGTTAAGAATGTCATGCTTTTTAATGAAACTCAACGATCTTATGTATATTAATTTTTCAAAGATTTTGCTAAAGGTACTTAGCAAACTTATTGGTCGATAGTTTTCTGGCACAGAAGTGTCACCATTTTGATCAATACCAACCTATGCTAATTTCCAAAAAGTAGGAAAAGTATCCTCTTTAATGCATTGATTAAAAATATGAGCTAAATGCTTTGCGAGAACAGGCCCTGAAATTTTGCAAAACCTTACAATTAATTTATTTTGTCATGACCAGCTGACGTTTTATTTGGCAACATTTTTTATCATTTTCATCGCCACATCAGGTGTTGTATTGGATATAAAGAAATTATGACTAATTTCAGGGCGAGAAAAAGGAAGAGATTTCGCGTCAGAAAACTTTGCTGCCAAAGAAGGTCCCACGTTTGCAAAGAAATCATTCAATTTGTCTGCATCTATTTTTTGAGTTTTTCCCTCAATATCAGTAGAGCAGAGTTGGTTATAGAATCTGAAAATTGATTTAATGGAAGGGTTTCTGCTATTAAACTATAATATTAAACTACAGAATATAAACTATAATATTAAACTATAATGATTTTTCTTGGCCTTGCGTAGTTTCGATGTTGCATTATTTCATTTTCTTTGATAGGCTTCTCAATTTTCTGGGGTGGGATTATTCGGCCAGCGCTGGTAATACTTGATTCGAAAATTAAAAGCTTTTTTACCATTGTATCTGATCATGGCACTTTTTTGCGTGATACGGAAGGTTTCAGTGGCACCACATCATCAAGACGTTGAATTACAAGTTCAAACAGATTTTCTATTTTACTATTGAGATCACCTGCTTGTATATTAGCAATTTGATGATTTAATTTACAGAGAAATTTTGCTGCAGCAATTTTCGAGTATAACATTTAATAATAAGCACTTAGGAGCAATCGTTTCAATCAAACCGCGTCAGGTTAAACCAATTCAACGCAGCAGCTGGATTGGTTGAGTCCATGTATATTTTGCAGCTTTTCAAAAACTTTAACCTAACATAAAACGACTAACGTCGGACGAATAGCTCTCGAACGACTGTCGGGGCGATGTGATTTAGAGGGGAGTGGGGTACAGGCTATAAAAACTTCTATGGTTTCAAAAATTTCCAGCAAGGGGGAGGTTGGATCTCCTGATCACCCCCCCCCCCTTGTTGAATTTGGTTGCAACTAGCATAAGCTTAGGGAGGCTGGGCTCAATGGGCGAGGATAAAGGCTGCAGGGAACGCAAAAAGTGGGGTAAAATGGGAGGCTTTAAAAATATCAAAAGGACTCAGATAATTGCCACTAAAACCCTTTAACTATTAAACATAGCCGGCAGATTGCCGGAATAGCTGCGAAAGAATAGACCTGCGTGCCATATAATAGAGATAGAAACAGATTCAGATCTAAATTGAGAAAAAAATCGACGCCGCTCAAAAAACTAGGTAAAAAACATTCAGCGATAAATTAATAAAGCTTGTTAAAATTCATTCCGCAGACCCCTCTTATTAGGGACCTTTACTACACAAATTAGTTCCTTTGACCTTTAACAAATTCAAACTAAACTTAAGTTTTAAAGTGCAAAAGTCATTTTATTGAGTGAGGTAAGTCACGTATGATCAAAATCTAATCACGCAAATAACCTAATCAACCAAATAACAAATCTAATAACTTCTGCTTAAGCTAGTGAGAAATGACGTCACGCGCGCAAATGCCGTTAGTGAGAGGAAGAAGTCATTCAAAAAATTTGACTTTTTCAGCTTTGCTGTGTGAACAAATGTAAAACGAAAAAAGAGCGTCAGACGACGAAACAAAAAAACATAGCAGGACAAGTCCTGACGAACAATTCAAAGAATTTTCATTGACTAATTAAAAAACTAGACCTAGAACGGACTATGAATGGGTTGGGAAAACCAATTAGAAAAAAAAATCCAATCCAAAAAATCGAAAAAAACTGTAAAAATTAAAGTGAAATTGCCGCATGTGAACAAAAAACCACTAGCGAGAAAGCGAATTTTTGTTCAAAGACCGTTTTCACAATCTACTTTAAATTTTTACAGCGAAACAATTTCACGCCGCAAAACCACTCGCTTTTTCGCTCCACTTCCTGTTTCGGCGTGACCAAAATCACTACTCCAATTTGACTTCAAAAATCATGAAAATGTGTGAACAGATCTTAAAAAACATAGCCGGAAGATTTCCGGAAACCACTCGAAGTGAAAATCTATTTAAACTCCATCCAACTACTCATCAAACAAAACGTGCCTTCACTAATTTATGATTATCTTGAAACAAAGTCATGAAACAAAAAGTAAAAACAATAAAATCAAATCTGTTAAAATATGATAAAAAATCTGGAGATCCCGAAAAAACTATCTCTGCCAAAATAACTTCATCAAAACAAATAGTACTTACATAAACCGCTTATGTGAATTTTGAAAAAATACTTTAGGCTAAAATTATGAAAAAAAGCTCTTTTAAAAACTTTCACTGAAAAACTGGAAAAGGTAACTACATTTTTTAATATTTCGAAAACATATAAATCCAAAGAAAAATTCCCTTCAGCCAATATGGTACCCAGATGCTCGCAAAACAATAGGCAAGCTATAATAGGCAAAGAAACTTAGCTAAAAACAGAAAAAAACGAAAAACGCAAAAAAAATTAAGAAAAATAGTTCCAATTTTCGCCATTTTTTGTCATATTTCTCAACAAAAAAATGATTCTTACCCACAAAACTGTAACCAATTGTTATCATAAAATTGCTCAAGTAGAAGGGGTTTCTTCAATACACATTTGACCCAGTAAAAAAATAATCGTCAAAAAAACGCAAAAATTAGCCCGGAAAATCAGCAAAATACATTAAAAACATCCGAATTATCATAAAATTCATATGAATTTCCAGAAACCTTCAAACCACTACCGAAACCAGCCTAAAATTAAAACAAAATCATAACCAAACCTCTTAACTAAAATAAATGAAAAAAAACTGCTTTAAAATGCCGCACGTGAACAAAAAAATTTCGCTCGCTTAGAGAAAATTTTTTCACACATCAATTTCTCGCTCTCTCAAAAACAGCGGTACGAACAAACACCACTCTCTTTTTGCTCCGCTCTTCACTTTTGTTCAGCGCCAAAATTACTCCAAATTTTTTCAGGCGTTTCATTTCCCGCTTCAAAAATCACTCCAATAAAATTGATTTAAAAAAAAGGACTTCTCCAATACTCCTCTTCGAGTCGTAAAAAGACAGCGCCCCAATACAATTCAAATTCTTTGAATTGTAAAAAAAAACCAAGAGCACCGCAATATAGCTTCGCTCAGCTTACAGCTTCGCAGCTATAAAAATGATTGAACTGTTGACGCTTGTTGTTAGAAATGGCATAACTTTTACACTTTCCCACACTTGTCATTTCTCTTTCTGTTTATATGCAAATTCTTTTCCTTGCATAAAAATGCGATTGCTTTCTTTATTAGGAGCTGACGGGTTTTCCACAAAACTGTTTCCCGACGGATCGTCCAGAACAAAATCAAAGCCCAGATCTGAATCTTTCAAGTCGCGTAACCTGGTCACAAAATCTTTTACTTTCTCAAAACTGTCAGGGTCCGTCAACTGGCGTATCTTCTGATCTTGTTCGAGGCCATCAATTACACGTTGGATGACACCTTCTATTGTGCTGATAGATCCCGCTTGTGATTCGGGTGGTATTTCAAGATTGACTTGTGGAACTGATATGGTAGCATGTTCTCCCTTCACCACTTGCCGATTCAGATCACTAGACTCATTCACGCAGATTTCATACCTTGCAAAAAAATCAAAATACTTTGAGCTTTAACTCAGCGAGCTTGAATAGAGATAATGAATGCAATTAAAGTGTTTAATAATCTTGAATGATATTTTGCTATTAACTTTATATTTTACATTAAGCATTGGTAAACCGCCACTGATCATGAATCTCAATTAAAACTAGGAGTATCTAGTAAAAATTAGGTCTAATTGTAATTTAATTTGACATTTCAGTCAAAAGCTGATTTCTCAACTGCAGCCAATAATTTCATCATCTCAATAATGAAAGCGTGATTAAATTTGTTCACAAATTCATACATTCCGTGGACCTATTCTGTTTCTATTACACTGAATACTACATACACAACGTGAAAAAATACCTGACGCCTCTGTTCTGAATTGCCTCGCAACTTTGAACTTGAGTGTTTGAAAAATGACACTCTTCGCATCTGAAGGAGGAAACGACAACATCTCGGTAGAAGGGAATTTTGGTCAAGAGCAGCTTTGTTTCGCCCTGTTTGTAGCAACTCATGCACAGACTTTCAACACAAGTGACGTTATCTGCAATCTCATCCGACCCTAGAGGTGCAAAAATGGCACCATCTGAGCTTTGATCGTCGGAAGGTTTATCGATAGCCATTAGCCAAATCTAAAAATTTGAACTATAGCGAAATTTAAAGCTGATATTGCAACAATCATCTAACGTAATAAGCCGCTTCTACAATGCAAAAACGTCCTGAAAATCAAAGGCAAGTAAGCACCGACCCGTTTAATGGAAAGAACTCTGCAAACGAATATTCACTAAAAACTTATTGTTACTTTTTGAAACCATTGATCATCAACGCCAGTGGTTATACCGAATTCTTAGGTTGAGATAATAGCCCATGTTTACTAAATTGATGGCCCATTGCACAGTTACAGCTGAGCTATTTCCAATTATCACTGTCAATAGAATGTTGCAACAATGTGAATAAGAAGGATCGATAATGTGCAATTGCACCCGATATTCACAATTTGCATACGATAAACAATTTACCAATTCTGAAAATATAAAATCTGTTTGGCTTAGATGCATATCTAGATATTTATTGAAATCAACCAGTCAAGTAAGCCACTACATCGATAAATAAAGAGTGGATTGACATCAAAAGATAAACGATGACCGCCCATTCATATATCCTTAGAAAATAAACGCTGATATTGATAGCTGATCTTCCCATTTCAAAAGTGGAAATGATAAAATTATTCGTACGCGAAACATTGCGGGATAGCTGTTTCATTTCTGTTAAAAATTGTCTTTAGAATTCAAACAAAACTACAAACTTGAAGACTGCACCAAACAACATATGGCACAGCAAAGTGCTCTAAAAAGTAATGAAAACAAGTTTACCTCAAATTTGAACGAGGGGTTGAAAAATTTATGAGGGGCCATATGATTTCCTCGATCTACTTGAGATTGCATGTCAACATAACGATTTATATGAAACAGTCAAAAAGTTGTCGTATAAAATCTGCTGAGCAGAGCACCCGTAAAATCAAACATCTAATCACGAAACAAACAAGTTCTATTTTCAATTTGATCATTTCAATTTTGACAATGTTACAACGAGGAGGATCAGTTATGTGCATCCCCGCATGAAGATCCAACAAAGGTTGTTTTATTCTACTTCAGTCGGGCGGGGGGGGGGGGGTAAGTAAAATCACTAAGGGGGCATCAAATGACGTCATTAGAGGTTATTATATACCACTAAAACTGTTACGAAGTAAATAAAACAACGAATTTTAGCCAATCAGATTCGAGTATTTCTAAACTTTAAAATAAGAATTAAATACGTTCTAATATACGTAGAATGTTCCGAAAAAGTTCATTTAACCTAATTCTAAGTAAATATAACCATGATATGTATCGATTAAGCTGGTTTTCGGCTTAATATTTTTAGGTTATCTAGACAATTGCCGATTGAATACGAACTGATTTTGACGTCAATGACATCAGACAAAAAACCTGTTAAATGAACAACAAAAAATCTTGCCGTCTAAGTTCCACTTGTTGCTTTGAACACCGATAATGCTTACACATTACTTACACGTTGCTTTATTCTAATATCACGTTGCTATATGTCGAAAAAGTTGAATTAAATTGTCCGAACTACAGTTGTATTTACTGAGTTTACATGGTACCGCGACATGGGTACGAATTACGAGCACTTTCGGTTAGCCTAATTGTTGTGATAAACATGTTAAACAGATAGTTGAGCTGGATACTCACTAATCGCAACTTCAACAGAAGGAAAAGTTGTCTATTGTTCCCACGTCTCAATTCTCACAGAGGCTGCATCGGACGATACAAAGTCTCTCAGGTGCTGATTTGGCCGCAAGTTTGCGAGTGAAAGAAGGACTTGACGCTGATAGACGATGGCAGCTCCAGTTGTGTATCCGAGGAGTTTCAAGCTGCTAGAAGAGCACGAGGATTCTCTCAAAGCTAGCGAGTCAACTATCTCCTGGGGATTAGCAGATCAGGATGATATGGACATGAGGGAATGGGTTGCTACCATTCTGGGACCCCCCAAGCAAAATTTAACAAGACGGTAGAGGATTTGGTATGCCGGTCGCTGTCAGTATGGATGTAGACCAGTCGCCGGCAGGAAGAAGAAACTCCAGGGACAGCAACTGACAGTGCTTCTCGACAATCAGGCAGCTAGCGCAAACTGTGAGACAAAATTTTTCGCAAATTATATTGCAGTAAATGTTTATTGTTTTTGAATTTAGACGGCAAGAAACCCCACCCGTGAATTTTTTTTGGATAATGGGTTAGTAGAATTAAACGAATATCTGTAGAAAACATTATTAGGGGGCCCCCACAAAAAATAATTTAAGAGACGAAAAAACATCAATTTTGAAAATTTTTGGTAGATTTACCAAAAATTCGAGAAAATTGATATAGTCGGTTCATATATCAAAAATAACCTCTGATAAAGAGAAAATTGAAAGAAAATTATGCTAACTTGTCCAATTTTGAAAATTTTTGGTCAATTTTGATGCAAATCAAAAAACTTTAGATACTCAATACCAAAAATTGATAAACCGTACTTTTGAGTTTAAAACCGTCCAGTTTACTGGATTACCGTTCCGTAAACAAGAATTTGCAAAAAATTGACCAAAATTTGAAAAAAAAAAATTGGACAAATGCAAAAAATTTTGACAAATTTGTCAAAAAATCATTTTCGCAACAAGAAGGTTCGTAAATTGATTGAAACTCAATTAACGCAGAAAAATTTGTCAAAATTTTCACAACCTCCGGCCTACAAAAAAAAAACGATTGAATCCCTATAATTTTTCTCGTCGATCGTTTATGAACCGTTTTGCCCGCGTCCTTTTCGTCCTTTCGCTTTTTAGTTTTCCGTGTTACGATTTTTTTCTCAATAACGTCGCTCTCCCAAAACTTCGCTTTTCGTTTTCTCCCGCTTTTTTCCGGATTTCAATTTAGTATATCATATGTGATGAAGTGTGTTGTTATTTTTGCTGTAGTATGTTGAGTATGCTAGTATGCTGGTTTGTTGTTTAGGTCTTATAGCTTTCTAGGGTGTGACTTAATTTTATTCTCGAGTTACGGCTGGATTGCCCTTTGACTTTTCAACTTTACTAATTTACTAGCCTTTCTGTTGAAGTATATTTATTTTGCTGCTTTATGTTTGTGTGTACCTGTATGATTGCTAGTTGGTTTGGTCTTGTTGCCTTCCAGGGTGTGACTTAAGTTTATTCTCGAGTTACGGCTGGGTTGTTTCTTGACTTCTCCAACTATCTTAGTCTACAAATACACTATTGTAATTTATTCAATTTTGCTGTAGTTTGTTTAATACCGTTAGTATGCTGATTGTTTGTTTTGGTTTGGGTTTTGCTAGGATGTGACTTAAGTTTATTCTGGAGTTACGGCTAGTAAATTTCTCGACCTTTTCATCCTTTTAGTGTACTACTGCATTGCCGTAAAATTAGTTTGTCGTTAAATTTGTCGTTATAAACCCATTATGAACTATGTTAGAGTGTCTTGCAGTAGTTTCTCTCCTTCTTCCTGGGGTGTGACTTAAGTTTGTTCTGGAGTTACGGCTAGGTTGTTTGCTTGAGTTTTTGCTGTGGTCTGCTAACATAGTTCTATCCAACCTCAATTCCCGCCCGTTCTCTCCCACCGTCGTCCCGTTTCGTTGCGTAGCGCGTTTTCCACCCGCTTTCCCGCACGTCCCGTTTCCGTTCCGTCGCGCACTGCTCGCTCGACTTCTCGTCTGTCCCGTTTCCGTCGCGTCGCGCGTTGCTCGCTCGACTTCCCGTCCGTAACGTCTCCGTTTCGTCGCGCGTTGCTCGCTCGACTTCCCGTGTGTGTGTCCTTTGCCTCCCTCCACGTTGAGCGCATAGCGTTCAGCGCTCCACTTCTGTTTTTGTCGGGCACTGTGTGCTCGACGACCCTTTTTGCTCTTTGGGCGGTTTGTTTTGCAGACTGTCTACGTTGTGCTGTGTTTGGGGCCCTTTTGCGTTAGGTTTGATTTGCGTGGATTTGATTTGTTTGGAGTGTGCATATAATAGATAACCGTGTGCTGTGGTAGTTTTGCTGGTCATTGGAAGTAATAACATCATGATGTCTAGTAGTCTTGATCAAAAAGTTAAAAAGTTGTACGCTGCCAGGTCAAAGCGTGAAGCTGATTTGCATGCTATACATGAAGATATCCTTCATTGTATAAATATTCAGAGTAGGCGAGTGAAAGTTGAACGCCTAGTAACAAAGTGCAACGAAGCATTTATGACTGTTGTAGACAAAAATGAGGACCTGATTGCATTTGCTGGAAAAACAGAGGATCCAAGTGCACTTGTGCCTTCATTAGAGTCTTACTTGGAAGCAATGACAACTAAGAATGACAAGATACTCACTTCAGCACGAAACTACATCAACTCTGCTGATGATAAAGTGAGTGAGTTCCAGGAACCAAGGGCTTCCATTCGTTCTAGACTTCCCTCAATTATGACATCGTCAAAAACATCTAGTCAGCGTAAACATGATTACGTAATTGCTAAGATGAAGCGTGAAGAAATTGAAAAACAGAATGAAGCAGCCATTCGCCTTGCTAAACAGAAAAAGCAAATGGAATTGGATGAACTGGAGGAAAACAACAGGAAACGGTTGGCAGAGGCAACTCTGCAAGAATTTGAATTGCTGGACGCCGTTTCTAAAGGTAGCCAATCTGAAACAACTGCAAGTGCTAGGAGCTCAATGAGAAGTGAAAAGGCTGTCCAAGATTGGATCAACACCTCACTTGCTTTAAGTTTTCACAATGAGGAGAAAACTAACGAACCAAAGGTTATGATTGACCCTCCAGAATGTCCTAGCCACAACAACGGCAAAACAGTGGAAGATCAGAACACTGAAATTTCAAGGCATTCCATTCCAAAAAATTGTCGAGGCAATTACATTTTAAGCAATGAGACCTTGCAGCAACTCGACCCCTATTATACTCCACCTGAAAATTTTTTGGCTGCTGCTAACACACAGGCGTTGTACCAGGCGCACCTAAGGGCGCAAATGAATCAAACAGGCCAGCAAGGCACGGCGCTCCCAAGCATAACTAACCAAGGAACCGTGGATAGTCAGCCGCCTTCTGTACACGCACCAGGGGCTTCTTCACCGCCCATTCAACAGCCCATTCCACAACAGACGTTCGCACCACAAGAAAATCAGAATATTACAACCGAGGTTTTTCCCAACGCACAACTTCAAATTTCGCAATCCAGGGGACCTGAAACATCAAGTCTGCCCGAGAATCATTTGGCCCAGCGTATATGCCCCCGACAACAAATTAATTTTGTCCCCCGAGCACCAAACGCCACTCTTCCTCCTTTTCCGACAACAAATCATCCAGCCCCCGCAATCAACATTCCCCTGCACCCAAGCGCCCCACCAAGTCCAAACATTCAACAGCACAACTCCGAACCCGCTCATCTTAACGTCCTTCCGATTCCGAACCCAGTCTTTGCACCTAACTTCACTGCTCCCATCCCACAAGTCACTTTGGATAATCAGCCTCTCGTCAAAACATTCCAGAATAATAATAACCCAGTACACAAAGCTGTACGTTCCGTTGCTGCTCCTGTCCCAAATATGCCCAATATCCCTCTCGGCCAAAATTTTGTGCCAAATATGAGTCATTGGCGTTTTCCACAGCACAGACCGTCATTAGTCAACCAAGACGCTACCACCGTAAATAATGTTGCTCCAAGTGTACAGGCACACATTGCACCATCAGCCACTAATTTTCCACAACAAATATATTCGAATTCACCCCTTTTGATTGATATGCAATCACCATCCGGCACACATCAGGAAAACCCGATTGCAACTACAAGTAATATTGTATCTGGTCTGGCCACTCCGGTTTTTCAGCCAACATACCCTTATGTTGGGCCCACTCCGTTGAGTTGGAGTGGTCCGCAGGTGTCTGCACCTGCCCCTCCGATACCGGACAATGCGTCATTGATTAGGGAATTAGCTGATGCAATAACCAGCAAGAAAAATGACCCCTTGCCAGAATGGAAACTTGCTCAGTATAATGGCGATCCATTGCAATGGCACGAGTGGTATGGTCAATTCAAAAGCGCGATTGACTCGCAAACGCTCACTGATGACGTTAAATTGACATACCTTAAAACACTTGTCACCGGTAAAGCAAAGATTGCAATCGCCGAGTTTGCTTACTGTGGTTTAATGTACAAGGATGCACTAAGGACTTTGGAACGTAAATTTGGCCAGCCACAGGCAGTCGTAAGTGCACACTTGGATAAACTAAGCAACTTTCCGCCTCTTAAAATGCACAATAGTGATAACATCATTAACTATTCTGCAGCCATATCCAGCCTCGTTGGGGTTTTCAAGTCACTATCATATGATGCTGACTTGAAGAGCGCTTCCCTACTTAACCAAGCGGTACAGAAGTTACCACCAAACATGAAAGAGTCATGGTCACTCTTTACGGTTAAAAAGCACTGGGTTAAGCCTACCCTCCTTGACTTTAACGATTGGCTTAAAGAAAAAGCTGAGGCCCATGATCTTATGAAACAAAGCGCAACCAAGGCAAAACCTGAAGAGAACAGCACTTCAGTAACCAAGACCAAAACAGCCTCAAAAGTGTTTGCATCAAATTCACAACAAAGGGAAACAAAGAAGCAAATGCCATCTTCTTCCACAAACACTTACTCTTGCTGCATTGTATGCAAAGGTAACCACCGGCTATGGGAGTGTCGAGTTTTCAAGGAAAAGACTCCAACCCAGAGAGCTAAGTTGGTGGCGGATAATAAACTTTGCTTTTCGTGCTTACGGGACAAGCACACATTCCGCCAGTGCCCTCAACCAAGAAAGTGCCGAGCAGAAGGGTGCAATAGTTCGCATAACACACTATTGCATGGAGCAGATAGGGTTTTCCCAACAAAACAGTCGACAAATTCCAATACCATTCAACCTTCTGGCAACACAGGGCAAAGTAAAGCAGCTTCTAGTCAACTCCAGCCTAATAAGACCACAACAATGTCATCTGTTACTGATGTTAAGGGGCTCCTTCAGGTGACTGAATTGCAGTTGGTCAATTCGTCCGGTTTAGATACCAAGGCTTTAGTTTTGTGTGATACCGCCTGCAGTAACTCTTGGGTGGCCGGTAGTCTCGCAGATAGACTCGGTTTGCACGGTAAAGCACTAAAGCTAACTGTCAAGGGTATTAATACCGAAGAAGTAGTTGATACTAGGGTTGTTGAAGTTACTGTGAAACCAAGAGAACAACAAGATTTCGAACCATTCAGCGTCAACCCTTTCGTTAAAGAGAGTCTGAACGTCGGCTCAGATATAATTAATGTACAGGCCCTGCAAGAGACTTACCCACACTTAGCAGTCCTTGATCCCGTAACATATTCCTATAAAGACATTGAGATGATACTCGGACAAGATGTCTATCATGCCATCCGCCCGCTAGAATACTTCTCTGCCGATGAGAAGCGTTCACCCGTTGCCGTACGCTTGCCCATAGGTTGGGTCTTAAGCGGTCCGTTACCATTAAGTTCGTGTTTAACCTCAACGTGCTTTAAAGTGAATATCGAACAAGACAATGAGTTAGCAAGTCAAGTAAAGTCATGGTACGACATTGAATCATTCGGGGCAAACAAGCAGGTCGACTCAAGATCTGCAGCAGACGCAAGGGCTCACGAAGTCCTTGAGAGTACCACCATACACAATGGCCTGAGATACGATGTCGGAATGCTGTGGGCAGCAGACAACATCCAGCTCCCAAATAATTACTTCTCCTCCCTTGTGCAACTAAAATCGCTCGAAAAACGATTGGCTAGGGATGAAGACCTTAGAGAGAAGTATACTAGTACCATCAAGGAAGACCTAAACAAGGGGTATGTAATTGAGGTTCCGGACGATCACAAGGTTGAGAGTCGGTCTGATAAAGAGTGGTACCTACCCCACCATCCGGTTTTAAACCCGAACAAACCAGGTAAGGTGCGTAGGGTGCTCAATGGAGCAGCAAAATTTCATGGCGCCTCACTGAATAAATCTTTGCTCACTGGCCCGGATCTGCTCCAAAACCTTATTTATGTACTTCTTCGCTTCCGACAACATCCATATGCCGTCTCTGCCGACATCGAGGGAATGTTTCTACAGGTTGGTGTATTACCATCAGATCAACCATCACTTCGCTTTCTGTGGCGGGAGGACCCCACAACTAACGTTGTAGTGTATCAATATACGCGCCATATATTTGGGGCTAAGGACTCGCCCACATGCGCCAACTATGCATTACAACGCACTGCGAGAGACAATGCCAAATTTTACCCCGAAGCTGCAAAAGCCGTCCTTGAAAACTTCTACATGGACGATTATCTTGACTCAGTGGAGTCTCCAGAGAAAGCCATCAATAGATCGAAGGAATTGGTACATCTTCTCCATCTCGGTGGGTTCAAGCTTACAAAGTTCGTAAGCAATGTACCAAATCTGGCTGACCGAATTGATGGTTCCTCTCAATCTACTGAGCCCAAGGTTATTGTTTCATGCCAGGAGGATTCATCGCATGTGCTAGGGTTAAAGTGGGATCACACTAATGACACTTTAGTTGTGAGTCGGGGTACAAGCTGCGCCATCACCAAGTCCCTCACGCAACGCTTGGTCCTAAGTCTTGTCTCGAAAGTCTTTGACCCCATTGGTCTTGTCGCACCGTTTACCGTCGGTGCGCGACTGCTCTTGAAAGACATCTGGCGTGTCACAGGACAACAATGGGATGACGAGCTCCCACAGGACATGGTTCAAAGATTTTTGGTTTGGAGTGCGGACTTACCAAAGCTTGAAAACATCAAAATTCCTCGAAGTTACTTTAGCGGACCCTTTGATAATATAGAGTTGCATATGTTCGGTGACAGTTCTCAGGATATTTTTAGTGCCGTTGCATTTCTTCGAGCCCGAGTAACAACTCCTACGGGCAAGATAAAAACAGAGCTCGCGTTTGTTTTGGGGAAAGCGCGCGTGGCGCCAATGAAAGTAATGACTGTCCCTAAACTGGAATTGCAAGCAGCTCTACTTGCCGCTCGGCTGAAGAACGAAATTATTCAGGCACTTACTGTAACTGTTAACCAAGTATTCATGTGGACAGACAGCACGACCGTTCTTCAGTGGATAAACTCTAATGAAAAGCAACCAATCTTTGTAGCAAACCGCGTTTGTGAAATTTTGGAATATACCAGCGTTGACCAATGGAACCACGTCGCAACTAAGGATAATCCAGCTGACGCTGGCACGCGTGGAATGTCCGCTGAGGTTTTGCAACTAAGCAGTTGGGTCAATGGTCCACATTTCTTATCTAACTCAAGTTTCCCTTTCGTACCGAACAAAGACGTCATTAATAACATCAAACTTGGCGTCAACCAAGCAGTCATCATAGAAGACACTGTCTCTCTCGCTACATCTGTTAAAAAACAGACAACTCCCGTTCCGTCGTTATTCCCATTTGATAAGTTTAGTTCTTATCAAAAGTACTTGCGCATTGCCGCATACGTTCTCCGGCTTTTGCCGAAACATGCCGGCTACCGTAACCCCGATGGTAGCATTAGCGACCCTACTGAGCTTGACGAAGCCGAGCGTCATCTACAGTATTTGGTGCAAGGAGAGTCTTTTGAAGCCGAAAGAAAAGATCTCATTGACAATAAATTCGTTAAACGGAGTAGCCGAATTGCTCCACATTCACCGTTTATTAGTCCAAATGGGCTAATTCGTTCCACGGGCCGCATCAAGCGGTTAACTGAAGTTGGGTTTAATGTAAAGTACCCAATCATCTTAGATGCACGTCATCCGTTTGTAAAACTGTTCCTTGAACATACGCACGTAAAGCATTATCATCAGGGCGTTGAATACCTAAGATCAATTGTGCAGGAACGCTATACAGTGCTGAAACTAAGATCATCCTTGCGTTCCATCAAAGCACACTGCCTGAGATGCCGCGAATTCCAAGCTGTAACTATGCAACCAATCATGTCCGACTTACCCAAGGAGAGACTTGCTTACCAGTCTCCTCCCTTCACGAACACTGGCGTTGACTACTTTGGGCCATTCTATGTTACTGTCCGCCGTACTACTGAGAAAAGGTGGGGCTTCCTCTTCACCTGTCTCACTACTCGCGCTGTCCATGTCGAGATAGTTACATCCATGGACACCAGTTCTTGTGTTATGGGAGTTGAGCGTTTTGTGTCACGTAGAGGTACACCTGCCATGATTTGGTCGGACAATGGCACTAACTTTATTGGAGCGGAGAAAGAACTCCGAGAAAGTATTGAAAAGTGGAACGTTGTCAACATTGCAGCGGAGCTCGCTCACAAAGGTATTAAGTGGAGGTTCAATCCACCCAGCGCACCACATCAAGGTGGTATCTGGGAGAGGTTGGTACGCAGCTTCAAGCGCGTGTTGTATACTATTCTTGGCACGCGTCGCCTCACGGATGAGGTACTGCATACCACCTTTTGTCTCGTGGAGAATGCTCTCAATTCGCGTCCTTTAACACCCGTAAGCGCCGATCCGTGCGATTTGAACGCTTTAACGCCCAACCACTTTCTTTTAGGAGAATACTCTACCGGTATTCCGTCTGTTGTCGGCAATAATGAGCTTGACCACCGTAAACGCTACGCCCGTGCGCAGTCGTACGCTAATGCGATCTGGTCCCGTTGGATCAGAGAGTACGTACCGACACTGAACCGACGTTCTAAGTGGCAGACGCCTGCCGAGCAACACCTTAAGACCGGTGACTTGGTTTGGATAGTTGAAGAAACCAACCCTAGGGGTTACTACCCAACCGCTCGGATTGTGGAACTCCGTTACGGCTCCGATAGCGTCGCGCGCTCCGCCGTTTTACGTACGTCGACTGGTTCACTTGTCCGCCCGCTTGTAAAACTTGTACCAGTTTTCCCAACATCTTCTTCCGGGCCGGAGGATGTTACGAAGTAAATAAAACAACGAATTTTAGCCAATCAGATTCGAGTATTTCTAAACTTTAAAATAAGAATTAAATACGTTCTAATATACGTAGAATGTTCCGAAAAAGTTCATTTAACCTAATTCTAAGTAAATATAACCATGATATGTATCGATTAAGCTGGTTTTCGGCTTAATATTTTTAGGTTATCTAGACAATTGCCGATTGAATACGAACTGATTTTGACGTCAATGACATCAGACAAAAAACCTGTTAAATGAACAACAAAAAATCTTGCCGTCTAAGTTCCACTTGTTGCTTTGAACACCGATAATGCTTACACATTACTTACACGTTGCTTTATTCTAATATCACGTTGCTATATGTCGAAAAAGTTGAATTAAATTGTCCGAACTACAGTTGTATTTACTGAGTTTACAAAAACCAATAAAATTTAAAGAGAATAATTACACCATTTTCGGCTCACATTTCATTACGGCTCACATCAATAGAATGTTGCAACAATGTGAATAAGAATGATCGATATTGTACATTTGCACCTAATGTTCAAAATTTGCATACGATAAACAATTTATCAACTCTGAAAAAGTAAAATCTGTTTGGCATAGATGGATATCTAGAGATATTTATTGAAATCAACCAGCCAAGTAAGTCACTACAATAATAAATAAAGAGTGAATTGACATCAGAAGATGAACGATGACCGCCCAATCCTATATACTGTAAAAAAACGCTGATATTGATAGCTGATCTCCCTATTTCAAAAGTGGAAATGATTAAATTATTCGTACGCGAAACATTACGGGATAGCAGTTTTATTTCCGTTAAAAATTGCCTTTAGAATTCAAACAAAACTATAAAATTGAAGATTGCACCAAACATGATATGGCAAAGCAAAGTGCTCTTGTTGGAAATGAATGGAAATGAAATAAGTTTCCCTCATATTTGAACGAGGGGTCGGAAAAATTATGAGCGGGCCCATATACTTTCCTAAATCTACTGAAGTAGGGACTTTTAACATCCAGGAATCGAGATTGCATGTCAACATAACGATTTATATGAAACAGTCGACAAGCTGTCGTATATATTCTTCTGAGTAGGGCACTTGTAAAATCAAACATCTAAGCACGAAAACCACAAGTTCTATTTTTATTTCTATCATTTTAATTTTGGTAATGTTACAACGAGGAGCATCGGTTATGTGCATCCGCGCATGAAGATCCAACAAACATTGTTTTTTCCTGTTTCAGTCGGTGGGGGAAGGAGGGCTTCAAATGACTAAATTCACCAAGGGGGCTTCAAATGACGTCATTAGAGGTCAATATATACCACTATAACCAATTAAATTTAAAGAAAATAATTACAACTTCGGCTCACTTTTCATTTGACTTTTATTTAGTAGTGAACTGTCATCACTTCAGGTCAACCGCTGAAAATTGTGAATTAGAGAGAAATTTAGATCAGGCAAAACGAAAAAGCCAACTGTAATGTAAAAGCCACTCAGTTGATTGCGGAGAAGTTGGGATGGAATCATTTTATTCAAATGTTTTGAAGCAAAATGCAAAAAAAATCAGGATCCACTGCTTTCTCTTTCTATTCCTTTATTAAGTCAATACTACACTACTAGTAACTAGGTTTTTCTTCTAACATTTAAATTGCAAGGACTTCAAACAAGCAGAAAGCTGACTCTCATTCATATGTGTTGTAATGGATAAGGACCAACTTCTTGTAAAGAAAGCAAAAATTCAAAATCTGAAAATATTTGTCAAATTATTAGAAAACTAAATAAAACGTCATTGTTCTCATTTTACGCAGAGAGCGCAAAACCGATGCGTTTTAATTTCTCGAAATGCTGGCAGCAGCTTTTTATATTTCAGCCAGTTTCCAAAATCCTCAAATATAAATATTTCAAATTGTTTTCCAACAAAAACTTTCTTTTTAGCAGTAATTTGTTTTCAAAATTGAGATGTCTGAATTTTTATAGCATAGCCAGCATATTATAGAATTGTTTAATTAGTGACAGCAGAAATCAGTTTATCTAGTGACAAATGAGAAAAGTCATTTATCACACGATTGATTTAAAGTTAGTGAGTTCTCTATAGAACGCACTAGCAAATGACGTTACGATCAAATAAAGCTAGAGCGGTAAAAAGTCACACTTTGACTGCTTGATGTGTAATCAAATGCTCGTAAAAATCGGGCAGACAACGAATCAACTAGAAAAAACCTCCGATGAGACGCTGTCACTTCGCGGCTGTTAAAAGACTAAATTCATAAAACAATTCAAATCAAACTTCTGAGCAATCATTTGTGTGAGGCAGACTAAATCATGTAAACTTGAAACAATTCTAAACAAGCAAACTTGTGCGCATCAAAAGTGAAAAAACTGTCTCATTTTCCTAAAAAAAACTAAAAATGTCTAAATTAGACAAAAACCAAAAACAGTCAGGCTCCCACTTAAAGTGCTTAGCCACTAAACTAATTCGGAGGGTTGAAACAATAAATCCGCTAATTTCCCTCAATCGGAAGAGTCCTCTTGAAGATAACTGGATTTGTATAATCATTTAAATTGCAGTTAGTCATTTTTGTTTTAGGTTAACGATGCAGCTATTAATAGATTCCGCGTTGAGACATTTACTGCTAAATTCAAAAGTGGGAATTGGAATATTTCAATTAACAAATACTCATTAATCAAATACTGACAATAAGACAACGACGAACTAAAAAGATAATTAAGACATTATCCACATCTGTTTTTCCTTCAGACAAAGAAAAATTGCCATTAGGCCACCCAGTTTCAGCCATTATTAAAATATCAACTGGTTAATGTGAGGCCTTCGGGTAATTTGGGTCTGTCAATTTTCGGGTTATTTTTAATAACCTTACTGACAATCTCGTAGTCACACTCTTCTTCTTCATCGGGGCTAAAGGGATCGACAACATATCCCAATTTGTTCTTGTAAAACACTTTGGCCTCTTCATTGATATCAAAAACGGTCAGCATTATTTTGCTGAACCCGTTGTAAAATGCAATCAACTCCAAAACTTTCATCATGAAGGTTCCGAGTCCTTTCGATTGACTAATTTTGTTGACCTGAATCTCGTAACAATAAAGCACGTCTTGGTTGTCTTCCACAACAAATCGCAAATGGACAAAACCTGAAACAAGTAATGATAGACCGAATCAAACTGTACACAACATGATTTCATTCAATCAGAACCTATTTTTAAAACTTAGGTAGGAGCAGCATTTATTTTAAGAGTACAATAAAAGAGCGTTGTTGTTCCAAAACCCAATGGAATGGGCGATAGGAACTTTGTATGTTCTTTTTTGTCTAGCCGATCAAAATCATTTGGGGACAAATGATTTGGCCGATCAAAATTTGGCCGATCAAAATCATTTGGGGACAAATACAAAAGTCATACCATTGAAAAAGTTCACAAAACTGAGATAATTTTAAATTTTTATTTCGAGGAAATATTGGCGGTTGAAGTTTTAAAAAATTAAGTTTTCGCGTCTTTTGGCTTGAGGAAGTACTGTCAATAGATATAATATGTAAAAAGTATATTTTGATATATCATATTTCGAATGGTTCGGGAAATTGGGTCATAAAAAGCTCAAATCAAATGTCATAAGACACATGTATCACAAATAGGTTAAAAAAGTTTGAAAGAAAAATTAACCCTCTCTTAGTTTTGTTTTGATATTACATCCAGAAAACTATCTTTGAACAATGTATACAGGCTAAACAAAAGGCGTATTTGTATTTCCAAGTCTTGAAGGGATGGGCTTCAAGAAATTTAAAATAAACCATTCAGAAACATTTCATACGGATTGACTAACTTTTTGTTTTGAGAAAAATCTTACTACAGAACAATTTAACTGAACTGCATTCAACTTACAGAAATCACAGTTGACAATGATGTTTTCCGAAACCTCTTTTGTCATCTCCGAAAAAAAGACTCCGGACTTTTGTCATCTCCGAAAATTCATGAAATCATTTAACCAACATTTTTCACCAAAGGCAGCCTTGGAACTACAAAACTGCTAGACAAAAGCGGCCTTCTACGAATCCTTTGATGTTTTCTGCGCGTAAACAAATAGTTTTTATTCACGCTTCTCAAATAATTCCTTCATTCGTTCAGAAGGAAATGATCGATTTCTGCTTTGAAGATTTTTTTGTGGGCTGAAGTTTCATATCTTCACAAAAAATTTCTTTGAGACAAACTCTTGCTGCCTTTGTTGTTTTCTAATCCTCAAGTGTACTAAAACACAAATCATCAAGAAAATAGAACGTCACTACTTCACGTTCTTTGAGAAAACAAAACTATGTATAAGTAAACTTTGTCTTTGATATCATACACCGTCAATCACGCATTATTTCTTCGTGAAGGGTCAAATTTATATTCTTTTTTCTTTTCAACGCTTTCCCATAACTCAGGTCAATTTTTCACAGTCAATTTTAGTCAATTTCAGTCAATTTTTTACATTAACTCGATTTTGGAATTTGTTTCCGATTTTTTTTAACTCTTATTTTCGTCTAATAACATTTTAAATTAATCGGTAAACCTCTTTCGAAAAATTCGATGTATTTTTTCGAACAATTCCCAGACAAATATATTTTAAAAGGAGTATTCTAAAAGGTTGAGTTGAATTGAATTAAGCTCCTTGAAAACAGTTTACAATTAATAACTATAAACGTTTTCAAGAGGTACGTCAGATAAGCTTTACAGCTCGTTTAGGTGACGTCCCTTTTGAAAAACTCATCAATTAAATTTTACTTTCCAGAAAATTAAGAACGAGTTAGTTTGTACCTCGGCCACTAATCAGCCAAAAATTAACGAAAACAAAGACTTACTGTCGAAAAGGTAGTTTTGGAAAATTTGATCTACAAAATTTTTGAGCTGCTTCAAATTCATTTTTTGAATTTCAATATCTCAGGGAAAAGGTAATTCGATTTGCAAAAACTATAAGTCTTAGTCAGCCTTAACCGCAGTGAGTTTCCAAGTGCTGCATTATTAAATTTGAGCTGCCTTAAACCTTTTTTGAGGTTCCGTGGGTGGTATTTACAGGATGACACGTTTTCAAGATCAATGAAAGAGCAAGGAGATCTCTTTGCAATTTCTTCAACAGTTTTCTTCAGAAGTTCAAGAAAGTATAAGTCAAAAACAGTGAGTATTGTGTTTTCTGTAGTAATGTTGAAGGCTATCTGTCCGCTTTCGATAGAAGATGGCTCGCAAAATTTTTCGTTGGCTCATATCAATTTTTGTTAGTCTTTTTGTTTGTGCAGCCAAAAACCAATAGACCGTAAGAGATCACGGGCTTAGCAAAAACTTTATAAAACTGTATTAATTTTGAAATTGGATAATAGTCGCTATAGAAAACACCGCAAATGCTTTTTAATTTGTTCACAGTTTGTTAAATATGAAAGTCAAAATTCAGTTTTCTATCAAGAGTTATACCTAAATATTTTACAGATTCTTGTAGTTCACAATCTGATAAAATTGGGTTCAAATTAAGTCCTAAGTCTTTACCAAAAAACATCAACTGAGATTTCTTAGAATTAACGCAAAGTTTGTTTTCATTGAACCATAATATCGCCTCCGTAATGCTATCTAAGATTTTTTTCAATATCTTTTCCACCACAAAGTAGGTTGGTATCGTCAGCAAACAATGTGATTTCCGTTTTTTGCATATTTATTGGCAGATCATTTACAAAAATTAGGAAGAGGAGTGGGCCTAGCACAGAGCCCTGTGGGACACCATTTTTAATATTTTTTATCTCACAGGTCTTGGACTGGAAGAAAACATATTGTTGGCAGTTGTTGAGGTAGGACTGAATAAGATTTTTAAAATGGCCCCTAAAACCAAAAATTTCTAGTTTGTTGAGTAATAGTGAGTGCTCAATGGTATCAAAAGCTTTTGTTGTATCAAGGAAAACTGATGCGCAAGGGTTTTCGTTATTCATAGACAATCCTATATTTTCAGTTATTTCAGCTATGGCATGAATACATGATCTTTTTGAGCGAAATCCAAATTGTCTACAAGAAAAGAGTTTGTTTTTGAAGATGAAGTTAACCATTCTTTGTCAATAATTTTTTCGAAAATTTTGCTAATGGTTGGCAGCAAACTTATTGGTCTATAGTTTTCGGGGGCATCCATGTTACCTTTTTTATGAAGTGCCAACACTTTTGCAATTTTAAAGCTCTGCGGAAACGTATGACTCTTTATGCAATCATTGAAAATGTCAACTAGCGGTTCAACTATTACAGGTAAACATAACCGAAGAACCATGTTAGTGATTTGATCAAAACCAATTGACATAGAGTTTTTCAAAGTTCTTACAATGGACAAGACTTCCAGTACATTTGTACTACGCATATAAAATGATTTGTGGAAACAATAACTGCGTTGGCGTTGCTGTAATTTAGGAATTTGAGACAGAATTTTTTCTCCGATAGTTAAAAAATTATCATTAAAAAGGTCAGCGTCCAAATCCACATCTTGCTGCGTCTCTTTTTGTATCTTTAGAATTTTTAAGGTATCAAAAATTGTTTTGCTATTTTTCTGTTCTGTCAACCACGAAAAATATTCTCGCTTTGATTTTCTAATTTAGCTTGTTATTTCACTTCTCAAAGAAACATACTTCTCTCTATCTTTTGGTTTATCAGACGAAACCCATTTCCGGCTTGATCGCGTTTTTTAAGAAGATTCTTAATTTCTTTATTAACCCAGGGACATCTGTTTTTAGTTATAACCAATTTTTTTCTGGCGCGTATCTGTTTAGAGTTTGCATAATTGTCGATACTAAAAACTGAATTTTGCCATCGACTGATTCCGTTGATTTTTTCTTCAAGTTTTGATCTAACAAAAACAAAAAGTTTAGCAGTTTTTGGTCAGTCATTTGATTCAGATTCCGGTATTTTATAATTCTTTCTTGGTCAATATAGTGCACCCAAAAGGGAATTTTACTCGAAATTGGATAATGATCTGAGATAGAAATTTCATAAGTTTCGCAAACCAAATCATCATCGGTTATGATATGATCTATGCAAGAAGAAGTGAGATTTGTTTTTCGATTTGGTTCATTATTTTGGATTCGATATCCAAGCGATTCAATTATTTCACAATATCTCGTCTTCATTGTTGATTGTTCCAAGATATAAATGTTAAAATCGCCAAAAATTAAGGTTTTCGAAATTTTGGTTTGCAGAAAATGGAGCATTGATTCAAAAAAATTATCCAGATTTGCTGAAGGAGGTCGGTAAAGAACAGATATATCCCTTCACTTTATTTTTTTCCTTGATTGAAAGAATTAAACTTTCCTGATCCGTTTCATAATCTATCAAGCTATATGAAATTCCTTCCAAAAATACAGCAACGCCGCCGCCTTTACCAATTGTTCTTGGTTTTGATACAATTTTTGAAATCCCTGCAAACAGTAAAAGTCTAACGGGTCACTTGAACTAAGCCAAGTTTCTGTTAGTGCAATTATGTCCGGTGGTTCTTTCAAGCTATCGTTAAGAATCAGCAACTCATCGAAATTTTTTCTAAGAGATATAATATTCAAACCTAAAAACATTTTTAGTGGCTTACGTACTAATTATCAAAGTTCTGATTTTGAAATATGCTTAAACAATTGTCGTTGTCATTATCTGCCAGCTAATCCGAATTTTTGATTCCTACTTGGCTGTGATATTAAATTGAGATGACGTTTTAGACACCTCACACAATATATTTTCATGTCGCGCTGTTTTCTGCAGATGTAAATAATCTCTTAGAGCAGCACATCCATCGTCGTCATTGGGTGATGAACGTAAACGTTTGAGACAAGATTTTGATATATTGGTTGCCTGAGGAATAACGTTTCTCGAACAGACATTTGAACGAGTTGTTTGTGATACTTGTGTACTATTGTTGTTAAACTCATTATCTTTCCTATGCTGTGCAAATTGTCGCTTCCTTTGACTAATAATAAAACTGTTCTCATTATCTAACTGTTCTTTTTTTAAAGCGCAAGACCTGAGAAACCCTTCTTGGGTTTTATAAAACACCTTTACCTGACAATTCTTTGTTGTAGTAATGTAACCGTTTTTTTCGGCCATTTGCTTTAATTCTGTCTTTTTGTGGTAAACGCTCTTTAATAATAATCGGCCGAGAGTTTTCCGGATTGAAAAATTTACCAAGCATTGACCGTCGTGCATAATTTTCATCTTTCTCCCCAAAATAAATGAATTTTACGATAACTGCGGGGGGGGGGGGTATTTTGAATTTTTCCAAGATCCCAGTAAATGACAGGCTTTCATGTTTTTGAGTGGCACAGTATAATTTAGGTATTGTCTCAAAAAATTTTGTGTTTGCATATCAAGTTTATCGTAATGGTTCATCGGCAAATTTTCAAATATCAAACAATCTTTAGAGGTGTATCTTTCTTGTTGCAATAATCTATCCTCTAATTCGCCTAGTTTGGCCTGCAGTTGTTCGATTGTTTTGTCTTTTTCAATAGATAATTTGAGTAAGTTTCCCATAATATTTTATAAGGAATCGTTCTGTAAAGATTCAACAAGTTTTTCAGTTTGCTGTAATAAAAGAGCATTCATGTTTGCTTCAAGATAATACGTTGTCTCAATGTACAAAGTGAGCAAAGAAAAGCTAAGCAGAAAAAAGAGCAACTATTCTCTAGCTTGCATGGCGTGTGTTATGATTCTGGTAACATTTTCGTACAATTTTTACTTCTCTCTTCACTTTCACTTTTTTCAATAAAACTAGGCCTTCCAGACAGTGCAGGCAACTAAATCGTTAAAACTGCTTTATGATTCAATTCAAAAAATATGAGAAATTTTTGATTGTATCTTTTCTCCTAGAGATCTTGTCAGAATTACTGCTTCAAAATTATTTCATCTCAGCATTAGAGATAGACAAGGTTACTTTCTTTGGCAGGAAAAGTGAGTTTGACCTTCCTTTGCATAAAATAGCTAAACCAAAACCAGCACTTGCCAATCGTTGGACAGCAATTCATCGCACATTAATTGGTTATATTCTTTTTTGTTATTGAAAATCCTCATTTGCGGTGAAATTTTACATAAAACAGAAATTGTTTTCGTCAGAGCATTACCGTTAAACTGTCTTGAAACTTACGGCTTGAATGTTAACAGTCAAATTAAAAAAAACAGTATGGCAAAAAAAATCTTGGAATTGGAAATGATATTATCTCTACTGGTATTCTCTCGCTCGTAACAGGAGCAAGGGAATTTCCAGAGAATGATTTGTATTTGTACGAGTGTGTCCTGGTAACATACTATTTTATGTGCAAACGCACATTACCGATCGTCCTCGTCTGTATATCTTTCATTATTTTGTACTAACAAAAGTCAACATTTAATTAAGTTAACGAAACAAAATGAATATGATGAAATAGATCAAATTAGAATCAACATACCGGCAATTGCTAAATATGGCTGCGAAACAGAATTACAGTACTTCATTTGATCATCAAACAGTTTACAACTCCCCTCTCATTGGGTGAATCAGCTCCAATATTTAAGCAATCATTCTGCGAAATTGTCGCCCAATTTACTCGACTTGTATAGATCTCCCCACTTTTTGGGGCGAGTTGATATAAACGTTGGGTGCTATACCCCTCTCATTGAAAGGCAATTAATCAAGGTAGGTAAAAACAGACATTTAAAAAATTCAATTATTTTACTTGTCATGTCACCCGCTTATCGGTTTTTGTCCCAAATACAGGAAAACATTACAAAAAATACAGGAATACAGAAGTCGCTTGAGCCCTTAATGTTGAACTGACTTTCGTTTTCTTCAGAGTTGACCAATGGTCTAATAGTTCCATGCATAATTAACGATCGTCAGTGATATTAATTGTAACACTCTAAATAGAGTTGGTACTAACATAAGCTTTGAAAAATTTTTCAAAATAAAGCTGAAAAACAAAACGTTTACACTCATTGCTTCAAACTTCGTTCGAGAGCAATTTAAAGAAGCCTGGTATATAAATAACCCCTAATTCTTAAAAAAGTTTGAAAAATAACAAAATACAGACAATTACCTATGATATCAATATTTTTTGAGAAAAAACGAAACATAAAACGTTGTTCTATATTACAAACAAATAATTGTTATTACAGGTAAAGTGAAATTCACTTACTGATAAAGTGAAATTGAGAAGTGAACATAAAGGGAGAAAGACAAATCAAAAGATAAAATCTCACAAGACAAACCCTGTCAAAGATCATAGCATCAGAAAAACATTACATATACCGTCTAACGTCAGGCGAATTCCTTTTGACTGACAGGCAGGGGCTCAAACTAATAATCAAACATTGTTGACATTCAGTCATAAACCGTCGCGAAGATAACAACAGATCTGCCTGATATTGTGAACGAGTGAACACAAAACCAAGAACAAAAAAACATTCTATGACACACTGGGGCAAGCAAAAATGGTACACTACAAGACAATACGTTTATCAAACTTCCCTAAAGAATAGTCTACAGTCAAACCCCATACGACTTCAAGGAAGATTACGAATTGCCTTTATTATCCAAGAGAACTCTATTCCAATTTCCGACTTTTCGAGTTTATGGATTAGAATTCTCTTGGATAATAGAGGCAAGTATTAATCTTTCTGGAAGTCGTATCGGGTTTGGCTGTAGACTATTCTTGAGCGAAAATTGATAAACGTATGGTCTTTTTATGTACCGTTTTTGCTTGCCACGTGGTGTCCTATAATGTTTTTTGTTCGCCTGAGAGAACTGACTTTTCGAGTTTACGATAGTCACTTATCGTTAATTTTTCGGCCTTTAGAGAAATTAAACTTGATAACAAAGACCAGGTAATTTATTTAAACAACTATAGAATAATGATTTAAAATTTGATGAAGATAATTCTCCCCTTTATCAAAAAAAGTTTAGTTCCTTTAACTTAAAAAGAAGCTTAGTTCCTTTTTCTTAAAAAAAAGTTTATAGTACCTTTAATTCCAGCTCTCTTCAATCAGAATCAAAAAAAGGTTTTTTTGTTTTTAGCAAATAACAAGTGGTACTATAAAATTTTAAAAAGTAAAAAATGAATGGATAAAATGCTATACTCACCATGCAGCAAACCGTCTTCACCTCTGGCTAAAATGTAGCGAGCATCGGAGTCAAATAGTTCCTCCCATTTTTCTTTCCTGATCCAACCAACGTCAGATTTCTCATACATTTCACGCATATTCTGTTCAAATATCAAAAATATTTCATCGCGTACCGAATCGTCGAACAATTCACTCTTCATATAACTTAAGGTTAATGTGAGATCGTTTTTGTTGTATGTTGAGAACGGTTTCAGATTTTCAAGCATGTTGTCGACATTTTGAGCTCGTCTGCAGAACTGCTCCAGCGCACAAAGGTAGTCGTTAGTCTGTTTTCGGAAAGCTTTCTTTTTCTCTTTTTTATCCCTTGACCGGTAATTCTTATTACTTGTACTGTTGTTGTTGCTATCGCTACGAGATGACATAGCTCTGAAAATCCACCCATTATCAATACAATTATTTGTAGACCTTTGACATCAGGATTAGTAGCGGAGCGATAGGTTCACTAAAGGGCTGCAAATGATGTTATAACAGCTTGTATGCGCTACCAATCAGATTTCAAATGAAAAATGAAACCAATTTTGACAGTGCCACCAATTGAGTTCGGCTGCTGAAATTGTGAATGAGCAGAAAATTTAAACCACTAAGCTCAAAAAGACAGGGATGGAAAAGTAGATCGAAAATTCAAAACATTCAAGCATAAATTTTGCATTAAAACAACGCATGACACTTGCTCGTTCGAGAGCGACTGAGCAAACTGTGCTAAGATCTTCGTATTCTTCAATTAAAATTAGAATTGAAACCATCATCGTCAAAAAATCAGGCTTACGGACTTACAAGCACATGGACTTACAATTTGGTCGGAAAAACGCCTGCAGCTGATTATCAATCTACTCTCGGTAAACCAATATTTCAAATTGGTTTTGAAATCAAATATTTTTTACTACAAGTGCATTGCACTTGTACACAATTCTGCTTCAACTGTTATTCGAAAATAAAATAAAGAAAATGGCAGGACAAGTCCTGAACTACTTTCAACAGCATTAAAAGAAAAATTTTACAAATCCTTGACTTGACAACCCGACATTAAAGACACCTTGGTTTTCATGTATGGAAAATCATGTCTCTTATCAAAACTGTAATAGAGCGGGAACGAAAAAACTTGGCAACTAACAGAAATTTAACTCGCGATAAAGGCAGAGTGAGTAAAAAGCAACACAAGGTGTCAAAATTAATATTAGGGAGAATTAATACAGATTGTCTACAGATTCCTGGTTTAAATGTCTAGAAACAAAAATGTTGATGGGTAAATTCTAGGTTAAAAAGGCAGGATCAAGAAAATTAAAGAATTCGTTAAACTATTGCAAAATTCATTACTATTTTTTGTCATACTTATTTCCTCACCACCAGCTGTCTCCAGCCAAAATCAACAAAACGCAGGACAACAGAAGCCTAGCTGGACAGAGACGAAGCCAAAAACTTTTCAAAACTTTAAATTAGCAAAACTACTAAAGTTCTCAAATTCTTGAAGCTTCAAAGACTTCTCGACTTCAAAGACTTTTTGTACTGTTGAAATCTACCCATTAACACACATGCAAAGCTCAAAAAGTTCTTTGCCCCTAAAAGAGAAATCAAAATGACGAACTGGAAAAAATTGCAGTATTCACTCTTTTTTTCTTCATTCACTCTAACCTGACTCTTCCATCATTGAACGAAAAACTATTAAAAAACTGCATCATTTTTGGTTAAAACAATTTTTTCAACTTAAGTTTATGGCTTCCTCGCTCAGCAGAACACAAGCTCAAGAAAGCTAGCATAGGGGCTGTAATAGAATAAGGGCTTTACTGGTATAAGCTAGCATAAACGCTGTGATGCAATGCACATTTTTGTCCCCTCCAGGAAAACCCTTCAGCAAAAATCAACTTTACAAACAATATCTACATCCTCACAGCTTTCGTTTCTGGGTATATTTGAGTTCTTCGTGACAACTAACAGTAGTAAGAAATGGTTAATCATTGCCGTGATTTTTCATTGAAATAATGGTCAGAGTCCAGAGAAAAATTTAAATAACTAATATACACAATTTTGTGTCTGTTAAATAAAACAAGGAGGCTTGCAAAACTATGCAAACAGCTGAAAAAGATGAGCTTCACTAGTAGCCAAAAAAGATCAAACTGCTGTGATGTGTATTAAAACTTAAAAATTGTTAAAATGAGTGTTTTTTAAAATAACAACCGATTCACAAGCAAGCTTATCTGCTCCTGGCTATGATCAATTTTTGATTCCTATACAGAATTAATTACCTTAATAAGACAATTTATAAATAAGACCAAATTATTATACTTCTTCAGCAACGTCAGTGAGCCGTTTCCACTTCACTGAAACAAGAAAAGATATAACAGAAATGCACCCCTTCGGCCTTAACAGTTTATCCTCTCTTTTCAAACTGTTGAAAAATCTGTCTCATGTCAAAATCTGTTTTTATCAGATGAGAGTAATTCAAGGATGAGCGACTTCAAATCAATTTACGAGACAGTGAAACACTTTCATATGTACAAAATATCTAAAGTTATTGATTAAAAAAACTAGTAGTTCAAAGGAAAAAAAAATTATACATGCTTTTATTTTAAACATTAAATCTAGACTGACTACCTTACCTAGTTCCACCTAGTTCTCGAAACTACAAGTGGTTTAGCTAAACGCACTGTAGTTTTAATTGGTTCAGCTAAAAAGCATGTCAGTTATTCTACATTAACTGAATATTTATCAATTAATTACCAAAGAAAACAGGGTAATCTAGAGGTGAACAAATTAATAGAAAATCTACAGCGAACTATCTACTGTTTTGTTAGATCTGATACACTTTGTAAATCGGCGGTTTAATATCTTAGAGAATCCAGCTATGTCGCATTGGCAGCCTCAAGACAACTCAGGAAATCATTTTTGTTTATTTTAATTAATAAAGGATGCAAGCCTTTAAGATGAAAAACATCATTTCTCAGTTTTTATAGTTTTTGTGTTCAATTTCGACTGCTTTTCTTTGATACTTTTTGATTGTCATTTCCTTCTATTAACCACTGAAGGTCTGTTTTGGGCGGATATCCATAATGGAGCATAGATGATCTCTGATGAATCGGTCATCAAAGATTTATTGATGACAATCTATTTGTACATCACTGTTACTACAACCAAACAGTTCCAAGAATTATCACAAAAAATTGAGAGGAGTTTGCCGAAAATTTAGCTAACTTGGATTCTTTTAACAAACATAACATTCAATAGCCAACTATTTTTTATCTGGGAGCATATGATCCAACCCGAACACCAACTACAAAGTATTTCTTGTTTATATTTTCAATCTTTCACTCGGAAACTAAATTAAGCGGTGCACTCAAAGTTTTTTTAAACTTTCTATTAAGTTAACCTGCTAGTTTTCTACGAGGGGAATAAAAAAGTGTTTCCTGTCACTGATTCCATCTTTCCCGACTTTTTCAGAGGAAATGTTTTTCAGGGAGAAAACATCGCATATACCCACAAAAACAAAATTTTGAAAGAATTGCTCAGCAGTGACATTCTATTCTACAATCACTTTCCAATTATGGCTATGGAGCATTGGTAATAAAATAATAACATGAAAGACCATGAAAATAATATGAAAAACTTATTCTCGGAGCTATCAACTACAAGCTTCATTTGTTAAGCAAATAACCCTAAAAATTTGGGTTGAACATCTAATTTCAACCTCTGATTATCTTTTAAATTAACTGATGAACTTGACTTTTATGTCCTTAACTTCGCTGTACGTCAACATAGACGTTGATATTGGTCAGTTGAATTACGGTATATTTGAGTTCAGAACACTTTTTGTCATACGCGACTACATTTAATTAGACTACTGCTTTTAACACACTTTATCACTGGTCTCGATTCATTAAAAACAAGGAGACCACTAAAACATTAAGTGCGCAGTAATTGTACCATGCCCCATTAAATTCGGGCTTATCCTCCCAGTATCAGGAGAAAGCTCAAATGAACCGTAATTAAGTCCGAGAATATGCTTTCACCGATCTTTGTCTAAGTATTTGCCCTACTTAGTTGCCCACCAGATTATTCATTCATATTTAGCCAACCTAACAAACTCTCCCGCTTGGCCCTTCCTTTTGTTTAGGCAAAAACGCATCAATTTTTACCCTTTTTATTCTCCAAGATTTGTTCCAGCACTGTCATAAAAAGTGCTAATTAAAAAGAATAATAGAACATAACCGACTGACGGCGGAGAATTGCTCTCGACCGACTAATGGGAGCTCGAATCTACTGCAGCCTGCTTCAGTCGGGGGGGGGAAGAGTTGGTAAAATAACATCTTTAAAGGGGGGCTTCAAATGACGTCATCAGAGGTATTATATACCACTATATATACTAATGAAATTTAAAATGAGAAAATGACACCAATTGCTGCGCCCTTTTAAATTATTTTCAGAACTTAATTGTCGCCACTTGAGATCAGCTGTTGATACTGGTAAATGAGAGAAATTTAGATCACGCAAAACGAAAAAGGAAAGGACGTAAAAATCACTCAGAGTCAAAACGGTCAAGCGAAAAATTTGCATAAAAAGATCAACACGTTTATAATAATTGCTTCAAATTTAGTTCGAGAGCAATTAGACATGATGATTCCATGTAATTGAAAAAACAAATCTAGGCCGGATAAAAACATTAATAGACAGAGTTGTCTGGTGAGCTGAATTCATAATTATTATATTTTGAGTCAGATTTCATTTGCGATTCGAAAACGGCTAGTATCAACAAACGATTGAAATGCTGGGCTGCGTCAATGGAAAATTTTGCTTGCGTAAATCAATCACTTAAATTCACCGCGTCTAGACAAAACAGTCCTGAATTGCAAAATAGTCCCAGAAAAAGTCGCAAAATTTAAGATTTTGACAATTAAGCTAAACCGAATCAAATTATCGAAGTATTAAGAGTGGACGCAAAACTAGTTGTTAAACTCAATGACAGATTTTTTTATTAGGAAGCATATAAGAGAGTGCCTTAAGATGTTTGGCCTCATAATTTTGACGCAAACTGTTAAAATGGAATTCATTCAGACAAACAAAAAATCGTAATTGCTGGACTTAGAAGGCTATGGTTCAATTAGGCACCGACAACTTACAGATGGCGCTGCCGTATTACAAAATGCAACGGCGGAGTCAGGCTACGCAATGAACAATTCGAAGATATCACAGTTCATAGCCATTTACCTGATCCAGCAAATATTGAAAAGGAGGTTCCGCTCGGCGTTGAAAGACAGAGCAGCAATGGCTAACGAGACTCCCCGCCAAACAATATTTGCGGCCCAAAAAGACATCAGTAGAGAAACAGCAGCCAATATTCCAACTCAATCCAAAGGACAGTTCACAGAACACGGCAACAAAATCGTCCACAAATGAGCCCTTGTCGCTGAAAGGATTTGAGGTTCCAGAGTTATTACAAATGGCATAGTGGTGAGAAGTTCATGCATTATGATTCAGGTCCCCAAGACAAAATGATAATTAATGTTTTGCAACTCTGCTAGCCATTGACTGGCTCAAACAATCAGATGACTGGTTCTGCGATGGGACATTCTTAACAGCTCCAAAGGTCTTCTATCAGGTCTACACAATTCACGTTTCGGTTGACGGCGACTTCCGACTTTAAAGCTTTCTTTCAAGATCAATGCTGCATTTTCTTTTTGATCTGTTTAGACGAGCGCTTTGAGCGGGACTGTTTTGTCTGGGACTTTCGTCTGTTTTCTTTGGACTATTTTGCTTGGGACTAATTTGTCTGGGACTAATTTGCAATTGAGGACTCTTTTGTCTGGGAATGTTTGGTCTGACACTGTTTTGTCTGTTCACCAAATTAACAAAACACGCACAATTGTTACCCAGAGCAATTAATGCAACACACGTAAAGATTTTAAAACTCGCATGTCACGTCACATTCGAGTTTGCGTACTTGAAATAAAACAATCATTTAGTGTATTCTCAATTGACTAATTATCAAAATTGGAAACAATACTAAGCAGACAAATATCAGGAAACATATTTAAAATTAATTTTCTGGAACTGAAGTTTTAGGATTTTCTAATTAAGCCATTGAAGTATGAGAAAAACGGCCGGGCAACATTCTCCTCAATGCACAAAATCGAAAGAGTTCAAACTGACATTTTGAAAATCAGTTAGACCACATTTCTGTTATTGAAGATCAAAAAATTGATGGAAGAAACAAGAACGTTCCCAGACAACTTTAACGAATCTGTTAAATGGATTACGTAATAAAATATCTGTCAAATATTAAATTGTTAAACTTTTAACGATAAACAAATAATCAGTCATTGATCAAGCACAACATAGAATTCATTTTAAAAAATGAGAAGGCCATGGACTAAACAAAAATAAGACAGTTTATATCTAATACCAATCTCAGTTGAGATTATCTGAAGCCCACAAAAAGAAATCACAGTTTCTATTTGCACAACAGTAAAACTTTCTTCCTTGATTTGGTCCATCTTTCCTAACAGTCCGTTCCACAACTTGCTGTTCGCATAGACAATTCATCCTTGGGATCTCGTTATTAGAAAATGAGGAGGATCCTTGAGCTCCTGAAAACGGAGATGAAAAGTCTTCACTAAAGTTTGAAGTTGACATATCTCGAGGGTTTGCAAAAGAATTTCTCGCCGATGTTCTACCTACACGATTGGCTCCACGCGTTCCTCGAGATCTCCCTGACGATCGAGATGTAGCGCGGCCTCGGCTCGCAGAGACTCTGGTACTTCTGGCAGATGTGGCACGAGTCATACCTCGACTTGTGTTTGCAGTTCGTTGAGATATTGAACCCCCTGCAGAAGCTCCACGTCTTGGAGCTGTGACCCCGGTTTGCTGTGAAGAACTTGATGAGCTGTAACTCCTGCTCTGGCTATGAACTGATGTATGGTTGCTGCCACCTGATCGAGATGGTCCAAGATCTGCGTGTTCTCGAAACAAGTTCAATAAATCTGAATTACAACCTGCAAGGCAACCTGTGTACTCAACGCCGAAATACGGTGGAACCGAATTCGGTTTGAACCTAAAGTTCAACAGTTTTGGGAGCTCTTGTGAGTTATCACTGCTCGGATCTGAACATCTAGGACATTTTGTTGGTGAGACTTCAACTGCCAAGGCGAAATTAGGAATGTATATGGACGCTTTGCAACTGGGGTACCCGTCACATGAAATCTCCCATGACATACTCTGGGCATTATTCTGACTTTCAGGATGACTTCTGCGTCTGTTTTGTTTCAGATACATCAGACAGGGGCATCTATTGCATTTTAGAACTGGTTCAGAGGTTTGTGTAGGGAAGTTCTGGTCGCTTCGAGTACCACCATTTAGAGCATTCTGCGAAGTTCCTCCAAAATACTTCCGAATAGCATCTTCAAGCTTTATTGCGCCTCGTTCTAACGCTGTAAACGCCCGAGAGTATCGAGCCAACTGAGCGTCCAAGACTTGTTGTCTTGTTTTTCGTCCATTGCAAATTGCAGCGAAGTCAACTTCCATTTCAGCTCTCAATTCTGGTTTGCTCATTCGTTGACCTATAGACTCATAACCTTCCACCAGACCTATTCCTAGAGGACAAGGGTGAAATTTTTGATCTACAACCGTCGAATACTCTCGCGTCTTTATTTTTTCAATATGGTCTGCGTGTGTTGCGTCAGTGCCAATCCCATGATTTTCCATTAGTGAAATTAGATCTGCTTCGGTTAGCAAGCTCGGTGGTACAGTGCGACCCCCCACGATTTCGATCTTAGAAGGCACAAATTGCTGACCATTTTGATAAGGCGGTAAGTTTTTATCACCCCAATAATGATACGTGTACACCTCAAGATAATTTCGCTCAATAACTGACAAACCGTTGGCGTGAAAACTTTCCTCGGCAATTTTTATTTCAACTTTGCACTCGTGACCAATTGCATCGCGTGACACACATGCAAGAAAATGTCGAACTATGAATTCATAAATCCTCGCTTCGTTGCCTGGCAAATTTGGGGCGTACTTTGTAGGGTGAATAGGAGGATGCGCATTATCGGTCTTTGTTCCATTTCTCGGATTCGGTCCATTCTGAAGCACTCTTTGGGCAAAGTTGCCCCATCTTCCATCTACAGTTTGTAACTCAACTAAGGGTCTCAGATCCAAATTCTTTGGGAAAATATTGGTTTCCGTTCTGGGATACGAGATGTATCCCGAAGTATACAGCTTCTCGGCAATCGCCATAGTCTCTCGAGCGTTTATTCTCAGCCAACGCGAAGCCGCCTTTTCAAGCTCGACTGTGTCGAGAGCAACGGGGCGCCATTTTGATCTTTGACGATTGTCCACTCTAGTTACGGTAGCCAAATTAGCATCTTTGCATTCATCACATATTACATTCACTAAGTCATCGTCGAAAAGTTTTACTCTCGCCCAGTTAAAGTCAACGTGAAAAGGTTGTTCACCATTTTCGCCGTCACTTTTATGAGTCAATGCTAGTTTCCAAAACTCCTCATCGACAAAATCACTTCGTTGACGCCACCGATCGACCACAAAGCCTAGCGTCGGAAACTGACAAGGACCAAAACTTATAACTTGGCTATTCAACTGCTGATATGTCTTCTGGAGTCTCATAGTTTGAAACCTAGTAAAAGCAGCACCAATTCGTAGATCCAATTCTCTTCGACATTCGACAGCTTCTGAGAGCCTTTCATCTGGCGCTATTAAATTTGCAATTGCACGCCTTATTGCAGCTGGTGTCATTTCTGAGAACCTAGCACGCTTCACAGGAATAGCACGCTTCACATTTCGACAAACATGCAACACCTCAAACCCGATATTTTCACCCTCCCGATCACAATCTGTCCACAAAACCAGCAAATTTGCAGTTCGCACTAAATTTTCCAAATTTTTCTGCACATTTTTCATATCATCAGGAACAAACCGATCAACCGGCGCTTGAAACAGCTCTGAAGGTCGACACGTTTGCCACTTTTTATGGTTTTGTTGAGAGAATCCAACTGTCATGAGATGCCCGGTAACACTTGTGAACAGCATTTGCACGTTGCTACGCAGCCCGTTTGGCTCTGCACTGAAGCCATCATACTGGAATTGATATACTCTGTTGTACTGGCTTGCTCCAGCTGTGTTCGAAGCAGTGCCGTTGCTGAGAATTGCCGCAATAGTTTTGGCAGCATCATTCTTCTCTGCTACATTGAGTATTTTCTGCATCACATTCTGTCGCCTCAATTATCAATTACTTCACTCATCTGAAATGAACATATTCTACGTTGAGTGCTTTTATTATTAGATAGTTAGAGATAGATTAGAAAAATTAGAGATAGATAGTTTTGGGACCAATTTGAGTGAATTTTTGAAACACGAGAGCATCGACTGCTCACGTCAACGACTGTCCACGCACCGGTTTTCTATAGTGCCGTTATTGGATGTCCATGCATTTACTTAATGGACAATAAAAATCCTGTTACGTTGAGTAGGCAACAAATGTCAATAGTTTTCATTAGACTTTCAGACCTCTAACAGAAGCGCTCACTACGTCGAGTCGGAATCTCCAAACGAAAAAAAATTAAACCTATTATAACCAGGAATCTACTCTGCCAAGATTCCAAGTAGACATCTATCAGACAACAAAATTCACTATTCTATAAATATATAAACGATTCGATGTTATTATTTTCGCATCCTACAGTGGTGCTGGGGGAGGGTTATCAACTGGCAATAGGAGTTCTAACTGGCACTCACGTCTACCTGCTTAAAACTGTCATTTACGTCCGAAGAACTATCTCAAACGACCGGCGAGTGGTTGGCTTGGGTAGTAGCCAGCTGGGGCTTAAGGATGGTATACCATCCTTAAGCCCCAGCTGGCTACTACCCAAGCCAACCACTCGCCGGTCGTTTGAGATAGTTCTCAAACTAGCGCTTGTGGCCACCTCGACCAGGGAGAGGGGGGAGTTGAGAGGATTGGGGGGGGGGGGGGGGGGGGTCGAGTGCTGGACAAGGACGAGGGATTCAAGTCACCATGTGGAGGAGGGTGGACGGAGGTAGTGTGTTGGGGGGGATGAGTGGAAGCGGGGTGAAACTTTTTAGATTAAGAACCGCCTTCACACCATGAAATTGTCTGCTCAACACCACGAATCGCATACTTAGAGACTAGTGAGGCTCTAAGAGAAATGCTCGGCCACTTAATGCCCTCAGGTTTTATCTGTTTATTCTGTTTTTGAGGACGAAAAGTTAAAAGCGTCAGACAAAAAATCAGTCAAGCGAAAAATCAGTCAAGCATTAAAAAGGCCACAAGAATAATATAATTGCTACCAACTTCGTTTTAGAACCATTAAAAGTCAAAACAGTCAGGTTAAAATTTACATAACACACACGACTACTATAGGTGCTTCAAAATTCGTTCGAGAGCAATTAGAAAATGGTTGATGCTCTTATTGTTCCGACCCTCTTGAGGGGGGAGGAACTATATACTCAACTGGGTTTTTTTTTTTGTTCAGTGAATTTTCGCCGCTCGATATATTCATCGTAGAGAGTTGAGACTGGTATCATTAGAAAGCTCGTTCAGCGTAGAATATGGAATTAAAAAGATTTTTTTAATTTTCGTTTTCTACAGGGAGTTATCGAGGCTTAAACTTCTGAGAAAAGAAGAGTGAATTCACGTTGTTTTTATTCACATTTTCCGGAATTTTTGCCTAAATTTTCGTCAATTTTGCTAAAATTTGTTATAATTTTTAAGAATAGTGTCGTTGATTTCATTTTTGAAGACGAACAAGCATTTTTGATTGTTTTGATTTAATTTTTTGGTCAAAAAATCTGGATAAACATTTCAAAATTTAGCCTTTTTCATCAACAACAGCACGAAATAAGCTACTTTAGTCCACTTTGATTAAATTTGCCTACAGTACACCCCCAAACAACACTCATACAATCTTTGTAGACTCAGAGGGGGGCTATTTCTACTTCAGAGTCCGCAGAGAGTGCCTTGTAGTTAAAACTTTGCCGTTTTTTGCTAACTTTACTCGTTGATTATCAAAAATGCAAAATTTATTTTGAGTTTCAACTCAGAAATTATCTATATCTACAACATTTGAAAAATCAATTGTTCTTAACGGACAATAAGTATTAACAGGGGTAGTTTTGGGCCATTCTTGGACTGTTACAATCCAAAAAAAAAATCGGGTTGTAATCAGTCGGTCTTTTTTTTTTAAAAAAAGACTTTTTTTTAATAATAAAGAACAGAACATATCAAATCAAAGCTCAGGAGTGATAGGTCCAACCAATTCGCTTGCGAAACAGCTCCAGGCTAATTCATTTAGTTTTTTAATTGAAAGTTTATGGTGGTTTTTTTTTAAAAATAATTGACTTTTCAATAAATAATGGCTTAATTTACTTTTCCTCTATTTTTTTCTTAATTTGTTCAACTTCCAGCTTAGTGTCAGCAAAAAAAGACTGCTTCTTCTTTCTACTGAGTTAACATTTATTCTCGGTTGCAGTTTTAAGCCTGAAATTATTGTTTTCTGGCTTTGATACTACAAGATTTTAGATTTTTGTTTGTTTTGATATTTGCCAGTTTTTCATGTTTTCTAATTTTGTCACATTATCACATTATTGACAGTTCTCATGTCACCTTATTAGCATTCAATTTAAAACACAATTGAACATATTAAAATCTTGAAAGATATAAATCATCGTTTTAATGGCCTCGACGCCTCTTTCTTGAAGAAATCAATTGAATTTTTTAATTTTGTCTTAACTGTCATTTATACTTTGTCGTTTCGGTCGTATGAAATTTCCTGTTTAGTGATAGCTTTCATTGGCTTTTCATGGAAGAATAGAAAAACCGATATTCTGATATTAGCAGATAGCTGATGGCTTTTATGACTTTCAAACCCATCGTTTTCCAAAATTAAAAAATAATTTTTTAACTTCGCAATTTTGTTCTTTTTATGTTTCTTTTTGTTACCTAATCTCGTTAGTTGATTACAGGTCAAATATGACATTATGGGTGTCAAGGGAATAAAAGGGATTAGTGTCCAAAAATCTTTTTTTTAAAGATTTTGTTATGACCTTACTGGCTTCGACACCGCTTTTTCACAAAAAAAATTAAATTAATTTGATTTTTGTCATATTTGACGTTCTTTTTGTAGATGCAAGAAATATTCTGGATAATTACAGGTCTCGAGGGTTTCTTTTTCATGAAAAAACGACGATATTTAAATAGTTCTTTTTGTAATTAATGCCTTTCATGACATTGAATGTAATTTTGTTTCGAAAAAAAAATTAAAAGTATTACATACTTTAGCACTCCGCTTTTTTGTCTACTTGTTACCTAGTCTTACTAATGAATGGCCACGTACTACATTATAACTGTTTGAAGAAGGCGCAATCAAATATATTTTGAGTGCCAAAATTTGGCTTGACGGTTTTGACAGCGTTTTCTGGCAAGTTTCAATTTAAATTTTGTTTGTTCTTTGTTGTTCTTTTTAGCCGCTCTAAAAAATGAATAAGGTCAGGTCCTAATGCCCTTCTATAGAAGCAGTGGTAATCGCAAATTTGTGGTAATATTAATTTATTCCTAATGGTATTTATTACTTTGAAGTTAATTGTTTCAAAAAAAAAGTTAATTTTTTTTACTTTTCTGTTTTTGTTCTTTTTTGTATAATTATTACCCAACCTTTCTATGGACTGGTCGCATATGTTTTGTGGTGATTTTTAAGTTATTTTTGTTTAGTTTCAGGTTTATCTGACGGTATGTTGACTTTGTTATTAAATTTAGTTTTTAAGAGGGACATAAATTTTTTGATATAATTAATGTTTGTTGTTGTTGTTGTTTGATTTTGCTGTTCGTTTTGACTCGCTCTCTTAATATTGACATATTACAGCAATCTAATGCATCAATTTTTACTCCACTGAGTTATTTGTTTTGGAGGTTATCTTATCGTTCATACGGAATTTTTTGAAAAAGACGGGCTTTTTTGGGATTCGCAAAAAATAATTTTTGGGTTTTTCTATCTGTTCCTCATTTGGTCGCCCATCCACAAAATTGTGGATGGGCGGGGTCGGAACCTTATGTGCCATTGCACATTACCGAGCCGCCTTGTTCACGATATAGGATCATTATTGTCTGTAGGCTTACACAATACGCTTTTTAATAAGAGTATTGATTCGGTCAGAGCAAGGCATATAAATTAGCTTGGTCTGCTCAATATGCAATAACTCATTGACTCAGTCGTTTGATGATTGTTGCAAATTTCTAAAATTAACAATATGCTAGGATTATTTTTCGGTGAAGTCAACTTTTGTCAATTAATATCCGGGTTGACTTAACTTACGCAACATAAAAAACATATATGGTATCTTACTTACCATAGAACGGACCATGTACGCCTCATCAAAGCCATAAAAATGTTAAACAAGACAGCTTTTGGACTGTTTAACAGCCAAGCTATAAATCTTTATAACCGTTGTATGCTTAGTACGTTTACTTAAAATCCATATATGGCCATTTATGATTGGTAAGTTTCATTTATTGTCGTCAGCCCGCGATATCTCGTTCATTAAAACACAGTTTGAACGTATTTCATTTGTATTGCATACATTATAAAGGGGTGGTACCCTCCAGAAAAATTAAAATATACTAATATAACGGATTAAAAATTAATTATTGACAATCGTACAGTATCAGCCACCAAAAATGCAAATTAGAATCAGGTCAAAAAAGTGTCTAATTAAAAACTCGTTCAAAAAGCCCATCAAATCTGTCCGGATAACGAGAAAACATGACAAGATAGCTTAGAATTTTAGCTGTATTTGCGCTCAACATCAGAGGGCATGCAAGCAACAATCTTTATTCTCACTCAGTGAGAACTTCAGAAGCCACAACAAAGATTTTTTCACAGATGAAATATGAAAATTGTCCGCATCGGAATTAAGTACTTCAAGAATACGATCAGTAGGAAAGTTGAACAGTAGTGCGAAGAGCGTTCTTGACATTTTCGATCTAATTGAAATAAACATGAGCTTATACGAGGACAAGAAGGATTGGTAGTGTGCGCTTTCACAATGCTCCAACCCACCGAATGCCAAAGATTTAAGATAATTCTTGTTTATTCTAGAAGAGCATTCTCAAAAATTTGTTTAAAAAGTATTGCTCCTACTGGATTAGCAAAGAGACTAGTATTCATCAATGAAAAGGTCTCCTCACTTCCACAATGGCAAGTTCTTTTTTCAATGTAACACCGGCTGAAAATGCAACAAAAAATGTCCGCGAAGATCAAACTCGTAAAACGAAATTTAATAGAAATTATGATAAACTTGATATCACACCTTTTGTCCAATGCGATTGATAGTAGCCTCTATGGACTCCACAGAAAAAGCAAACAAAGCTGAATATATACCAAACTGGCCGTTAAAATGGTTGTCCAAGGTAATGTTCTCTTTTTTAATTTGGACATCTGTTGCCCATTAGATGGATCGTGACAACGTTTCTGAAAGAAATTTTAACAAAGCTGGCAAATTGCGAAAAAATAGCTGCGATAACTTTGTAGACCCGCAGCCTCAAAAAGACAATGGGAAAAGGAATGACAGCAGAAGAGAAACATAAATTTTCAATTGTTCACGTGTTGTTTCTATTAGCACTCCAACAATTTTCAATTTCAGTGCCACCAGTTGACTTTATCTCTTTCAATAATAGTCAGCAAAGACCCTTTTGAGAGGTGATTTTGGAGAGCCATACGTGACCAGGAATTTATTCACGGCAATGAACAAACTCGATCCAATAAGAGTGAAAAAATGACGTCACGCAAACAACTCAGCAAAAACTGTATGATTGAACAAAAATCAGATTTGAAGAGATTTAATCTCGGAAAATGTGATAACCGATAGCTGATAAATTATACGATAATTAACAATCAATCAGCGTCTCTGTTACATAATAGATGAATCAGTAAAGGGAAAAACAACAAATTCTGATTTCCATCAAACGTTTCAGAAAATGTAGTCAACTATTTAATTTTTCACCTAGGAAAAGATAACAATAGTTGAATATTAAGCCAAAGTAAACAGATAAATAAACACGACAAAATTCCTTCTTTGGTTGGTAGAAAGCAACAGAAAATAAGAAAAATTCTAGTGAAGATTTAAAATTTTAATTTTGCATTTATGACGTCTTGAGACTTCGCATTAAAATATTGCGCGTTGAAAGTTTCCAATCTAAAAAATAAGCATTAAAAAAGTGTTAAGAAATGCTAAGCTAGGCTAAGATTTCGTTAAAACATCTTAAGAAACATCATAAGATTTCTTTAAAATATCAATTTTTTTACAATTTGAACTCCGAAACGATAACAAATATTTTCTCGCAGTGAACATATTAAATTATATGCCTAAATAGACGCGGAAAGAAAAAACTTAATTATGATGTGAGAAAACAAAGAAACAAAATTTTTGCTACGAATTCAGAAAATGTATTTTAATTTTTTTACCTCGGAAACAGCTTCAATGAAATTTTCAGCAGAATATACTATAACTACGCCAGCAAAGTAGGAAAAGTGCTCTTTAAAAACTATTATCTGTGAAATTAACTGCCAATTTTTTTATCAAAATGAATTTAAAACTTTGGAAACAGGCAAAAATTCAAAATGTTTACTCTTTTTAGTATTAATTTGCTTTGGCAAGGTACGAATGTCTCGAGCGGTAATTTTTTTGTGATATTTAAGTACAATGTAAATAGTTGAGGGCATACATTTTCAAACAATTCCAGTTTTTTTGCACATATCTTCTATAACATTATGGGAGCCCCATTTTTTCCGTCCTAGTGTATTTTCGAAACATAAAAATTGGTCCCTCGACCATTGAGTATTAAGAAATTTAAAAACAACTGCAAAAATGCGGGAAATTTGGGACTTTTGCTGCCTTCACCTTGCTTCTATTACGCTATTTCATCATTGAATTAGGCTAGCTGTTTTTGCAAAAGCTGCTTTTTAAATTTTCTTGAAAAAAATAAATGTCTTGAGGCGCCAAATAATTAGAATTAGTTGCCGGTGTGGCTAGAAAACTCATTCATAAAATGAACCTAACTCAGATGAGAGGCGCAGAACTTCAGAAGCATGTTTTCAAAATATCTTTTCTTTAAGATAACAAGAAAAACTTCTAAGAGATTTGTTTGCTTGCTATTCACCGTCCTAAGACATGAACAAAAAATGGTCCTCTGAGCTCTGAAAATGAGCATAAATGGAGCAAAGTTTGATGACAAAAAAACGCCATCGTGTCGCGAATTCAATGCGTTTGAAATTTAAGGCACAGCTTTAGTAACAACTGCCTGGTTTGTGATAACAATCTTAACAACTGCCTTTGTCTTACTTTTACTTTTTCTATCTTTTTTCGTACTTTTCTTTTGATAATTTAAACTACCGATAGAGTGCATTGAATTTAAAATTCTTCAAAGCAATGGCCAAAGAAGAAAACTCAAAAAGTCCAAGCAACAGCTGGCAGATTTCAGTAACAGAGACTGCCAAGTTACACATAACAATGCCACAGGGAGTATGTAGACAAACGTTTGCACTTTTGAACAAATTTGCAATGCTTAACATTTTTTACTTCATCAATTCTAGGTGTACTGGAAACTGTCCGTCTCGTTTTTCAGCTCCTTAGTTTAAAAACTCCAAAAAATGCACTTTCAACTGTAATAAATTAATTCAGAAGAAACTGCAGAACCGATTAAACTTTTTCAGAAAATTATATTTTCATATGCTTTTCTTCGAACATCAATGGATTATACAATAATGCTTCTGAGATTTCGCTCTAAGTTAACTCAATTTTGGGATTATGATGCACTATAGTTGCAACTTTGAAGATCAAGCGCTCACAAAAGACTATTTGAAAAATCTTTGAAATACTTCATAACTTTTTGAGGCATTCTACTTTTATTAGTATTGTTTATACAAGTTAGGCTAGCATGGTTGTTGCTACAATGGTACCAATAGAAAAAAGTAGTCGCAAACTAAGCCGCACAAAGGAGGCCAAGATTATGATAAGAGTTCAGAATATTCTTAACCTCTCAAAAAAACGTGTTCCGAGCAAATAAATTGAAATTTGTGAATTACAATTGCCAGTAGTAATTGAGACCCTTCGATCATAATCACATATATTGCATATCAAAACTATCATTCCAATCGCTATTCTACTGATTCAAAATTAATTTGTACAAATTACATTTCAGTGAGAAGCTACTACAAAACATTTAATATCTGTCATCAATTAAGATCTTTGCCAAGAATAGAATTCAGAGAAGAAAAGCATAATTAAATGTATCTGGTTTGCAGAACCTTGACCAATGTCATAGCATCGGATGCGTTCAAATTGAAATCTTTCTTCAGTTTCTCAACAACTTCCGATTGTGATTCAGAATAAATCTGATCAACTAGTGCTGCAATAACAAACTCATTAAAAATCTTTTTATTTTTCGAGTCTTTACGGAGAAATTTAACAGCCGGATTCCTTTTGACCCATTTTTTGTATTGATCGTGCTCCATGACCTGTGCTGTCGTGCGGAGGCCACTGGAATCTCCGACGCCTAACGGTGTATTTTTTGGATTACCTTTATCGGCCAGCCTTGGAGAAGCTTTTTTATCCAAATTTGTCTTGATTGCATCCACAACCGATTCACAGCTTTGTTGAAGATTTTCCGCATCCAAGCAATGGTAAAGCTTTTTGCCCATCATGAGACCTAGCCAGCCATTAGGTTCATAGCTTCCCTCTTTTTTGACAATTACAAAGGGCTTGTTCCTGTTGTCAGCGTACTCCAACTCTCTTCTGCAATTTTTACTCAACTTGTATTTCTCAGAGACAACAGCGACCATCAGCTTGCAGTTCTCGACAGCATCGGCCATTCCATCATTAATATCGCCGTACTCCAACATCTTTTCATCGTCAACCCAAACTTGAAATCCGGATTCTCTGATGGTGGTAACCAGAAACTTCACAACGTCTTTAGATTCCCAGTTGTAACTCAGCATGATATAAGCTTGTGGTTCTGTCTGACAACTCTCACTTATCATCACCTGAGCCTCAACTTTTGGAACAATCGGTTCAGCCATTGAGATCCCTTGTAGCAAACTTTTAGCTGGTTTTTTCACTTCGTTCTGCAGATTGTGCAATTTTATCCAAGAAAATTCTTCAGCAACTTCTTCGGTTTCACCAGTGAGAAACATTGCTAGTTGTTTCAACACCTTCAAACTGTCTCTTGATAGTTCAACCTCATATTCCACAAAACAAATCTGGTCAAATATTGTCAACACTTCGCTCAAAATTTTGGGGGCCATTGGATTCTGAACGAACTTGAGCAACTTTTCGAGCAAACCCTTTTTAGCACATACTATCTTAACTCTGTCATTATATGAAACCCTAGCTAGCAGCGATACGAGGTTATAAGAGCTGGTATTATACTCTGTGTTTGGAATGGTTATAGTTTGATTCGAGGAATCCAGCGCCAATATTAGCCAATCGATCATTTCAGTGCATACTTCTTCCAAAACATCTCTATTCTGCTCATCGTCTAAATCGATAAAGTTGTAAGATCCGAGCTCCATAGCGAATAGTTTCAAGGCTTTGTTGGAGGATTCGAGTATCAATTGTTGCAGTTGTTCTGGAATCGAGCTCGTTTTGACAACCAAATGAGCGTGCTCATAAACAACCCATTTTCTTTGGTCTTCAAAGTCAAGGTCAAAGAACAAATTTCTGAGAAGCACAACCAAGTGTCGCAATATTTCCATCTCACCTTTCTGATAAGATACGTCGAAGAAAACCGTAATGGCGCTCACAAACTCTTTATTTTTCAAGACAGCGTTTCTAAATTCTTCACTGACAAGAGCATTTTCAGTTATGTAACATAAATCTTCAATCGATGCATCGCAACTCGACGGATCTGATAGAACTGTGTGAAAGGTTTGAACAAAGGGCGATTTCACAATTTGTTGACCATAACATTCATTAGCTTCAAGCACAAGGAAACTATTCCAGCAGTTTCGTATCTCGACGCACGCTGTTCTGTTCGCGAAATCTTCTTTCAATAGCTGGTTTAAATAAGTTTCCATTCTATTGATCAAATGCTCTCGATTGAGTTCCACCTCTTTCACCTTACACACCTAAGCAAACACACTCTTTTATCGCTGCTGTTACTAAGTAAACAGTGGCGATAAACTCGTAGTCTAATGATGGAAACAGTTTGATATACTTGTAGTCTAAAAAACAAACATCGCAACAGGTGTTGATTAATGAATAATACCACAAGGTTGTCATCGCAACTGAGAAGTTATCAAACTGCGGGGCAAAGCCGAGTAGTTATGATAACCTCGAGGGCGATAACAACCGTGTGGTAATTTTTTTAATCAACACCTGTTGCGACTATGTTTGCTTTTTTAGACTACAAGTTTATCAAACTGTTTCCATCATTAGACTACAAGTTTATCACCACTCTTTTATCGCCACTGTTAACTTAGTAACAGTGGCGATAAAAGAGTAATAACTTGCAGTCTAATGCTGAAGTGTTTTTCCAGTTTCGATCGGGCATTAAACGTTATTACACTGGCAGTTTATTTAACTGCTATTATCGCAACAGGTGTTGATTAAAAACCAAGAAGTCACGCGTGAAAGTCATTCAGACCTCAATTTCGCTGTTAAAGAAAATGAACAATAAAGTTAGGCTCGATCACTAATTTTGAAAGTTGTGATCAAGCAAGAAGTCACTGTTTCGTACTTTTCAAGTCCCACTTTTTTCAAGATCTCACACTTCATATCACACTAGACTTTGAATTTCATCAGTTTTCGCTCACTTTTTACACTTGTCTCGAAGAGTTCAAACACAAAATGGTATAAAATGACTAATCAACTGAGCAAACTTATTCGAAAGAATTCTTGGAAGCCTTAGGGCATGTTTCTTGGAAAAATTTATTGGAAGCCCAATTTTTTCTCATGAGACAAAGCATACACTTTCTGAAAGTAATAAAAGCGGATAATTGAAAAAGGAAAGAGTAAAAAAAATATAAAAACATCGGCAAAGCGGACTTTTTTAAGGTCTATAATTGAGTCAATATAAAGAAATATTTTTATAAATTGCTCATTTTTCTAAAAACCAAAAGAGTGACAATGAGAGCGACACAACAGAGCCGGAAGAGACCTCTGCGGTCTATTGGCTCCTACAATAATATCAAGAAAATCAGAAAAAACTATTTGGATCGAACGATTATTCAATTGTTGGATTGAGTCGCTGCACGATAATTGCAGTGTTATAAATTTTAATTGAATTCTCTCTGAGTTTTTAAACAGCAAAACTGGGGTCTAAATAAGTTATAGTAAAGTTCTGGGAAGTCTTCGGCAATTGGAGCTCAGCCTCGGGCGCAAGCGCCCTCGACTTTGAGCTCTAATTGCCTTAGGTTTCCAAGAACTATACTCTAACTTATACTTCAGAACTTAAATCGAAATAATGTTCTAAACATAACGGTCAAGTGACAACTCTGCATAAAGACACACACGCTTTTAATAATTGCTGCAAACTTTGTTCAAGAGAAATCAAACATATGGAATGCAACTGCCGAAATCAATTGACAATAAACAAAATTCAGATCTTTTTCCGCTCCGACCCCAGCTTAGTGGGTGCATATTTTTAGCACACACCCCAGACGCTCGAGCCGTACTTTTACAATGATTCACTTTATAATGGCACGTGCTATGTAACTGGGGGTGCACAACGTCCCAAAATTTTACCACCTCCAAAGATGGAGAAAACATACAGCCCTCAAACTGATATCAACCTTTTAGGCAAAATCAGATTATTATTAATAGGCAAAATCAGATTATTATTATTATTATTATTAAATTTTTAGGCGCCATTTAAATACTCAAAAGTGCTTCAATATAAAACAATCAGAAAAAAAAATTCAGTTTCTTTCTATAAGTAAGCTCATCTGGTATTAGCTTCAATTCAAATGGCAGTCTGTTCCATTCATGCGGAATTGCATGGCTGAAAGACCTTTTTCCGAAGTTAGTTTTAGTGACCGAAATTTGAAGGTTGTAAATATACTGTCATCTTGTAACTTTATCACTGCGAGACACAAGAGAGCTAAGATACCCTGGAACTCGTTGAGGATGATGAATTAGACGATGACCAAAAAGTAAAATTTTGAACAGCACACGTTTCTGCACAGGTAACCAATGTAGCTGCTTGATGAATCTTGAAATTGGTGTTCCGGGTGACAGTCAAAATATAAGCCAGCATGCACAAGTCATTATCCGTTGTAACTTCCCATGAAGTACAGCAGGTAATCCATAATAAAGTTAGTTGCAGTAGTCAGGCCGCGAAATAATTATAACTCTTACCAACTCTATTAGGACATCACTGTCAGCTGTGTCTCTGATAGAAAAGATCTTCCGTAGCACACAGTAGCAGGCAGAAGTAACCGAGCTGATTTGCTTTTAAAATAAAAGTTTGTCATCCAAAATGAAGCCAAGGAATTTCACATGATTCGAAAATTTGGAATCCGTAGGAGTTTTAGATCGACATTGAAAGAATTTCTCCGCACGACTTTCATAAACTCTGTCTTACTGGCATTCAATTTCAGTTTGGCGCCACAAAGCCATTTCTGTAAGATGCTAATAATCAGATCAAACTTCTACTGAGTCACCGTTTCCTCATAGACAAAATAAGTAACGGTATCATCCGCATAGAAATGATAATTTATTTGCAACTGTTTAAATATGAGCTCTAATGGCAGCAAATAACAGGAGAAAAGTAAGAGGCCTAAAACCGATCGTTGTAGTACCCCAGTATTTTTTTCCCGTTCTGAAGACAACACATCTTTTATTATTACTCTCTGAGATCGACCACTCAGATAGCTTTTTAGGAAACAGAGAACAGAACCTCGGAACCCAAGGCTTACATCAAGAATTGATAAAAGTATATCATGACCCAGTGTATCAAAGGCTGCTGATAGATCGAGTCCAATGTAAAAAGTGCTCTTTTTTAGCTCTAAATTTAGTCACAGGTCGTTGGTGACTTTTAGTAGTGCGCTTTCTGTTGAATAAAACTTTCTACAGACACTTTGAAACGGACAGAACATGGCAATGCTCTCAATGTGATCGGTAAGTTGTACAAGAGCTGATTTTTCTAATAACTTCGATGTGTAACTGAGGTTTGATATTGGCCGATAGTTCGCAAAATCCTCAGGATCAAGATTAACGTTGTTAATGTGAGGTTTAACAGTTGCTTGTTTAAGAGCGTGGGGAGAACTCCTTTTTCCAAAGAAAAATTGATAAGCTTCAATACTACAGAAGACAATTCACTAGGAAAAGATTTTACAATCCTCGTCGGAATCCTATCCAGCGTTGATGTACTAGTCGTTGAAGCCGTAAGTAGCTTCTTCAAATTGCTCAGGGATAACAGAGTGAAAGCGCAAAACTGTTCATTTGTCAACGGGAGGATCTCTGGACATTCAGCTGCCTGAATTGATGCAATAATATTCCCAACTTTTGAAAATTAAAAACTGTAGAAAGACTTTCCGTATTTTCACATTTTGGCAGTATCGGCTCCTCTTTACCAAGTAGACCTTTCAATAACGCATACTTTTGACGTGTACATTTCCCGTGCAAGACATTGTTGACAAACAATACCCTTTTTCAAGAAACTTATCAAAATAAATTTTGGTAGTCAAATCAAAATCCGAGTTCAAGTCAACGCTTCGGGTTTTTCGATATAATCGCTCACATTTCCTTTTCTTCCTCTTCAAGAATAACAATTCATCATCATAAAACAGGCATTTATGGTCAAAGATGGTTTTAACCTTAAGCGGTAATTGATCATTCAACATGATTTCCTCCGCAGCCAGATAGTCATTCCAGGCTTCATCAACACTCGAAGTTTGCTCTATGCTGAAACTACTTAACACCGAGTTCAGATACAAGTCAGGCCTAAACAATTTCCAGTTCCGGTAAAATATTTGTCGCTTGGGTTTGCTAGGTTTCCAATTACTGATCGAAAAACAAATTAGAGAATGATCAGATTGAGTCAAAAAAGTGAATAGAAACAGAATAGATCCCTTTAATCTTTCAAAAACAAAAGACGCCTTAAATTTTAAATTTTGTTGTGAGAAAAAAAGGGATTCTGTTTTGCCCCCCCCCCCCCCAGTGTTTTTCACCCCCCCCCCCCCCCCCCCCCCGTTACAAATTATATGTTGTTATATAGCACGTTACTATGTAAAAAATAGCACGTGCGCCTGAGGGGCGTATAAAATATAAGCCCACTAAGCTGGGGGAGGGGGGGGGGGGCAAAACAGAATAGATCCGAAAAAAGATCCATTCGTTTTGTCCGAAGACGGTGGAACAAATAAGCACTAACTCGGCAGTGTAATTCAATAATTATTCGGTTGAAATCGTTGCTTTCCAAAAAGTTGTCCACAACAGATGACACATTACAATCCTCCGTGAATGACAGTAGTTCTTTCTGGTAACAATCGGAACAGTTCCTGTACAGTTTGCAAACACATTCAAGTGCAAACTTTACAATTAGTTTTGTTTCGACAGAAGTATCATCGGTAGCAGCTCGGAGAAAACTGACCAAGGTATCCAAAATATCTTTCTCATTCAACAGAAGATGATCAACAACTTCTTTGCTTCGACAAGTGCTGTCAAAATCTTCCAGGACTTTGTAGGCAGTAGAGGCATCTTCGAAAGACCCATCAGCTATGTATGAACTCAGGGCGCTATCAATTGAGTCCAAAATTTCGTCATCCATTAAAGAGATCTTAAAATTTTCGCTGTTGTTCACAATGATTGTAAAAAAAATGCGTGAACTCGAGAGATGTATTTAGTAGCCCCATTTTAGGGATTAATGCCTAAGACAATTGCGACAAAATAATGGAGTTTTTATTAAGAAACAAACGACAACTGAACACCACCTTTGCCAATGGAGCTATCTCCCATTCTCTTTAAGCAAAATGTTTTTAATTGTTGCAATCTTTCAAATCTATGACAGATTGCTCAAAAAAAGGCGCAACAGCTACGTAGCCGTGCAGTCTCTAATTACAGGAAAAACATTAGGGAGAAATTTTGAGGTGCTTCGAGGGTGCGATGATTTTGGACTGAGGTTTCAGATTTCGATTAATTGGAGTCTTTGGATGCAAGGGGCCCTTACGACCTGAACGATTGGGCCTGAACGGGTAGGGGTGGCGATTGGGGGTGAAGTGTGTGTGTGTGTGGGGGGGGGGGGGGGAGGGTTGTTTTGGGGGGAGAGTGGGGGTCAGCCTCGAACAACCGCCCGTCACAGCAAGAACGATGTCTCCAAATCAGTTTTTGTGAATCGCATGCTTAAAGACTTGTGAGCAGAAAGGCTCTGAGAGAACTTGATGCCTTCCCTTTATGAAGACGAAAAATTAAATGGGCCGCACATGCCATTTACTCTGATGTCAACTCAAACAGTGTCATCCGTGCTAGTAGATCTGTTGCAAAAGCTTTCGCCCTCCGGCAACCGAATTATCGGCTCAACGTCGACGTCATAGCATACGTCATGCATTTTTTGGCAAAAGTGTTGCTAATTTCGTTGTGCAGCATTTCCGCAGTTCGTGCATTGGCAGAGTATCCTCCAGGTACATAGATTGGCTTCGTTGAATTTCCAAAATTTCTGTGTTATTCGTGCTTTTCTGTTTTCTTTCGTTGTTAAGTCGATATGTTTACTCAGAATGTTGTGCAGTATTCCGTTTCGTGTCCAGAAGTTATCGTCGGTCCTTTTCAGTCTGGTTTTGGGAATGTTGAAGCTGGAGTTGGAGCCTTGAATGGTTCGTTCGTTGGTATTACGTGATATGTAGTCTGATGTTTTTATGTCATACTTGTGGTCAGTGATGGCGCAGAACAGTAGGAGACTGTGGAGTTCGAAAAACATTGAGAGTGGCAGTAAGTTGAGTTCTTTGAGTCTTTCTTTATAGGGAACTGTGTTGTTTAGAATCCACTGTGTTGCACTTTTCTGTATTCTTTCGATGTTTGACAAGTCTGTTTTGGTGGGATACCAGACCTCACATGTGTACGATATGACGGGTACCACGTATCCTGTGTATGCGGATTTTTGATTTGGTCACGGTATATTTGTTGCATTTTTGTGGCCAGGAAGGGAGCCTCCTTTTTCTGATGCCAAGCCAACGACGTGAGGGGTGTGAAGTCTAAATTTCTACTTGACGTTATCAGAATTTTTCCAACGACGTGAAATTTTTCCATAGACGTGACGTTTGTATGAAGGTTCCGTCGGTTAGTGACAGTACTAGCAGTCAGTGACAGTGCAATGGGAATCTCGGAGAATACGTTTCAGATAAATATAGGTTTCAGATAAATATTGATTTACTGGGATAGCCGTTGTTATCCCTCTGACTACTGTGAGAAGATATCACACCTTCAAAGATAAATCTTATAACAACCTTTTGATAGCTGATTCTCAAGCAAAAGATCTGCAATTTACCAAATTCATTATTTTATCTATCCCCGGATCCCGTATTGGAAACGTTACAGCTAATTTCTATCCTCGAAAGGATAAATACAAAACTATTGTACTTTACGTTGATGGTAACAACGCTTACGACCGACGGACACCTTCAACAGTACCAGCTTTAGACATAGCCAAAGAACTAGCTTTTCTTGCCGTTTCCTTGTGTGACCTCGCGTGTTCAGTGTTTGTACTTGGCATTCTTCATCGCGGCGACGCCCGCGCACGTGCATCCACGGTGAACGCTGAAATTCGAAAGGTTGCTCAGTCAAGTCGCTGGAAGTATCGGAGAGTGTCTGAAAAAATCTACTGCGAGGACCATTTGGGTAACGACGGTTACCACCTAATTGCCGAAGGTCGCCGAGGCATTCAATCAATACTGAAAAACAGGTGCTGTACGATAAAAGTGCAGCGATTGAAAACAACGCTGGTGTTCGGGTGTCTCTACAAACACTGTAACTGCACCTTCTAAGTAAGTACCCGCACGTCTCCTCTAGTAGGTTCCACAGGGTACTTGCTGGTTTGGCGATTTTTCTTCTTCCTTCCCATTTTACAAATGACTGAACACCGTAACCGCTTAACCTCTAGTTCAGAATATTACCCCACAATTAGCGAACTCCTCGCCACTGCCCCAAATGAATTATCGATTTTCACATCAAAAGCTAAAAAGAGTACCCAGGAAGGTCTCCTCTAGTAGGTGCCACAGGGTACTTGCTGGATTGGTGATTTTTCTTCTTCCTCCTCATTTTACAAATGACTGAAAACCGTAACCGCTTAAACTCTAGTACAGAATATTACCCCACAATTAGCGAACTCCTCACCGCTGCCCCAAATGAATTAAAGATTTTCACATCAAAAGCTAAAAAGAGTACCCAGGAAGGTCTCCTCTAGTAGGTGCCACAGGGTACTTGCTGGTTTGGTGATTTTTCTTCTTCCTTCCCATTTAACAAATGACTGAACACCGTAACCGCTTAACCTCTAGTACAGACTATTACCCCACAATTAGCAAACTCCTCGCCGCTGCCCCAAATGAATTATCGATTTTCACATCAAAAGCTAAAAACAGTACCCTGGAATGTTCGCTTCGTGAAACCTTGTCGCAATTGAATGACTGTAAAAAGGAAATTGGAAACATGTAGTGTAATCATCTCAGAAACTGCTCAAGCAGTCCAATCCATTGAAAGAAAACTTGTGAATGTTGAACCAGGTGCCCTGAATCATCAAAACCTGAGCTCCAGTCAACACACCAACTATGCCGATGCCGTCAAAAGAACCCTCGATGAGCGGGATTATGACATCAAAGCTGAAGAGACTATTGTTCTATTCAACATTGTTGAAGCCACATCCTCCCAAGATGAATCTAATGTACGAACTTTATGCGATCAGCTGAAAATTGTTCCCGAAAAAAAACATCGTCAGCCTGGGCAAACGCAATCCGGAGGCATCAGCTAGGCCTCGCCCAGTGGAAATACAGCTAGCCTCGAGCTACGATCGCCGTATAACTTTATCCAACTGTCAGTTACTTAGGGGCACTAAAGTGTTTGCTAAACCAAAACTCTGCTTGAAAGATCGGCTCATAGAAAAAAATCTGCTCCACAAACGATTTGAGTTGATTCAGCTTGGAATAGATCGGGACTTGCTCATACTCAGATATCTTAAGTTATTTCATAACGGCATACAGATTGACTCTGCTGAATTGGACGACCTACCTCTCTTTTGTGAGAAACTCAAATCATCCCCAAATTCGGTAACCACAACTGTGCAAAACGAATGACAATCCTTGAGGTCACGCATACTACTCATAAATGTTCAATCAATTAACTCTATGGAAAAACAATCAGTTTTTCTGAATTACCTCATACTCAACGAAAAAGAAATAGCAATCCTGACAGCATTCTGGCTCGATTCCTCCACAATGAGTGATAACGTCAACTTTTTAATCAGTATGAGCTAGTATCGAGAGTTGACAGACACAAGGGTCAACATGGTGGAGTTGCTGTTCTATCTAAGACTTCAAGTGACTTAGTAACGCGACAAATTAACTTTCTCAGAAATGACTTTGGAACTGCTTTCGCGGTAGAAAATTCGTCTGAAGCTCTTTTTTTTCATGTGCGTATATCTACCACCGTCCTCAAGCAAATACAGAGTACCGCCTGAGCAACTTGAACTATTTATTGATAGCTGCCTCAAAAACATGAATCATAGCTATCCAAAAGAGAAGTTCAGTGTATCCCCATATCTTCTTGATGACTTCAATCTACCCGCTTGCAACTGACTAGCCCTAGCCATCAAGAACAAGAAGTTCTAAATATCCTAATAAGTCACTCCCTGGAACCACTCATCCATGACACTCCTACACATCATAGAGGAGGCACTCTTGATAATGTTTTAATCGAGGCAGGCTCAGCGGCAGCCTCCACTAGCTGCCAAGTGCGCAGAGATCTCCTGCTAAGCGATCACTTTCCAATCGAAGTTCTGGTTGACACCAGAATTTTACTTACTGATTCTATCTTACCGACGCAATACTGCTTTAATCAGGCAACAAACCTCAATAAATTTGTTGAATTTTGGACTTATTTCATTTTTGATGCCTCGTCGACTAGAAACGACGTAACAACTTTCTATGTTTTTCTGTGGCACAGCATCCGAACTAACTTTCAGCGTAAGCGATCAAAATGCAAAGCAAATCCATTCTTTTATAGCTCGTTAACTATGTACACTTTAAACCAATTGAATACGGCGCGTAAACGAGCTGCCCGGAAACCAACGAAAAGCAATTGATCTCAACTATCTCGACTAGCCTCTGAGTTTGAAGCGTTTTCGGAAATGGATAAGATTTGCTTTATTAACGGTTCAATTACCACATGCCTACCCAATTGTTTTGCTTTACTACGAAGCCTGAAAACTTCATCTTATCCCAAACAAATGTTCTAAAAAACAAAGCGCTTGAAGATCCTATAGATATCGCAAACTGCTTCATCGATGTTTTTAAAAAAAACTACAACGCAAGCTCATATGTCCGCAATCCACTTGATCGAGCCAATTAAACTTAAGTTTCTCAGTTCATCCATAAGACCTGATTTGATCTGAGATGAGATAATGAAAACAAAAACATCAACTTACCTAACGAATGATTTCTTCCCTTGTTCTCTCCTTAAACTAACTCCACATCTGTTTATAGATTTACTATCTTATCTCTTTTACTCAAATGCTGAATCTCGATTTTTCCCGCTATTTGGAAAGTAGCCTATGTTAGGCCCTTGCACAAAAAACTTGCCAAATCCAACATCGAAAACTACCGCCCTATCAGTTTACTGCCAATAGTTTTTTTGATTTTTGAACGCTTACTTTTCAATTATCTTTATGATTTTCCTAAACACCAAATCCATCCCAAACAGTTCGTTTTCAGTCACGAAAAAATGCAGTTTTGCAATTAATCGACTGTTTGAAGACATACAGCAATAAATCTGATACCCTTTATACGATTTACTTGGACTATGAAAAGGCCTTTGACAAAATTCTGCATTAAGTTCTAATCGCCAAATTGAACTTTTTTGGCTTCGACGTGGAGTTCTGTACCTTATTCGTCTCCTATCTGGAGAACCGTTCCCAAATTGTTAAAATGGATGGTTATTTTTCTGATCCGCTTTTGGTCACCAGTGGAGTACCACAAGGTTCCGTTCTTGGCCCGTTTTTGTTTCTCATCTTTATTAATGACCTTCCAAGTATTTTTCTAGACTGTCTAGCCTGGATGTTCACAGATGACCTTAAAATTCTTTTCACGTCTTTTTCATAATCATCTTTCGCGGCTCTACAACTGGAACATTGCAAACGGAATGATCGCTAATCTCGATAAAACAAAATGCCTTAATTTGAAAGGGTCTTCCTCTGTTGAAATGAATCACCATCTCTTAGATAATGTTGCTCATATAAAGGATCTTGGAATACTCGTTAGCAATAACCTCAAATGGACTGAGCACGTGTTAACAAAGTTGAATAATGCTACGAGATGTTTCCAAGCTTTGAAACAGAAAACTCCATGACAAACGCAGTTATGGAAGAAGTATGAACTCTATTTATCCTTAGTGTTATCTGTACTTCTCTATGGAATACCATCTTGGTCTCCTGAATAACACGTCCGAAGTCAATGTGTTGGTTTATGGACTTTCGCAAGCGGAAAAAAAGGCGTTTTTAGCTAAGTAAAAGAATTAATTTCTCAAAAATGAGAGAATCACAAAATGATATTTTACAGAAGAATTTAGAGAATTACAGGAGAGATCTGATTATTAGATCAAGATGTTGATTTGAATTTGGGGATGAAAAAGGACTCAAAAATCAGCTGTATATATACCCATTATCAATGTGAAAAAGTCAAGATACAAAACTAATCTTAGCACCGTGATTTATATTGGGGGCGCAAGGGTTACCCAATATGGTTTGCTTCTGCAAATCAGTCTTAAAGGGATTCATTTGCACTTTTCTAAGAATTCATACACACTTCCGGAGATATCATCTTTATTGAATACATGCTGGGAAGATTTTACATCAATTAATCTAACTCTAATAATAGTTATCTAGATTCACCAATTTGACCCGAATTTTCATTCTCAGCACCATTTCTTGACGATTCATTTATATAAATTCTTTGATCGAAGTCATATTGCTTGCTTTCTAATCTGGTAAGTCAAACTTTCTTTCTAATTCTCACTAAGTTTAAGACTATAGTTTGATCGATATTCTAACACCCCCACTCAGACTTGAGCTGATTGCGTAGAGTCTGCTCCCATCAAAACTGCTCTGAATGTTTCCACTTTCGAAACGGGTAAGGATTTTGTGAAGATGTCCGCTGCCATTTTGTCTGTAGGGACGTAATGAATTGAAATAGTCCCATCCTTGAAGATATCGCAGAAGTCGTTTTCCGCACATCCAGTGTTGATTGGTAGGTGCATTCATGTGTCTGGACAGAATGTTGACTGTGAACATGATGTCTGGCCTCGTCTGTTTGGCCAGATACAGAAGTGATCCAACCCAGCTTCTGTAGATCCTCCACTTCTTCGTCTCCGTTCTGTGCTGTCTGAAGTTTCAAATTCAGATCAACTGGAGTTCTTGAGGGTTTGCATTGATCCATTTGAAACCTCTCAAGCAGTGTTTCTATGTAGCGTTCGTGGTCGACTGTGACTTTGTCTTCTTCTCGTCTGATTCTTAGACCCAGAAACCAGTGTAGTCTCCTTCTGTCTTCCATGTGAAAGGTTGATTCTAGTGCCTTCTTGGCATCAGAGGCCACCGTCATACTTCTTGATGCTACTATGATGTCGTCAACCCAGACCAAGATGAAGGTGTGATCCTCTGCCTCTGATCTTGCAAACAAGCAGTGATCGCTCCTGCTTCTGGTGAACCCCTGTCTCAGTAGGAAGTTTGCCAGCTCTTTGTACCAGTTGTTAGCAGCCTGTTTCAAACCATAAATTGATTTATTTAGTCGACATACTAACTTCTCCCCTTCTGATCCGCGTTTTACAAACTCCTGTGGCTGTTCCAGATACACTTCTTCCTCGATTGGTGAGTGCAGGAAAGCAGTCTTGACATCAAATTGGTGCATCACATGGCCCTGCTTCGCTGATAGCTGAAGTAGAATCCTAAATGTCTCTGGCTTACAGGTAGGCGCAAAAGTCTCAAAGTAAACCAGTCCTTCCTTTTGTTTGAAACCTTTTGCCACATAGCGCACTTTGTATTTGTCCACTTGACCACTGGGTCCCAATTTCACTTTGTAGATCCATTTGCCCGGTATGACGTCCCTGGTCTCACTAGGTTCCTTCCAAGTCTCGTTGTCTTGGAGTGCCTTGACCTCGTCCTTCATTGCCCGGTGCCACTGGTCCCAATCGTCACCTTGCTTGGCTTCGTAGACTGTTTTGGGTTCCACATAGTTGCCCTCAGTCACAGCAAGATGGGCCTGACTTCTCCAAAAAATTGCGGAACATTCCTTGCTCGTGTCCCTCGTCTGGGCTCTGCTCTGTCCGCGTGTTCCAGTGCATCTTCATTGAAGCCAACTGTCTCTAACTGTGAGAAGTCTTCTGAGTCTCTGTAACTCCCTCTTGTTGCAGTAGATCCTTCATCTAGTGCTGTTTCTCCAACATCCGAGGCCTCTTGTCTCAGTGTTGTTTCTTGAGTATTCACGCTCCCTGCGTCATGCTACTCCTCCTTTATTGCAGTAGATGTGTCCTGTCGTTCTCTGTTGTCATCATCTTGATGACCATCATCTGGGTGCCAGATTCCCAGTTCCGACCCATCATCTAGTAGGTCAGCCGTTTCTTTGTTGTCAGGGATTGAGCCCACTTCAGACTCCTTGATGATCACATCTCGAGCTGCCATCAGCTTGCGTGTGTTGGGTATGTACACCAGGTATCCGTTTTCTCCTTCAGTGTAACCCACAAACTTTCCTTCAAGTGCCTTGGGTTCAAGTTTGCTGACTTCTCTGTCCCTCTTCCTCATGAAGACTGTGCAACCGAAAATAGATAATTTACTAATTGAAAGCTTAGGTTTTATACCTCTCATCAGCTCTGCTGGTCATTTTTTTTCTCTTCGTCTAACAACCAAGTTTCTGATCCTTGCTGCGTGCAGAATTGCTGCTCCCCACATCATCTTGGGAAGTCCTGAGTCAATGAGCAAACATCTTGCCATCTCCAGCAGTGTCCTGTTGCACCTCTCAGCTAACCCATTCTGTTGTGGCGTCTCTGGTATGGTCTTTTCCTGTAGAATGCCTGCATCTAAGCAGTACGTCTTGAACTGCTCTGAGAGAAACTCCTTCGCATTGTCTTGTCTCATCTTCTTGGGCGTCCCCACACTGAAAACAAATTTCTTCAGGCTGGCCAGTGCTTCGCTCTTTGCCTTAAGCAAGTCCACGAACACAAACTTTGTGTACTGGTCTGCAAACACTATGCAGAACCGGAACCCTGACAGTGACTCTACTCTGAAAGATCCCATCACGTCTGTGAAAACCCTCTCCAGCTTCTCTTCTGCTTGGGTCTCTGCCACTCTTGGTACTGGAGTCTTTGTGATCTTGGCCAATGCACAAACATTGCATACATCATCGAGTTCCCCCACTGTCACTGGTGCATTGTTGACCGCATCCGCTTGATTCAAATCACCCAATCGTCTGTGCCACTTCCTTGCACTGTCAAGTTTCACGCTGTTGGAACTCATCTTGAATTCTAGAACGCTGCAGGGTAAGTAAAACAAATTATTTTTTTGTGTTAGTTTTACCCGAGTTCCCTTCTGGAGTTTCATGCAACTGTTTCTTCTCTCGAAAGTGAAGCTATGTCCCCACTCCGTGCATCTTGAGACTGATAGGAGGTTTGAAGAATAGTCCAGCACACACAGAACATTTTTGAGTTCGCCTTGGAATTCCCCTTTGTTTGAGGGCATGCTGATCCTCACACAGCCTCTGCTCACCACTCTGGAAGCCTCTCCGTTGGGATTTCTGACCACTGATTGAATGGGCACAAAGTCCAGGAACGCATCGGTGTTCGTCACTATGTGATCTGTACAACCACTGTCCACTAGCATGCCTGCTGTCTTCCACTGGGTAAGAGCTGCCCAGCATTCCTTGTCTGGTGTAGCCAATGTTGGACCCATTGCCACTGACTCATGTTTGCCTCCATCTCTTTGTCTCTTGCATGCCCTGTCTAGGTGACCCTTCTCACCACACTTGCTGCATTGTGCTGTCTCCTTCTTCCTGAAGTCCTTGGCAAAGTGTCCAGGGATCCCACACACAAACAGTTTCCTTCCTTGGGTCCCTTCTTGAAGTCACGCTTCACTGCCAGTGCCACTGAACCGCTTTGTCCCTTGTGTCTCTGCACCGTGCTCTCATGAAAGTTCTGCAGCCTTTTCCTCAACTCTGTGAAGTTCGTTGCCGGGTTGAAGTTTTCCTGTATAACAAAACTTTCATACCTCATTGGCAGACCATTGAGGACCAAGGCGTTGAAGAGGGTCTCTGAGACAGCTTCACCTGCTTCTTGTGGCCTTGTGACCAATTCCTGTCCTCTGATGAAGAAGCTGTCCGAATCCTCAGAATCCTCGAGCTGCAGTCGAGCAAGCTGTGCCACTAAAGTCACCACTGTCGGCGTCTCCACACTCTGAAATCTCTCTTGCAAAAGCTTCCAAGCCTTTGCTCCATCTCCAACGCCGTTATCTCCCACACAGTCATGTCTCATCAGCATGAGGGTTGTTGCATCTAGAGTCAGTGCCAAATGGCACCACACATTGTTCCGTTTCTCCTTGATGTCTGCAACTTCCTTCTCATATGCATCCTTCAGCACCTTGTGGTTCTTCTTCTCATCATTGGTTGCCCCATTGGCCAGTGGCTCAGGCTCATTGGGTTGCTCCTCTGTCCCCAGTAGTGATTTGTAGAGTCACTTCGTCTGCATCATCGCCACAAATCTTGTGCTCCAGATTGGAAAGTCCTGTGCCTTTCCTGTGTAGGTCAGCAGCTTCACTGTCTGTTGATCCATTGAAGTTTGAGCAGGCAAAACAGTTGTAAAAAGAAAGGGTACTAAGCTGAAAAGGATTATGACTGTCAACAACAAATTCGTTTTGTTTTGGAAATCAATTTTATGACTTAGAAAATTGCTGGGCCCATAACCTGTTGGGTTATGGACTTTCGCAAGCGGAATAAAAGGCGTTTTTAACTAAGTAAAAGAATTAATTTCTCAAAAATGAGAGAATAACAAATTGATATCTTACAGAAGAATTTAGAGATTTAGAGGAGAGATCTGATTATTAGATCAAGATGGTGATTTGAATTTGGGGATAAAAAGGACTCAAAAATCAACTGTATTTATACCCATTATCAGTGTGAAAAAGTCAAGATACAAAACTAATCTTAGCACCGTGATTTATAGTGGGGGTCGCAAGGGTTACCCAATATGGTTTGCTTCTGCAAATCAGTCGCAAAGGGAACCATAAAAGGAATGCATTTGCACTTTTCTAAGAAATCATTCACACTTCCGGAGATATCATCATCATTTAATACATGCTGGGAAGATTTTACATCAATTAATCTAACTCTATTAATAGTTATCTAGATTCACCAATTTGAACCGAATATTGATCCTCAGCACCATTTCTTGACGATTCATTTATATAATTTCTTTGATCGAAGTCATATTGCTTGTCTTTCTAATCTGGTAAGTCAAACTTTCTTTCTAATTCTCACTAAGTTTAAGACTATAGTTTGATCGATATTCTAACACAATGGAAAAGTTTCAAATTCAATTCTTCAAATGGATTTTTGGGACAAAAACGTCATATCAATCACTACTCAAAAAGCAATCCATACTATCGATGTGTCATATTATAGAATTCTAGACCTTTGTTTTTCTAGCACAACTCATGAACAATAAATTCAAACTTGACTACGATCAATTTATCACCTTCAATGCTAACAAAAGTGAAAAACGTGTCTGCTTCTCCAGCTTATTTGTAATCGACCCCAAATTTAGCAATTCAAAATCATTCTTCTCACGGAGTACAGTTATGGCTAATTATCTCTTTCGTCATAAGATTATTACCGGATTCAGTAAGAGTGACATAAATGCTGTCAAAGATTTCTTGATCAAAAAAACGTTTTGCGTTGACTTAATGTGTACCTATAATATTGTATGTACTCGTTCAAATTGTGTTGTTATGAAGAGCCTATGCTAATACTTCTGGTTTCTCTTTGAGAATAAAGTCTTTCTCTCTTCTCTCTCTCTCTCTAAAATTGGTCACTGATAACTTTGATCAAGTTAAGCATTTGGGATACCTATTAAATGCTCCAAAAAATCAAGTTTTTTGAAGCTGCATGTAAATTGCCCAGCTGAAAAATTTAGAGGAACTAGCGTGGACATTTTAGATGGCTGCCTATTTCGGATTAGTCGTTGGCAGGGAAGATTCGCCTTAATAATCCCTCCTAGTATGCGGAGAATGTCATTTTTGATGGCATCCAACCTCTGAACTCCCGCGTTTCGTTGGTTATTAAATAGTTTCATAAATCGTATGATATGGCTTCAAAAGTTCAGAGAACAAACTCTGTGTCATCTTCGAAGAGTCCCGGATGCATGAAGGTGGTAAATGACGATGACTTCTCGGCTTTTAGATGTCACTCTTGTGGTTCCTGGTTCCATGGAGCGTGTATCTCCCTGACTGTGGATGAGGTTCTCTGGATGAGTGCACGCTCGAACTGCCTGTGGATTTGCAACCAATGCCTCTCCTCGCCTTCCGAAGCTAAGTTTGCAAAACTAATTGTTGAAAATTTTGAATAAAAGAGTTACCTCATATCTGAAACAATCGCTAACAAGAACTTTTATCTGATGCTCTAACAGCTGCCTTGTCTGAAATGTTCAAAACGAGGTTACTCCCGTCTTACCGTGAAGCTTTCCAAAAAATTCAAACAAGGCAAAACAGTCGACTGATCTGCAATTTGTTATCACTGGCGTTTGCCAGAATGAATCTTCTTGCCGTAAAGAACTGGAAATGGATTCAAAAGTCGTTTATGAGGCCGTGCAACATATAAGTTTGTTTACAATTGGCAACATCAGCAGTGTGAGACGCCTTGGAAAGCGTTCGAACCCTGAATCAAATCAACCCAGAAAATGTCGGCCGTAATTGATAACCTCAAACAGCCGTCACTTCACGAACAACTGTTTGGCTAGGAGTTATCATCTTCAGGATTTCCGCTTACCAATCTACGTTAAGAAGTTTTTATCAGCCGAGGAACACAACCTCGAAAAATTGATACTATCAAGACGTTTACAATTTACAAAGTTTACCTAATCTATAACAAAGTTTACAATCGTTCCTCATTCGGAATCAGAAAATTGGAATTATTCCATAACATCCAGTCGAGCGTTGATGAAGTGCCGACCAAATCATATGAAATGAATTGCCTACTGGTTAAGGGGCGGTCTTTGATCAGCGTTTCAAAAAGGCACGAACTTTGCAAATTGCGCTCTCTCAATTCAATATGTCTTTTATTTGTAACAGAAACGTTGTTTTCTGATAACGTTAAAAACAGTGAATAACCTTTGGGAGCAGGATATCATGTAGTCTTAAATTGTGATTGACGGGCAGGCCGACTTGGCGGACATTTAATAGCTGATTCTCAAATCTTTACGTAACGGAGGTCTCAATTTGCGACTATAATTACTCTCTTGGTTGTGTTCTGCACTGACTATTGTTTTCCTTACTTATCTACAACCCACCATTATTTTCCTCATGCCATGTAAACTTCGATGATCTCTCTTGTGTTTTTACGAAGTTACGATCTGCTATTTGAAGATAGTAGAGATCAATATGGATGTCTGTCTCATGATATTTTTTATCGGGGGATTTTAACTTAACCGGTATCAGTTGGCAAACTTACACTGGATCCCCTCGTGGTGAATGCTCCTTTCTGGATATTATCAATGATTTGGTTGTCACACAAGTAGTTGACAGCACCACACAAAAGAAACTGTATCCTTGATCTAATTCACACCACTGCCGACAAAGTTAACTTCAAAATTGTTGATGAGCTTTTCTCCGTTCATCGTCCAATAACTTTTCATTGAAATATCAATGAACACTCAGCTCCTATACAGTCATGCTACTCTCGGTCTTCTTTTGATCCTTTAAGTTGTAACTCCCGATTCATGACCTTTTCAGTTGTATTTCTCACGACACCCCATCAGATCCATATTTTCTCGACTGGTGGTTCTAAATGTTAAACTTGGCGCTGACAAAACTTTTAGGGAAGAAAAGTAATAAGTGGCTGGCACTCCCCTCGTATTATTCTTCCCATACAATCCATCTTCTGAATCAGAAGTACACAAATCTACAAAAAAAGTTCCGTAAATGGACTTTAGAGCTCTCTCTCTCAAGTAGCTGGAGCTGATAAAGAAATGTTCAATAATCAGTTTAACCTGCACGACACACAAAATTGCTTTAAGTTTTTGAGAAATTTTGGATACCCGTCATCAATTCCAACCACCTCTCGTAAAGAAAAATCAGTCTTCTATACTGATGCAAAAAACGGAAGGCCTTCACACGTATTTTGTTTCTGTTTATCTCAGCAACCCCATCACAGTTCTACCTAGCACCTTGGAGACAGAGTTTACTGTATTGAATAATGTAAATATATCAGTCCCAACTATTGAAAATCATCTAGCATCATGTTCAGATTCTGCTTTAATGGGCAATGATTTTTTCCCATCCTCCATTGCGCGTGATTGTTTCTCAACCAGCTCCTCTCGTTACTGATTTATTCTCCTGAATTTGGAAAAACCAGTAATCGCGAACTCTTTGGAAAACGTCCATAATTACTCATTTTCATAAATCTGGTTCTACAGCACTTATTTCCAATTATCGACCAATCAGCATTTAACCAGTGTTGTCACTAATCCTCGAAAGTGTTATCTTTGATAACTTTTTCCCAATTGTTCAGCCTCTCAACGTTTATGGTAAACATTGTTTCATTTTAAGATGCAGTACATTTAGCAAACTCTTCGAGTATCTGGATCTTGTAATCACGGCTCGTGATCAGAACGTACATGCCTTGCCATAGATTTTGATATACAGAATGATTTCGACACCGTTCCTCATGAAAATTTTCCGACCGAATTGGCAACTCTTGGGCTCGATCTGAAATTTCTCACACTAATTTTTTCTTACGTTTCCAATTGGAAGCAGTGTGTTAGAATATATCAAACATATTCAAACTCTACTCCTGTTACTTCTGGTGTTCCCCAGGGGAGTGTACTCGGCCACTTCTTTTCCATTCTATTTATGATAAACTTACCGCTCAACTTACTCACTGGCTCAAATTTTTTATTTGCTGACAACTTGAAAATTTTCATCCTTGCTTTTCCTGAACATATTCACGATCATCTGGTCATTACAAACATATGGAGCTTAGCAAATGCTTTGAAAGTTGACCCCGTAAAATGCAAGATTCTGCCATTCAATTATTCTTTATTAGAGGAATTACTTCTGCGTGAAGTGGTCCGACTAACATTAGACACCGTTCAATACCTGCGCCTACACCTTTGCGAAAGTCTATCTTGGAGTATTCGTATGCAGGATAAGTGAGCGAAATGCAACAAAATATTTCACTTTCTAAAATGGCATATTCCATATTCTACTCATTTTATATAAGTATCCGGCCTGAAAAGCATCAACCTCATAACTATGATCCCTTGAAGGATACACTGGATTCTTCCAACATTAGATCATGTTTCCGCTCATCAGTTGCTGGATCTGCTACTGATTTTTTTCCAGCTCAGCAAAATGGGTCTCATAATTTTGTGGAAGATTGAACAAATCAAATAGACATGCATCACAGATTGGCATTCTCCCAACAGCAGTCTGGCTCTCGAGCCCCAAGCCATTTCGAAGTCCCAGCTACTCCAAAATTTAACAGCGATGTGAATATCTACGTGAGATCCACACTAGCAGAAAATGAGCCTTTGCGACGAATTTTTTTTTGGCATGCCGTTTACAACTTACAAAAGTAAACTCCAAAAATTCCTAAAGTCATCTACATCAAATTTCAACTCAACTGTGTCCTGCACCTTCTTTATAAAATGCTACTGTCTCCTATGTCAATGAATTGCTAATCCTCTATGCTTTTTGTTTCATATCATTTTGTTTTTATATACACGTTTTTATTCCGGAAAGGTGAATTAAGTGTTATATTACTACTACTACTACTACTACTACTACTACTACTACTACTACTACTACTACTACTACTACTACTACTACTACTACTAGTATTTACATCGCAAATAAGTTCCAATCTGCTTCGGAAACATGTGAAAATAGCAAAAACACCTCGGCAAAACGCTTACTCATATTGCACTTTTAGCCTAGGAAGAACTGGCTTTTTGGATCTAGCAAGAAAGCGCTATCCATATTCAGGAAGCTTTATGACGCCCTTTTACCAATAAAAACGCGCGAGACATCATCAACGCCAATTTGCCTAATGTCATTATCTTAATGAGTGGTATGAGGTGACAAGGGTTGTATGCTGCCAAATTTATATCAAACATTAGATCGTGGAATTTTTCTGGGGGTAATTTTTTGCAATTTTGATTTCTCTGTGAAGCAGTCTTAAGTTGTTTTGATTTGTTTGCGTTTAAGCTAGACGGACTGTGACTACAACTGATTTTCATGGCACCTTCTTTTGATTATATTTCGCTGATGTTTTCAAATAAAGAGAGATTCAATTGAAGGTAAATTTTTCCTTGGAGGTTGAAAATAAGTTTGGCTTGGTTTGAGAGGTTGTGGGGGTCTCTCATGAAATGATTCAAGTAGATTTTTTCTTTTGATTTGTAAGAGCATCTCTGATAGTATTTTTGGTTGTAAATATTTTATTCGCCTTCATTATTTTATCTTACTTCCATGAGCTGATTAAATTGTTTCAAGTCATCTTGTTTTCCGTTAGATTTTTTTAAAAAATTTTGTTATGCAGGGCTTTAGCTTCCCGATAAATTTTATTGAATTGACGTTGACATAATTGTTGAAACAACCTGGTTAATGTTTTGGTGATATACACTCGGTTTACAGTTTCATGAAATAAGTGTAGAAAAATGCAGTTCTGCACATTTTGTCTTCTCTGCGAAAAAAATGATTTTTTTTTCAAAACATTTGACATTCTTTATCACGCTTTGTCTTTGTTGAACGCAATGATGTTTGCTCTCCAATAAAAACTTCTTTTAAAAATTGCTCACCCTTATCTTCTAATATCGTGACGAAATCTAAATTTTCACTCGATGGGGTTTTGGCAAACGGAAGGAAGTTTTGGGAGACCGTGTTTGTTTCAGTGTCGAGTTATTAAATACGATTGACATCTGAGATTTTATAGAGTAAATAAACTTTTTTATGGGGCTCTTCTGCTTGATTGTCAGTTGAACGATGCTGAGGGTGAATGCGTGGACATAGGAACCGGAGAGAGGTTAATCGCACGCTTCAAGTTGCTACAGCCTACGCGGAGCCATCCACAAGAGTTGTATACCACTGTTGCTATTTGAAATTGTTTTGGATAATTGAAAGCATTCATTAAGATTCCCATGAAACAGCAGCACATACCACATTCATGTGTTTCAGCAGCACAAATTTGGTTTGGCAAATTATTTCTAAATTAAAGTCAGCAAGTTTTTCTGAAAGGGAAGTTCATTGTGACCAAAGAACTAACTTTGCTCTACAATAAGATCGAAAATCACCTAAAAAATCTTTACGATTGCTTGAATTAATGAAAGGTCACCAATCAAAAAATGAAATGAACCTCGAGAAAGTCAATGATAGCTCAACTGAACTATTAGAATCAACACAATGACCTAATCCGGTGGGAGCGAAAAGGGACTTCACGTACGTAGACACAAAACAAACAAACTTGAACAAAGTTGTTTAAAATTGAAGTGAAATCACAGCTCCTCAAAACAATTGACCATAAGTTAAACTTTTGAAATCAAAATTAATTCAGTTCTTCTCTGATAACGCAATTGCAGCATCTAACAAAAGAATATATATATATATATATATATATATATTTATATATATATACATATATATATATATATATATATATATATATATATATATATATATATATATATCCCCAAATAAAGAAGTTTGGCATGAATAGCAAAAAAAAACATATGCTTACCGGCAGAGGCTTAACAGAATAAGCTAATCCATTAAAATCTCAGAAAAATATCAATTTCTAGCTGGTTCAGCGTTATAGAGCCACAATATAGATTCTCAGGAGCGCTTCTTATTCATTTTATGTTGCTCGATAGATAGTATTGTCAGCATTTCTAAAATTGAGTTGTTTAGAAAAAAAAACATTAAGTTTGACCAAGTTTGATAAAGATCACGTTGAACAGGGTCTTTCTATGTATGCCACCAAAATCTGATAAAACTGTTGGTACTTTAGGTTTATATGTAAATTTCATTGAGATTAGAAGAATTTATTTTTTAAAAGCTGTAGTATAAATTGATTTGTTTGATCCTTAACAGTTGAATAGCAAACAACGGTGTAAGTTTTTTGACTTGGGTAGTCTCACAATTGGACGGTCGCAAAAAAATTCTCGTCGACTTGGTTAGATTGAAAAGATAAAAACTCGAACCATCTGTCAAAAACCTTGCTAAATGTTGGTTGTTATAATTTTTTGTTATTAGGGTTATTTGTTTAAGCTACAGCGGTAGCAATTATTTGTAAAAAATATTGTTAAAAAGGATGGAAATAGGAAAACCGTTGCCCCTGGTGGTCAATTTGAAAAAACTTATTTCGTTTCACTCATTTCGGTAATTTAATCAGTGCGATATTGCGCCAAAAGAGAACTACGCTCACAAAAAAGTTGAAATGGTTTCCTAAATAACGTGTTGAAAAGAGGTTTAGAAATCGAATCTACCATGACAAAAGCGAATTGAGTTTTTACGCAAAAAAAACAGAAGAAGCTGGAATTTTTGAGCATACTTATCCTCTACTACACGCTCAGTTCTCCACGTTTTGCTTTGAGTTCATTTTGAGAATTCTTTGCGGGACTCTATTGTCTTCTTCCTGACAAAAACGATTTGAGTGCTCTCGAATCGCAAATTCCAATTGAAGAGAAATTTCTCCACAATTAGGGAGTCAAATTTGCGCATACGTATTAAAGTTTTACATTTTCATTTTACTGATCGAAAAAAAGTGAATTGGATAAATTTTCTCTGAGAATTTGTTTCGTTTTTCATTTGTCTCCAACAAAATCAAAATCAAAATCAAAACTATCCTACGGTTGGTTAAACTTTGTTAGATAGCCGCATTTTTTTGCAGAAAAATTCTTTTACAATTGAAAACTGTTCTTTAGAAAAGGATGTTGAAAGTTTCAAAGGCGTTTTGGTTGTCCGCCTGTCACAATCAAATTAAAACTTAACAAGACACAGTAACCGGTAATTTGCCGCTCACGAATTGTGCTTCAATTTGCACACTGCTTGTCATGTTATTGTCGTATGATTGTACAAGTTAAAGTTGCATCTTCATTTGTTATAGACAAACATGTGGAAAAAATCTCTAATTTTATTCAATTGGGTTCCCGATACGTCCTTTGGTGACGTGTGCTCTCTGATTTTGGGTAACTATCACAAAATCTAATAAAACTTCCATCATAGTTTTTTCATACTCCCTTTCAGCAAAGGTAATGTTTTTCGTAGGTGGTACACACGTGGAAGCAATTATTTGGCGATAGTGGGGTTGTTCGTGTGAGAACTTTAATTTTCCTTCATTTTAGATGATGAGTTGGTAATAGTAATAATTAACTGTTTTGATAACCGTTTACAAAATGATTGGACTTTAATGAAAGTAACAATGAATTTACCCTGTAATGCTGTGCTGATTTTAATTTAGGCTTCTATTGATATCTTTAGTTATATTAGCTCAAACATCTTCGGCCCGACTTGGTATCATGAAAACTTAATATCATTTTGGCAGTGAAGCGGCGAGTTTTACTGTTTGTGTTCTTTAAATTGCGCTTTTGTTTCAAATTTTTGCTGATTGAATCTTTCCAAGATCTCTCCATGAGATGCACTCCGCAAATATAGTCGCAATTATTTATAACACCCACGTTTGTCGTTCTGCTGGAACAATCAAAATAGATCTCTTTCTTTTAGGATTTTGTTTGCAGTAAATTTCCATGAGAATTGCATATGCTTAGATCCGGGAATTTTCTATATATATATATATATATATATATATATATATATATATATATATATATATATATATATATTTATCTATCCCCAAATAAAGAAGTTTGGCATGAATAGCAAAAAAAAACATATGTTTATTGGCAGAGGCTTAACAGAATAAGCTAATCCATTAAAATCTCAGACTATATAGAAAAATAACAATTTCTAGCTGGTTCAGCGTTGTAGAGCCACAATATAGATTCTCAAGAGCGCTTCTTATTCATTTTATGTTGGCCGATAGATAGTATTGTCAGCATTTTTAAAATTGAGTTTTTTAGAAAAAAAATAAACATTAAGTTTGACCAGGTTTGATACAGATCACGTTGAACAGGGTCTTTCTATGTATGCCACCAAAATCTGATAAAACTGTTGGTATTTTAGGTTTATATGTAAAATTCATTGAGATTAGAAGAATTTAATTTTCAAAAGCTGTAGTATAAATTGATTTTTTCGTTCCTTAACAGTTGAATAGCAAACAACGGTGTCAATTTTTTGAATTGGGTAGTCTCACAATTGGACCGTCGCAAAAGAATTCTTGTCGACTTGGTTAGATTGAAAAGATAAAAACTCGAACCATCTGTCAAAAACATTGCTAAAAGTTGGTTGTTAGAATTTTTTTTATTAGGTTTATTTGTTGAAGCTACAGCGGTAGCAATTATTTGTAAAAAATATTGTAAAAAAGGATGGAAATAGGAAAACCGTTGCCCCTGGTGGTCAATTTGAAAAAACTTATTTCGTTTCACTCATTTCGGTAATATAATCAGTGCGATTTTGCGCCAAAAGAGAACTACGCTCACAAAAAAGTTGAAATGGTTTCCTAAATACCGTGTTGAAAAGAGGTTTAGATAATCGAATCTACCATGACAAAAGCGAATTGAGTTTTTACGCAAAAAAAAAACAGAAGAAGCGGGAAATTTTGAGCATACTTTATCCTCTACTACACGCTCAATTCTCCACGTTTTGCTTTGAGTTCATTTTGAGAATTCTTTGCGGGACTCTATTGTCTTCTTCCTGACAAAAACGATATGAGTTCTCTCGAATCGCAAATTCCAATTGAAGAGAAATTTCTCCACAATTAGGGAGTCAAATTTGCGCATACGTATTAAAGTTTTACATTTTCATTTTACTGATCGAAAAAAGTGAATTGGATAAATTTTCTCTGAGAATTTGTTTCGTTTTTCATTTGTCGCCAACAAAATCAAAATCAAAACTATCCTACAGTTGGCTAAACTTTGTTAGATAGCCGCATTTTTTTGCAGAAAAATTCTTTTACATTTGAAAACTGTTCTTTAGAAAAGGATGTTGAAAGTTTCAAAGGTGTTTTGGTTGTCAGCCTGTCACAATCAAAGTAAAACTGAACAAGATACAGTAACCGTAAATTTGCCGCTCACGAATTGTGCTTCAATTTGCACACTGCTTGTCATGTTATTGTCGTATGATTGTACAAGTTAAAGTTGCATCTTCATTGGTTATAGATAAACATGTGGAAAAAATCTCTAATTTTATTCAATTGGGTTCCCGATACGTCCTTTGGTGACGTGTGCTCTCTGATTTTGGGTAACTGTCACAAAATCTAATAAAACTTCCATTATAATTTTTTCATACTCCATTTCAGCAAAGGTATTGTTTTTCGTAGGTGGTACACATGTGGAAGCAATTATTTGGCGATAGTGGGGCTGTTCGCCTGAGAACTTCACTTTCCCTTCATTTATGATGATGAGTTGCTAATAGCAATAAATAACTGTTTTGATAACCGTTAACAAAATGATTGGACCCTATTGAACGTAACAATGAATTTACCCTGTAATGCTGTACTGACTTTAATTTAGGCTTCTATTGATATCTTTAGTTATATTAGCTCAAACATCTCCGACCCGAATTGGTATCATGAAAAATTAATTCCCTTTTGGCAGTGAAGCAGCGAGCTTTACTGCTTATGTTCTTTAAATTGCGCTTTTGTTTCAAATTTTTGCTGATTGAATCTTTCCAAGATCTCTCCATGAGATGCACTCCGCAAATATAGTCGCAATTATTTATAACACCCACGTTTGTCGTTATGCTGGAACAATCAAAATAGATCTCTTTTTTTAGGATTTTGTTTGCAGTAAATTTCCATGAGAATTGCATATGCTTAGATCATGGAATTTTCTGGTGGAAATTTTTTTGCAATTTTGAATGATTTCTCTGTGAAGCAGTCTTAAATTGTTTCGATTTGTTTGCGGTTAAGGTAGACGGACTGTGACTACAACTGATTTTCAAGGCATCTTCTATTGATTTTTTTTTCGCTGATGTTTTCAAATAAAGAGAGATTAAATTGAAGGGAAATTTTTCCTTGGGGGTTGAAATTAAGTTTGACTTGGTTTGAGATGTTGTTGGCGTCTCTCATGAAATACTTCAAGTAGATTTTTTCTTTTGATTTGTAAGAGGATCTCTGATAGTATTTTTGGCTGTAAATATTTTTTTCGCCTTCATTATTTTATCTTGCTTCCATGAGCTGATTAAATTGTTTCAAGTCATCTTGTTTTCCGTTAGATTTTTTTAAAAAATTTTGTTATGCAGGGCTTTAGCTTCCCGATAAATTTTTTTGAATTGACGTTGACATAACTGTTGAAACAACCTGGTTAATGTTTTGGTGATATACACTCGGTTTACAGTTTCATGAAATAAGTGTAGAAAAATGCAGTTCTGCACATTTTGTCTTCTCTGCGAAAAAAATGATTTTTTTCAAAACATTTGACATTCTTTATCACGCTTTGTCTTTGTTGAACGCAATGATGTTTGCTCTCCAATAAAAACTTCTTTTAAAAATTGCTCACCCTTATCTTCGAATATCGTGACGAAATCTAAATTTTCACTCGATGGGGTTTTGGCAAACGGAAGGAAGTTTTGGGAGACCGTGTTTGTTTCAGTGTCGAGTTATTAAATACGATTGACATCTGAGATTTTATAGAGTAAATAAACTTTTTTATGGGGCTCTTCTGCTTGATTGTCAGTTGAACGATGCTGAGGGTGAATGCGTGGACATAGGAACCGGAGAGAGGTTAATCGCACGCTTCAAGTTGCTACAGCCTACGCGGAGCCATCCACAAGAGTTGTATACCACTGTTGCTATTTGAAATTGTTTTGGATAATTGAAAGCATTCATTGAGATTCCCATGAAACAGCAGCACATACCACATTCATGTGGTTCAGCAGCACAAATTTGGTTTGGCAAATTATTTCTAAATTAAAGTCAGCAAGTTTTTCTGAAAGGGAAGTTCATTGTGACCAAAGAACTAACTTTGCTCTACAATAAGATCGAAAATCACCTAAAAAAATCTTTACGATTGCTTGAATTAATGAATGGCCACCAAGCATAAAATGAAATGAGCCTCGAGAAAGTCAATGATAGCTCAATTGAACTATTAGAATCAACACAATGACCTAATCCGGTGGGAGCGAAAAGGGACTTCACGTACGTAGACACAAAACAACCAAACTTGAACAAAATTGTTTAAACTTGAAGTGAAATCACAGCTCCTCAAAACAATTGACCATAAATTAAGTTTTTGAAATCAAAACTAATTCAGTTCTTCTCTGATAACGCAATTGCAGCATCTAACAAAAGAATCAATACATATATATATATATATATATATATATATATATATATATATATATACATACATATATATATATATATATATATATATATATATATATATATATATATATATTTATCTATCACCAAATAAAGAAGTTTGGCAGGCATACCAAAAAAAAATATGCTTATTGGCAGAGGCTTAACAGAATAAGCTAATCCATTAAAATCTCACACTATATAGAAAAATAACAATTTTTAGCTGGTTCAGCGTTATAGAGCCACAATATAGATTCTCAAGAGCGCTTCTTATTCATTTTATGTTGGCCGATAGATAGTATCGTAAGCATTTTTAAAATTGAGTTGTTTAGAAAAAAAATAAACATTAAGTTTGACGAAGTTTGATACAGGTCACATTGAATAGGGTCTCTCTATGTATGCCACCAAAATCTGATAAAACTGTTGGTATTTTAGATTTAAATGTAAATTTCATTGAGATTAGAAGAATTTAATTTTCAAAAGCTGTAGTATAAATTGATTTGTTTGTTCCTTAAAAGTTGAATAGCAAACAACGGTGTCAATCTTTTGAATTGTGTAGTCTCACAATTGGACGGTCGCAAAAAAAGCTTGTCGACTTGGTTAGAGTGAAAAGATAAAAACTCGAACCTTCTGTCAAAAACATAGCTAAAGTTTGGTTGTTAGAATTTTTTGGTATTAGGGTTATTTGTTGAAGCTAAAGCGGTAGCAATTATTTTTAAAAAAATTTTGTAAAAAAGGATGAAAATAGGAAAACCGTTGCCCCCGGTGGTCAATTTGAAAAAACCTATTTCGTTTCACTCATTTCGGTAATATAATCAGTGCGATTTTGCGCCAAAAGAGGACTACGCTCAAAAAAAAGGTGAAATAGTTTCCTAAGTACCGTGTTGAAAAAGAGGTTTAGATAATCGAATCTACCATACCAAAAGCTAATTGAGTTTTTACGCAAAAAAAACAGAAGAAGCGGGAAATTTTGGGCATATTTTATCCTCTACTACACGCTCAATTCTCCACATTTTGCTTTAAGTTCATTTTGAGAATTCTTTGCGGGACTCTATTGTCTTCTTCCTGATAAAAACGATTTGAGTTCTCACGAATTGCAAATTCCAATTGAAGAGAGGCGAATTTGAGCGGTCGTTGAAGCGCCAACAAATCTTTGTAACGGCTGCAAATTTGAAACTCCAATTCGATTAAAATACCATCGAGTTATATTGGTAAAGACCGTTTTTTCGGCTTTGAAAAGTTATTAGTGCGAAAAACTATAGTTCCATTTTTCATGCAGCTAACCGGAAAAATTATTTGTCTAGAAAATAAAAAAATTATAAACTAGGTAAAAATTACTAAATTAGAAAGTCCTACTTAATAGTACGAATGCCGAACTAAAAACAAATCTTCTATTTTGTTCTCTCTGAGCGGGAGGGGAGATAAAAAAAATTGGTCATCTGACCGCTTTTTGACTTGGTACAATTAGTTAGAAAAATTGTCACTAGGTTGAGAAACTTCTTCTATACTGTCAAAGTGCTTTATGAGAGTTATCAGGGGAAATAAGGCTAACAATTTATTTGCAACTTGATATGGTCATGACAAAAATTGGTAAAAATGGTACAGGATGCGGCTTTCATCCAAACCATAGAGCAAACGTTTTTTACGTTAAAATATATTTTAAACTTTTTACAGTTTCTAATTAAAATTTCTTGGAAAAACTGGTCGTTCCTGATTTACTCTATTTGGACTCAGCTTTGACATTTTGTCCTGTTTACTGACCCTCTGTAAATAATTTATTAAAAAATCACCTGGCTGTGATCAAGGAAAAGTTCACTGCAAAGGCAGCTCTCCTATGAATGAACAAAGGAGCTTCTTCACCGCCCAGTTTGTTTCACCATTTTCAAATCGTTCCCGATGAATTGTCTTTGTTGTTATTTTCTGAACTGTAATTACGCTATACAGTAGCTGACTGCTCTATTATTGACGGTCAATTAGACACAATAACTAATCGGTTAGCTTTGCGGAATACCCATGTTCTTACTGTATTGAATAAACCAAATCAAAGAATCCCAATCCAAGTTGCTCAATCAAGTGCTATGTAATATCTGTTTTGTTATGGTATCCCAAAACAAACAGGCTATTGAGAACAAAAATCACGGGTTAATGATGAAAGCGCTGAGCGGGTGTTGGGTGTAAGAATGATCAACACTTGGTACACTATATTAATCAGACTAATTTTTCTAAACCGCTCGCAGTTTTAATACATGGTTGAACCTTTCAAAAATGAGTTTCTCCACAATTAGGTAGTCAAATTTGCGCATACCTATCAAAGTTTTACTTTATCATTTTACTGGTCGAAAAAAGTGAATTGGACAAATTTTCTCTGAGAATTTGTTTCGTTCTTCATTTGTCTCCAACAAAATCAATATCAAAACTATCCTACGGTTGGTTAAACTTTTTTAGATAGCCGCATTTTTTTGCAGAAAAATTCTTTTACATTTGAAAACTGTTCTTTAGAAAAGGATGTTGAAAGTTTCAAAGGCGTTTTGGTTGTCAGCCTGTCACGAGCAAAGTAAATCTGAACAAGACACAGTAACCGGTAATTTGCCGCTCACGAATTGTGCTTCAATTTGTACACTGCTTGTCATGTTCTCGTCGTATGATTGTACAAGTTAAAGTTGCATCTTCATTGGTGATAGATAAACATGTGGGAAAAATCTCTAATATAATTCAATTGAGGTTCCCGATACCTCCTTTGGTGACGTGTGCTCTCTGATTTTGTGTAATTATTACAAAATCTAATAAAATTTCCATTATAGTTTTTTCATACTCCATTTCAGCAAAGGTAATGTTTTTCGTAGGTGGTACACACGTGGAAGCAATTGTTTGGCGATAGTACGGCTGTTCGTGTGAGAACTTCAATTTCCCCTCATTTATGATGATGAGTTGCTAATAGTAATAATTAACTGTTTTGATAACCGTTTACAAAATGATTGGACTTTAATGAACGTAGCAATGAATTTACTCTGTAATGCTGTACTGACTTTAATTTAGGCTTCTATTGATAACTTTAGTTATGTTAGCTCAAACATCTCCGGCCCGACTTGGTATCATGAAAACTTAATTCCCTTTTGGCAGTGAAGCAGCGAGCTTTAATGCTTGTGTTCTTTAAATTGCGCTTTTGTTTCAAATTTTTGCTGATTGAATCTTTCCCAGATCTCTCCATGAGATGCACTCCGCAAATAGAGTTGCAATTAATTATAACAACCACGTTTGTCGTTAAGCTGGAACAATCAAAAAAGATCTCTTTCTTTTAGGATTTTATTTGCAGTAAATTTCCATGAGAATTGCATAAGCTTAAGATGATGAAAGTGTTTTCAACATTTGTCGGATTTTCCAACAATTTTTTATCTTTTTCTTGCTGAAGGTTGCTCTTGGTAACTTACTTGAGCAAAAAATCCCGTGCCTGCACGGTTACAACTATATTTGCCACACTTAGGTACCACTTCCATATGCACTTCATTCGCAGTTAGACAAGCGAACACACAACATCGCTTTTTGTTCCCTATCCAAATGTTCAGAGTAAGAATTTCAAAGTAGTGAACTCCAACGATTGTAAAAGCTTCATAAGTCTAACCACTCATCCGTTAACTCGGCAACTACTTTTGCTATCGCATATGCCCTGAATTCTCTTAAGATAACACTAGTGTTCTTGATTGATCTTAAGGTTTTCACTATGCGTAGGATTCTTATTTGAGCAATACTTTTCACTTACACATTATTGAATAGTTTTGTACACATTTAGCAAGAACAATCAATTGCATTTTGTTTCCAGTCCATGGGGCAATAACGGATGTTTTGGACTGAAATTAGTTTGATTTTTGCCTATTCTATTTTAGCACACATAAGCCCTCTCAATAAAAGAGAAGTGATTGGAGATTTTGTACGTTTTGGAATCTGTTTTTCAGCATTTTAAGAATTCAACACCTCAGGAAAATCTTCTTGCTATAGTATCTCGAAGATGACTGCTTTCGCTTTATCACCCTCTTCAACGCTCCCTAGTTATATACATATATTTACATATATATATATATATATATATATATATATATATATATAAATAGATAAAGAAACAAACATATACCTATATATACATATTCATGTATATGTAAATAATGTATATATATATATATATATATATATATATATATATATATATATATATACATACATATATATATATATATATATATATATATATATATATATGGTTGGTTTCTGTTTGCTCAATGCTATTTGTGCGTATGCGATACTGTTCTCTATGTTGTTAAAATTACTGACTGTTTCCCATTGGATAACAGCTTTTTTTCTTCTTCCTGTGTCATGAAGGCTGAATAGTTAATATTTCTTTCTTCTGAGACAACATTTAAATCACTTGCTCCTCTCGCTCAAATTCTGTTCAATGCAACAAGTCCAGCCCACTGACCTTCACATTTCCATTAAAATCTTCAATGTTGACAGCTCTGTCGCCTTATTCTTGTGTTCTTTTATTATCGCTTACTCGTATCTTATGTAAAACGTCGGTTCAGTCCAGTACCTCAGCTACTCAATTTGCCAGAAGCGCTCGTTTTTTATTGTCGGTTACGTATCAACTAGATTACTTCTGTTAAGTCTGAACAAAAGCAACAACGTTTCAGCATTGATTATCTGTTTTTCAACCTCACAGCCGTGAGTGCTGGTTACAAGTGCACTGTTTGAATGGAAATTTGTGTAATCGGTAACAATCTGCATCTTCGAATAACAAAAAATGAATCAGGGGAGGAATGTCTTGCATTGAGAGCGTAGATAGGCCATTGCACAAATTTTGTCTTCAAATGAGTCAGTTTTCCTATGAAAATTCGTTTTCTCCCTCCTTGTATGGAGTTGAGCTATGCGTGGAAGCCGTTCTTCCAGTTTAGGAATCCTGCTTTATAACCAAGCTCCGCTTTGTTGCCCTAATAATGTCAACTCTGGCAACAGAATTTTTCTCTGTGTTGTTAGTCTTGAACTATTTTGTTAGTACCTCTGCACAGTTGACGGCTATTTCACTTAAAATTCAATTGTAGTTCAAGCACTGATTAGCCCCAATATTGAATTAGAACTCACCTTTCTTTGTGTTGCTGAACGATTTCACGACTTCTGCGAAGGCTGTGGTAACTGCACACCCGGTTGAAGCTCAACCATTTCATCGGCTCAAATCAATATCGCCAAAGAAAAATTTGCAACTGAGACTTCGATTTGCTTTTTTCCAGTTATTTCTACTGATTAGTTGAAATCTTCGATGTTAAACTAAATTTGTTTTTATCTTGCTGCAATTGAATACTGTTCTTCGTTATGTAAACCCAATTTTTTTCTGAAGAGCAAAAAATTTAAAACTTGAAAACTCTGAGTTCGTAACACTTTGCACTCAATTTTCTATATATGAGAATTGTCGTTAGCTCATGGGCACCATAAAAACCCAAAACAAATTATTTACTGTTCTGCAAATTGCATTAGGTGAAACAACAATTCAATATTGGCTGATATGGCTATCGGTTCTTCAATGAAACCAAATTTAATTCCACTCAACCATTGTGGTAGATCGAGTCCGGCAAGTAGCTTGTAATTTAGGCATAATTATTTCTACTTGGAAGCAAGACAAAACTGGCGCACTTTGGCGGTCTTATTCGTAGTTACCACCGGAAGTCTTTGCGAACAACCTTCTTTATCAACATTTCGTTCAACTGTGGACTCGACCCTTTTAAACATTTTGTCTATTGTTTATTGATACAAACTTTTCAATTTTGAATATATTCGGAATCTTTGCTTCAATGAGTGAAAATGTCCAAAACAGGGGTGTGGTTGTTTGGTAGGTTTGCCTTTGATAACAACACAAAAATACCAATTCATACCTCGGATTTTTTTGTCGTTCGTTTTAAGATCGTTGATGCCTACTATTCCCTCTTTTACTGACTGACAACTTTCGTTCTGCATAATTTTTTTCCCACCAGGTTTTAAACATTTAGCCCATTTTACATCTTCTGGGAAAGCGAAAAAATAGTCTTTTTGCATTCTTTTGCCCATCATGGGTCTGCTGACTAGCCATCCTATTTCTGTTAGCAAGGCAGAAGCATTAGTTTTGTGTCCTGTCTCTTAGTCCAAGGGCCGTTTAAGAGTATCAGCAAATTGACTCAGGATGATTCTAGTTTCCATCAAGTTGAACTTTTTATTGGTTAGATCACTCAAAAGACAGCAGAAATTTAGCTGCGAATGTTTTTTGTCAACAACCTTTGTGTTACCAAATGTGATTGAAAGGCGAGCAAAAACGTCTCAATAAAAGCATCCTTTTAGTGTAGTCCTTATATTTTGAGAGAAACTCTTTCTGTCTTCAGTTTCATCATTCCGTGTATTCAAGTTATATTGAGTGTAACATCGGTTACTTGGCCTCGTAATTTTCTTTTGAGGGCTGATTGACCAATATAACAGCTGGTGATCTAATAAGGAAACAAACGTGGTCAGTCTGTTACTACCACACTGATTTGAGACAGCAAATATTCAAAGTAAACTCGTTGATTGGTTTATTGCTGCCGCTCTTACGTTGACTGCGTGATTGCCTTCGCACACTTTTTTCTGTGTAATGTGATCAATTGTTCTTTGGAGGTGCATCAATTCGTACCGCAAACGTTGACATTACAATTTTTGATCGGATATTCTTTGCCACACATCAATAAGAGGAGTTCTGCTTCCTCACTGATACGTCGCTACAACTCACTTTCTTGTTTCTGAATTACGGACAGTTCGAAATCTTGAGTGCTATCAGCTATTCGACAATGATGAGTTTTCCTCATCTTTGTCACATTTGAGTTCCCACTGAAGCTCGATGATTCCTTTTGTTTTTCCGCTCTTTGCTTTTCGCTCTCTTTTGTACTCTGAAAACAACTCTTCCTTCATATGTCGTTTTAAAAGAGCTTGTCTTTTCAAAATAATCAAATCAGGCCTGTCTGGCCTTTTCAAAATAATAATCAAAATCATCTTTATCGTAAATTTATAGAACCATCATATCAATTTGTCATGATTTATCTGCAGCCATATACAGTGTTGAACTTGATTGTAGATGACCAATTTGCTCGTACTCTTTTAGAGTTACCCTGCTCTGACTGACCCTGCAAAACCTCTCCAGTTTAGAGAAAAGGACCACATAAAGTTTTCTGAATTTTCTCTCCACAAAGAACCAGGCAGCATCATTGAACTTTTCAGATTACCCAAGTCAACATATTGCTGATCGTTAATTGCCTGTTAATAGAAATTCATTTTTTCTGATTTTGGTAGTGGGCGTTGATCTATCGTTGCGAGAAACATAGTAGACCAATCAGACCATTTCAGAAGATTTCCGTCTAAATTGTTCAACATCAACATTTTTTAGCTACTGCGTCCTGTATATCCTCTGGAGTATTCTAATGCATCGTTTAGCAAGGCTTCTCTGTCTTTAAAATATGAGAAACAATTACGTCGATTCCCATATTGCGGGAAAATGCTGTTGATATTTAATTCAGCGGTTCCTTCCAAGCAAGCTAGCAATTTGTCGTTGCAAGGTTTTTGATTCTACAAGCCCATTTGTAGACTTCTAGCACTTCTTGAGGTGTACTTTATGGGTGATTTATCGAGTGCAATTGTTTACTGAGTGCAAACACCACCATTATCTCTCTCATCAACAATGAAGTTCTTTTCTCTTGGCGCTCTAATTCAAAGTTCTTTTAAAATTTAACAATTCCCGGTTCTGATTTCTTCATTTGAATTTCTAGTTCTATCATCTCTGTTCACACCGTGCCTGTTTAAGCCTCGCTGTTTGTCAAAATCGATATCGATTTTCTTCATCCGTTCTTCACGGTTTTTGCTTGCTCAAGATGTTTTCAAAAAATTATCCGTTACTTGGCCGTTCTTCACAGCTCTTTGTGCTGAAAACCTTGAACTGCGCGATTTTGCTCTGAATTAATTGCTGGTTGCGTGGCTTTGATTATTTATGTAATACAAAGAATATCCAAATTTCCACTGCAATCCACCGCCTGCTCTAGATGTTCTTCAACAAATGCTGCTGCGTAGGGTGCAAGCTTGTTTTTTGACCCTGAGTGTGCTTAGAATTTTCTTCTTCCCGGTGGCGAAGAACCCGTGGGCAGAGAACTTTCAATTTGAATTTGTATTTTACGTCCATCTAAAGTTTCATTTATCTTAAATCCATGGCTTTTTTGATGTTAACTTCGTTGATTATATTGGTAAGCTTCTAGCCATACTTATTATCTGTTGAATAAAGCAATTCTCTGCTGGTTTTATTTGAAAATGTTATGCTTTCACCTCAATTTGTTTATTTAATTGCACCTACCGATTTGTCTCGTTTACGCTTCGTTTTTGATTCGTTCGTTTTTTTGTTGGTTTGTGCCTGTCACAATGTCTTGATCAGATGTGATTCTTGCTCTTCCACTATCTTTGTCAGCGGACCAAATATAGCGGCTGTTCTCTTATGAATGACAAGGAAAAATTTACTTAAAACTAACACCCAGTTTGTTTCAGTGGCTTCATATTTTTCCAGATATTACGCTTTTTCAGATAACTTTCATGAAATCTATTTTCCAGTATACTGCCGATTTCCATTGCATTGCCAGATTCTCAATTAGTGTTATTAACTAACTGATCTTTACGTTTTGCGCAATATCCGATTTCTTTGCTAGAACAAAATAATTAATTCAAATCCAATGTACTCAATCGAATGCTAATGAGCTTATAAAACGTGGTTACGAACGTTGCGCAGGGCCACTTTTGATTCTAAGAACGATCAAAACCTGGTAGATTGTATTGGTAGATTGTAGTTTTTTGTATTTTATACCCAATCATAATCCATGGATGAAGCAATCAATTCTGAATATTTTACCTTTTCAATGTATTTAATGAAGAATATTCATTACGGACGAAATAAATAAGGATTCAAATTTGCGCGAATTTGACAAGTTTGCCCACTGTTTTTTTACGATCAACAAAAAGCGAATGAATAGGATGAATGTTCTTCAAGAAATAACTTAACAATTTTTTGAACTCAATTTCAACGTGTTGAATAAATTTTTGAACAAATTTCTGTTTATCAACCGGAACCAATAATATCAATCTTGAAACTATGCTAGCTGGCATACAAAACCTTTTTCTTTGCTTTTCAGGTTGACTCTTCCAACTGGTGTTAATTTTTGTATTTTTGTGAAGACGTAGAGGTCATAATTTGATGATAGTGAGAGGTAGATCGAGTTTGAGTTTCAATTTCACTCTGTGTATAATAATCAGGTACAAAAAGTAGGTAATAAATATGTTGAGGAGTGAAAACAAATTGTTTGGGTGCGGGGGAAGGCAGCAATGAGTTGTTTGTCATGCTATTCTAACTCGTTAGGAGTCTCTCCATGTTAGGAGTCTCAAAAGATAACAGCGAAACCTATTTGCTGTGTTTTGGACGTGCCATGAAATACAATTGGAAACTTTGCAATACAAGAAATAATTTTCATATATAACCAACTGAATTAATGAAGATGATTGAGTTCGTTTGACTTAAAGGTGATTTAGTAGAACATAGCTGTATGTAGTTGATAAGCCGAAACTCCAATTTCTCTGATTTTAACAGATTTTATTCTAAAACGACCAATATTCTCTTCTGCTATTGGATTTATTATCTTTGAACTCAATAAGTGTGTTCTGCATATAAAGATTAGTCACATTATTCCTTATAAGTTTCATAAAATTTTGTAAGTAGATCGAGATCTGAGTTCTAGTTGTCCTTTCTTTTTGCAAGCACCGATGAGAAAAGTAAAGTTTCCTTTTCTTTTTGGTAAACGCGTTGAAGCTTGCCTTTCTAAAAGACCTCATTTCATCTGGATTATTGAACATTGGATGTGTTCTTGTCTCTACAATTCATTTGCCACGATTCAAATTTTGGGATGGACAAGAATAAGGTGCACTATTTTTAGTGTGGGAAAATTTTCAAAGTTTAGCAATTGTTGACTTTTTTGTCACCTCTGAAAGATTTTGCACACAAATTCATAAAGACTATCCTGTTCGACAGCAATATCCCTTTCGACAGCAATGGGTTTCGGAAATTTAATTAACCTTCTCTCAGTTACTTTTGTTTTTCATTTTTGGTGTTGAGCGTTTTCAATCTATTGATTTCACTGAAACATACTAAAACAAAGTGCCAGTAAAAACAATCATAGTGAACGTAGAAAAAGAAAACAAAATTGAATATCATTTATCAACAACTGTAGCTGATGAATTTTTTCTCTTCCTAATTTTATTGTGATAAAACCAAACCATCGCTTCCCGGGTCGAACTTCCTCCCTAAAATCCCTCCATTTTGTTGTAAGAGTGGATGGGGGGGGGTAATTTGTCTAAGGGGGGTAAATTGATGTAGGAGTGTGGGGGTAATTTGTTCAGAGGGGGTAAAATGATGTAAGAGTTGGTCTGCAATGGGAGAACTTTTGAGAAATTACCCCCTGACTAAAATTGTAATGTTAGACTGGGCCTCAATAAGCTGCAATGGGAGGAATTACCCCCTGACTAAAAAGCCATGTAAGAAGGGGCTGCAATGGGGGTAAAATGCTGTAAGATTGAGGGGGTAATTTGCTCAGAGGGGGTAAAATGATCTAAGAGTTGGGCTGCCCAGGGGGGTAAAAAAGTGTAAGAGTGGGGGGGAATATTTGTTCAGAGGGGGTAAAATGGTCTCAGAGTTGGGCTGCCAGGGGGGTAAAAGGGTGTAAGAGTGAGGGGGTATATTTCTCAGAGGGGGAAAAATGATCTAAGAGTTGGGCTGCCGAGGAGGTAAAATGGTGTAAGAGTGAGGGGGTAATTTTATCTGAGGAGGTAAAATGGTGTAAGAGTGAGGGGGTAATTTGATGAGATGGGGCAACTCTAACAAGTATTATTCATATATATAGATCGTCAAGAGTTGGACGAGCAATGGTGGTCTGGAGGCTAAGGAGAACTAAGTTAAGGATACAGAGGTTTTGGGTTCAATTCTGGCAGTCTACATGTAGGGAGGGCTAAAACAATGTAAGTTTGAGGGGGTAAAATGATGTAAGAGTTGAGCAGCCAAGGGGGATAAAATGGTGTAAGAGTGAGGGGGTAATTTGTTCAGAGGGGGTAAAATGATGTAAGAGTGGGGCTACCATGGGAGGATTGTTTCGGAAAATTCAGCTCAAAACTCTTACATCTTCTTGGGCTGCATTGGGCTTCCAACGGGGGTAAAATGGTGTAAGAATGAGGGGGTAAAAGACAACTTAACACCCCACTCTTATATCTTTTTGGTCTTTCAGGAGGGCAAAACGATGTAAGAATTCGAGGGTGATTTAGCCATTACCCCGAGCTCTTAAATAATTTTATTCCCCTTAACAGACCAAAAAGTTTTGTTTTTTACCCCCTCACTCCTACATCGTTTTACCCCCGTTAAAAGCCCAATGCAGCAGAAAAAGATGTAAGAGTTTTGAGCTGCATTTTCCTAAAAAGTCCTCTCATTGCAGCCCCACTCTTACATCAATTTGGGCGGAAAAATTCGACCGGGGTTTTAATTGGCTTCAATGTTTTAATAAATTTTGGACCTTATTAGTTTATACAAAGCTCAGTCTCCATGTGACTTTACCGTGTGATCTCAGGCCATAGTTTAATCTATTCTTAATGTCTTATTGATTGATTCAGGGCAAATAAGTCAGGTTTTCTTCCATATGTGCTCCCCCTTTAGCTGCCTCAGTAATTTGCACATTCAAATATATATGCTCGCTTTCCAGTCAATCTTGCCGATTGATTTATTCATCCTGTTTTAAAAGTCATTTAGTAGAAAATAGCTGTATGTAATTGATAAGCCGAAACTCCAATTTCCCTGATTTTCACAGATTTTATTCTAAAACGACCAATATTCTCTTCTGCTATTGGATTTATTATCTTTGAACTCAATAGGTGTGTTCTGCATATAAAGATTAGTCACATTATTCCTTATAAGTTTCATAAAATTTTGTAAGTAGATCGAGATCTGAGTTTTAGTTGTCCTTTCTTTTTGCAAGCACCGATGAGAAAAGTAAAGTTTCCTTTTCTTTTTGGTAAACGCGTTGAAACTTGCCTTTCTAAAAGACCTCATTTCATCTGGATTATTGAACATTGGATGTGTTCTTGTCTCTACAATTCATTTGCCACGATTCAAATTTTGGGATGGACAAGAATAAGGTGCACTATTTTTAGTGTGGGAAAATTTTCAAAGTTTAGCAATTGTTGACTGTTTTGTCACCTCTGAAAGATTTTGCACACAAATTCATAAAGACTATCCTGTTCGACAGCAATATCCCTTTCGACAGCAATGGGTTTCGGAAATTTAATTAACCTTCTCTCAGTTACTTTTGTTTTTCATTTTTGGTGTTGAGCGTTTTCAATCTATTGATTTCACTGAAACATACTAAAACAAAGTGCCAGTAAAAACAATCATAGTGAACGTAGAAAAAGAAAACAAAATTGAATATCATTTATCAACAACTGTAGCTGATGAATTTTTTCTCTTCCTAATTTTATTGTGATAAAACCAAACCATCGCTTCCCGGGTCGAACTTCCTCCCTAAAATCCCTCCATTTTGTTGTAAGAGTGGATGGGGGGGGGGGGGTAATTTGTCTAAGGGGGGTAAATTGATGTAGGAGTGTGGGGGTAATTTGTTCAGAGGGGGTAAAATGATGTAAGAGTTGGTCTGCAATTGGAGAACTTTTGAGAAATTACCCCCTGACTAAAATTGTCATGTTAGACTGGGCCCCAATAAGCTGCAATGGGAGGAAATACCCCCTGACTAAAAAGCCATGTAAGAAGGGGCTGCAATGGGGGTAAAATGCTGTAAGATTGAGGGGGTAATTTGCTCAGAGGGGGTAAAATGATCTAAGAGTTGGGCTGCCCAGGGGGGTAAAAAGTGTAAGAGTGGGGGGGGGGAATATTTGTTCAGAGGGGGTAAAATGGTCTCAGAGTTGGGCTGCCAGGGGGGTAAAAGGGTGTAAGAGTGAGGGGGTATATTTCTCAGAGGGGGAAAAATGATCTAAGAGTTGGGCTGCCGAGGAGGTAAAATGGTGTAAGAGTGAGGGGGTAATTTTATCTGAGGGGGTAGAATGATGTAAGAGTGAGGGGGTAATTTGATGAGATGGGGCAACTCTAACAAGTATTATTCATATATATAGATCGTCAAGAGTTGGACCAGCATTGGTGGTCTGGAGGCTAAGGAGAACTAAGTTAAGGATACAGAGGTTTTGGGTTCAAGTCTGGCAGTCTACAAGTAGGGGGGGCTAAAACAATGTAAGATTGAGGGGGTAAAATGATGTAAGAGTTGAGCAGCCAAGGGGGATAAAATGGTGTAAGAGTGAGGGGGTAATTTGTTCAGAGGGGGTAAAATGATGTAAGAGTGGGGCTACCATGGGAGGATTGTTTCGGAAAATTCAGCTCAAAACTCTTACATCTTCTTGGGCTGCATTGGGCTTCCAACGGGGGTAAAATGGTGTAAGAATGAGGGGGTAAAAGACAACTTAACACCCCACTCTTATATCTTTTTGGTCTTTCAGGGGGGCAAAACGATGTAAGAGTTCGAGGGTGATTTAGCCATTACCCCCGAGCTCTTAAATAATTTTATTCCCCTTAACAGACCAAAAAGATTTGTGTTTTACCCCCTCACTCTTACATCGTTTTCCCCCGTTAAAAGCCCAATGCAGCAGAAAAAGATGTAAGAGTTTTGAGCTGCATTTTCCTAAAAAGTCCTCTCATTGCAGCCCCACTCTTACATCAATTTGGTCGGAAAATTTCGACCGGGGTTTTAATTGGCTTCAATGTTTTAATAAATTTCGGACCTTATTAGTTTATACAAAGCTCAGTCTCCATGTGACTTTACCGTGTGATCTCAGGCCATAGTTTAATCTATTCTTAATGTCTTATTGATTGATTCAGGGCAAATAAGTCAGGTTTTCTTCCATATGTGCTCCCCCTTTAGCTGCCTCAGTAATTTGCACATTCAAATATATATGCTCGCTTTTCAGTCAATCTTGCCGATTGATTTATTCATCCTGTTTTAATTATAATCTTCGGCGGATTAAACTGGTATGACTTGCATGATACTATTGTTTTTATCAACTCAGTCTGATGTCTTGAACTTTAATTTTAAAGTAGAAAGATTTTAAACTGCGATTTTAATTTTTTTCTATTTAAGGGTTCTTTGAAGTCTTGTTTTCCCTTTATTGCTCAAAACCAGGTGACACTGATTTTTTAATGTAAAAAAATATTTGTTTCGACCGACTTTAGCGGGGGGAGGAACTATATACTCAAAAATTTTTTTGTTTAATCAATTTTGGCCGTTCAATATATTCATCGCAGAGGGTTGGGAGTGGGACCATTAGACAGCCCGTCCAGCGTTGAATATATAACTAAATTTTTTTTTTCAGTTTTTCCACCATGTTATCGATGTTTAAAGTTTTATGAACATTTGGCTGATCTTCGTTGCTTTTGTTCACATTTTCCATAATTTAATGCAACTTCTTGCAAATTTTGCTGCCAAAATTTATGTCAAGAATTTTTAACAGTAGTGGTGTTGGTTTTACACCTAAATAAAGAAGAGTGCGGTTGAACTGTTTTATCAAGTTTTTTGTCCAAGTTTCGCTATATTCAGCTTTTTTTCATAAATTGCACGAAGTCAGCATCTTTTTTTGTCTATTTTTGAAGACCGCTGACACCATTTTCCTAACTCCAAAGTGGCTAATTTTGCTTGCGCTTCCAGTGAGAGTGTTTCCGATTTAAAAACCTGCCGTTTTATTCTATTTTAACTGGATTATTATCCAAAAAGCAAAGTTTATTTTTGATACTTTGACTTTTTGTCACATTATCTAGTTCCATAATACTTGGAAAAGATACGTGTTTCTAATGGAACATCAATTGCAAGGCTAGTTCTGTTCTAATCCTGCTTTTACAGTCCCAAAAAAACCGGATTGCAATCGATCGCTTTCTTTTTAGAAATATTCTGATGTTTATATTTTAAAGACAGAAGAGAACAATTGCGATCGCTAAAGACAGGTCCAAATTTTTTCCTAAAGAATTCCAGGGAAAACTATCTGGCTTTCTCAGTACAAAGTTTATGATCTTTTTTAATTCTAAAATTATACTCGATCTCAAAAAAAAATGAACTACTGAGCATTGCCACATTTTTCTCTTTTATTTTTTGGTCAACTTGTTGCTTATAGTTGGCAAAAGAAATTTGCATTGTCTTTTTAATGTATAATTTTGAAACTTTCTTGAGGTTTTTTCGTTTTAATTAGTTTCTTTCGGCTTTGTTACTACCAGTTTTCACAAAAGCCTTCTGTTCTTGAACATTTTTCTATTTTTGAAGTTTTTTGTCGTGTCACATTATTGACAGTTCAGATATCACTATATTGGCTTTTCAAAAATAGATGCAACTGAAAATATAAATTTTTTTATTGAAATTATTATCGTTTTAACAAATTCGACACCATCTTCTATCAGAGTTTTATGGAATTTAGTTTATTTTTTTCTGTATTTGTTGTTCTTTGAGTAGTTGTATTAAAAATTCGGGATAATTGAATTTGTTGATTATTTTGGATAAACAAAGAAACCCGATTTCAGTTGATAGCTAATTTTTCAAGAATCTGAATTCAAATGTTTTAAAGAAATAGACGTATGTTTTAGCTTTGCAATTTGCTGTTTTTTGTCTGCTTGATATCTACTCGAATTAAACATTGGTCGCCTATCGCATTTTTTCTGTCAAAAAAATGTGAACAACTGAGCAAATTAATTTTTTTTGTGAATTGCCTACTCTATTAATGGCTTCGACGCCGGTTTTTGTTAAAAATTTATTTAAGTTTTTGTCTGTAACTGTCGATGTTTGTGCAGGTCTATGTTATATTATAACTAATGACTGACATCAATGGTAATTTTTGAGGAATTAATGAATCTATTTAATGAGTTCCGTTGATTGCTAATGTTATGACTTTGAAACTAATTGTTTTCGGTAAAAACTATTATAGTTTTTAATTCTGATCTTTTTGTTTCGTTTTTGTCTACTTGTTACCTAACAACAATGTTTAGAGGTCACTTTTTTGGAATTCAAAGCGGGCGTAATTGATAATAACTTATTTTATACGGAATATATTATGGTCTTAACGGCTTCGACGCCGTTCTCTCGCAAAATTCAATTGAATATTTGCTTTTCGTCTGTTATTGTTTTTTTTTGTAAAAGTACGTCATATTTTGGATAAATACAGGTATCAATGTCTTCATATGGAGGTATGAATGAACATAAACCTTTTAAAGATTTCAGTTAATTTGTAATGTTTTTCATTATTTGATACTATAATATTTCGAAAAAAATATAAACGTATTTTTAAACTTTGCCATTTATCCTGTTACGTTTTTTTCAGGTAAAATACACTTTAATTTGTTTAGTTTTGGACTATATTTGACGCCATTTTGACTTTTTTCTTTTTTTTAGTTCTTTAGTTTTTTTAGTTTTTTTTTCAATTGAGTTTTGACACTGAGTTTTGAATATAAATAGTGTATGTTGTTATTGGATATTATTGTCTTGTCTCGTAGCCGTAATAATGGTAGTCCCATCAGCCCTCTAATTTGACATTTTTTTACTTCACTAAATAATTTGAGTTGGAAGCAGTTTTTTTATTCACACACCAATTATTTCTTAATAGTATTTGAACTTTTGGAAGTTTTCTCACTGTTCCTCATTTGGTAGACAAAAACTTTGACGAGCGGGGTCGGTATATTATGTGCGAACGCACATTACCGAGCTTCCTTCTTCATCATAACTTTTATTTTACCGGCTATTGTATTTTATGGGAGGGGGCGTGTTGTGTTGTTCATTGTGCGAAATCGTAATTGACCTTCGCTTCAATCTCAATTACTAAGCGGCGGGCCTTAATTATGTAATCCTCCACTAGAGCACTGGCTCTTATTCTAAACAAAGATTGAGATGTATTTAATCTTTTGGCCTGAGGCCTTATGAGGAAGCCACACCGGGATAAGTCTGGACTGTCAAAAATTACAAGCCGGATGCCTCTGGTTAGGTACAATAGTAACTGTGACATTTTGGTTTTGGTATCAATTTAATTCTCGTTAATGCCTGTCACATATCTGATATGACAGATAAATTCAATATCAATATGCATCAGTCCTATATAGAGATACTAATACGGTACTATTAGTCTATAGAGACCCTGTTTTGGTAATCGGAGCTAAAGGTTACAAAATGCTGGTGCTGTTTACGCTTCCATTCATTAATGAAGCAGAGCAAATTGTCAGAAAGGTACTGAAAAAACAGCGGTACAAAAAAGTGGTTGTTAAGTTATAGTTTCCTTAAGAAATTTATGTGATTTATCATAAAACTATTTCTCAATTACACCAAAAAATGACGTGCAAAACTGTCCATTCCCCCCCCCCCCCCACAACAAAAGAAGTAGAAAGGAACTTAGATTTCCTCCTCGTAATCACCCCCCCCCCCCCTTTAAAAAAAATTTTGGTTATCATTACGCTGTATGAACGAACTAATAAGGTTTCTTTGTAGGGAGTATGGTTCCCATTGTCCCATTGTCTTATAACATGAAAGAATAGAGAATATCCACTACCTTCTCTAAATTCCCTTATAAACCTATGTTGATACTGTAAAGTTAAAGTGTTAGATGAAAATTGTACTGTAAAAGATCCTGTAAAAGTAGAGTAAGGCCTCTCGTAGATTAAGGCATCTCGTAGAGTAAGACCTCTCTAAGATTTCTACGATAGTGTGTGTGTATTAAAGCCGTACTAAGGTACTAAGCCGTCCTAAGATTAATTAGGTGCCGCATTATAGTTGCATCAAGAATATAAAAATAAGAAAACAGCACAGTACCGCCACTTACTTGATAAGTCATCAAAAGGTCCGATGGTTCTAGCCAAGTGATGTCATTAGCAGTACTAAAAAACTTTAAAAAAGACAGATAGTAAGATGCCTAAGGTTCAGGGGATAAAACAAAGGTCGGTCTAATATATTACTGAAACTAATTGCTCGTTAATGCTAATGTAGTTGTATCGAAAACTATACTGATAATGCTTCAGTTCGTTTTTACTCAAAAATTGTACTTTTGAAATAAAATGGAGATTAAATTAATTTGAAGATAAAGTTCAACAATTTTTTCATTCTTACTTCTATTTGTCTAGGGCTGAATCCGCCTAAAATGTTTGTGCTTTTTAACTGCCGGGATTTTTCTTTTTTCGATATTATTGACTCAATTTCTTCTTCTCTAATAAGATACTTTAGACTACGTGATTCGTATTCCGATATAAGTGTCTATTATTTTTCTTGTAATTTTTGAAGCTCTGAATATCTTGTCTAAAGAACGAATAAAAGAAACTCAAATTGAATTAGCATTTTTTGTAAGATTGTTTTTAGGTGGCCAGATTACAGAAATGATTTTTGGGTACCGTGTCGTAAATAGTTTGGACCAGCCTTATACTATTCCATACTAAAATTTTCAGGTTTTTCACACCACCCTATAAGTCTGCTTAAGCTCTCATAGTTTCTGTGGTTTGCACTAAAGTGTGGGCAATCTAAAAAGGTTCAAAATTTGAGAAAAATGCAGTGCCAAAATTTAAAATAAGAGCTGCATTTCGTAATTTTTGTTAAGTGCATCTGATAGTTACATGCACTGCGTAATGACATTCTACAATAAATCAGACTGTAAAATCACAGAGAGTCTAAATTTTAGAACGTAATCCCTAATTTGCGGCAAAACACACCCGGGTCGAGTTTTCGTTGCAAAATATTATAGGAAGACTATAAATTGCTCAGGAAGATATTAAATTTAAACTCAAAAATCCTATGTCCTTGTGGTTCGCTATGGCTCTGGTGATATTTAGGACAGTTTTAAGACAGAAATTTTGGGTAGTTTTGACTAACGAATCTTTTCTCTAATGTCTGTAATGTCAAAATTAAGTCAGCACTTGCATGCGGAAAATTTTGCATGGGGAATAACCTGATTTCGACAATAAAATTGCTCTAGGAGTTCAACAATGGAACATATATTATATATATATATATATATATATATATATATATATATAATTATTTACTATTGAGCTATTGAGCTTTATCTCAATTCAATTGGTGGCGAACAATGATGTCTTGACAATTTTACAAGTCAATGGACTTTACACGAGAAATTGCTTTCGTAACTTGCCACGAGGATTTTTTTTCGATGGAACGATCCTGTAATATAACTTCTAAGATCAGGAATGACAAAATTATTATTATGGTTTAAAATTTTGCTCTCGTCGTACGAGATCTTATAAGAAGTTGCAAGACAGTCATGATAATCAATGTTGGTTTGAAAACTCTTTATATTTGGTTCTGAACTGACCACCGAATTGACCTTTCAAAAATGACTGATATGGACGATGTAATTTTACGAGCATTGTTACCTGACTCCCAATTTTCCACATTTAAACTTAATTGTTGCAGCTACTCAATTATACTGAATGGAACTGGGTGTGAAATTTTCATGAACTTACAATTCTTAATCGACAAGTAGTAACAAAAATATTTCAATTACAATGAACAAGTGATGCGAATTAAGGAAAGGGCTCCATCTATTAGACTTAACAGAAGAAGTTGGAAATTTAATTTATTTGGAGGTTACCCAACAAAGAGTTTTGCCCTAATCAAACCAGTTCTGTTCCATTGATGTAGAAATTACCATAAGGCATGTTTCATTTAATTTTCTCGTACAATTTTAACCCGATTAAGTACATCTTAAAGCCCATAATTTGTGCCCGAAAACTGTACTTCATTTGTTTCATTTTGTTCACGATTTATCTCGAAGCGAGGTTATGTATATTTATGCAATAGCTACGTTGCCTCGGCATTTTTTGGGTGACATCTACTTCGTTTAATCGTCTAATATTAATTGTAATTAACATTTAAAAACTCAATGTACAGTTTTTCACAATATACAACAGATTGAATTTTCTCCGCCGTTGGTGTCAATATTTACACAACTATGGTATCGTCAGAACACAATTTCGAAAAATCCTTAATTTTGCTTGATAATATAATTAAAACTGAATAGATTCAAGATTTGTAGAACCAACCCATAGTCTCACCAACCCATAGTCTCTCAATTTTAGCAGCAACTCATACACTGATCAGAAAATCACGAACTAAAGTGATTCATCTCTCGCTGATCAGCCAGACTTTCATGATCTAATGATAAAATAATAATACGAAAACAATATAATATTAATAAAGAAGTTCTATAAACATGGTTTAACCAAGCTCACTAAGTCCCTAGCGCGGCTTGAATTTGATTTCTCTCAAACACTGTCCATCCATATGTGTATTATCTGTACTTAAATTTCTTCTTAGCTAAATCAAATTGATATTCTTTGACTTCTCTTTCGAATTTAGGAGTTCATGAATATGGGTTATAATAGAGAAAATCACGTTCCGGTGACATCGAATTGTTGAAGCTTTTAACTCGGTAGAAAAATTACATCGACAACGCTGGCGATTACATTCGTTTGAGTATAAAAATATATTCTCGTTAGGTCGTGTTTTGGGATGTGCATTTCTCATTTGCCAAGACTGATCTTGCGAAATTTTGCTTGAAACCACGAGATCCGAGAAGACAAGAGATTGGATGTCAATTTACTGATCGAATAAAATCATTGTGATCTTTACAAGTGAAATGATTGCTTGATTTTACCCACTTTAAAATTTTCTGTCTGAAGTCTTTCTTTTTGCCTGACGATAGTTTCTCTGGCATACCAAATATTTCATGCCTAAAACAAGACCAATATAATTTAACTTTTGACTAGATTCCTTTTTACTGACACTTTTGTTCACTTGGAATTGATTTCTTTAAATGTGTAGAGTTCTGCTTACCTTTTCGTAGAACAATACTCATGTGGTAGTCCCACGATAAGACTTTTGAACAAAACTTGTCCAGGTCTTCAAAATTTTGTTTCCAGTAAGATGGTTTCCTTGGTGGAAAAAGCAAAATGTTTTTAATTTGATTTTTTTGTAAAGAAAAATGCACATTTTAAAGTTTAACCAATACTCTTTGCTCCAAATAATAGCATTATCAACATCTTTTTCGAGCTGCATTTTACGGTCCAGAGGGGAAAGTGACTCTTGAAGCCCAGGGCAGGTGATCTGTCAAAACTCAGATTTTTCTTCAACATATTACAACTCTCTGCTGTCTATCGCTAATATGCTTCAAAATTCCTGAAGACGGCAATATCAAATCTCATTTGGCAAAATTTTAAAGTTATGAAAATAAAAGATAATGGTATCAGAGGCTTTTCCTGTGTCGAGAAACACTATCATCAGCTATTTGTTTGCCTCCAGTAACTTTTACAACCTTTGCAGTAGAAAAGCAAATGGGTGATATTTGAACGATTTTTTCTAAAAGCGTGTTGCTCTACGCAAAGTTTTTGTTGCAGAAAGATCGAGAACTGTTTTTACATCATACGCTCAAATAGTAGTGACCAGGAGCTAAGCATGGCAAACAGTCGGTAGCTCTTGATATCTAACGACTTGCTACCGTTTTTGAAATGGGGTCGTACATGCGCTTTTTTTCCACAAACTATGAGAATCACATTTGCTAACAACAACTGAAAATAAATAAAAGTTGGTTCGAAATATACTGTAAAGCAGACTTCAGATATTGCAGGCTAGTTCCGTCAAAAGAGTAAGCACCAATACGTTTGTTTTTGATCTCCTCGCCCAGAGGTGCTTTGCTTAATTGAGGGTCACCAAGAAATACTTCTGAACGTTGATTTAGTGGAATAGCAACGTCAGAATTGTCTTGAAGAAAAACCGAAGGAAAATAGTTGTTAAAACATTCTGCAATTTTTTTGGATCCAAAAACTTCGTTTTCCGTATAGACCATTTTTTCAGAGAGAGATGACTTTTTTGTTTTTTGTCTCATCAATTTATTTGCATCATTCGTTGACCAGACCTTGCTTTTTTCCGCAAATTTTTTTTTTCACTGTTTAGAGAAATAGATAATTGTTTCCTGATTTGTGAAATTTTCTGTGCGTTTTTCTAAACTTTACAAAGCTGTTCTGAGTTTATTTTCTGAATGGATACTCTAAGAGGACATGTAAAAAGGCGCATTGGTTCTTCTAGACGTTTTCAGTGGAAGCCGATGTTATATCACCCTACGTTCATTTATTTTTTGCTAGTTCAACCCAAGGATCTTTTCCATGATTGCCCCTTTTCGCGTAGTAAGCTCCCTTCAGTGGCAACATGTGAGGCAATATATGAGACAACATGTGAGGCATTATGTGAGTATACATAGTAAATCGTAAATCATTAATAGGAGTTAATGGTATGAGGGCTTGCGAAGATGTTGGGGGGGGGGTCTAAGAGTACGGCGTTTGGGGGTTAATCTTGCCAAGGTCTTGCCATGTTACACGGCGAGATAATATCAAGATATTTGCGAACTTGCAAGATCTTTGCATGGGTATCGAGAAACAAAATCTTGGCAAAGAGAAGAACAAAAAATATCATGCGTAAACATAGAGGGGTGAACGATCGGAAAAGATGCCAGCCCGCTTTTGAATGCCTAGAACTTTATGATAACTTTAGGGCCAATTTTCCAGCGTTTATTGGGAATTAAAGTCATTCTAAACTGCATCAATAGTTCCATTTAGAATTTAGATGCCGGACTGTCTGTCTGTTTTGGTTCAAAGAAAGCCGACTCTGTTTTCAAACAGCGTTCACTTCAAAAGCTATCCTGAGCCCATAGTCCCTTTCAAATATAGCTTACTTTTATTACCTGCAAAATTTAAAATGAGCTTTTGTTGCCTGCTTGGAAAATAAACAAAGCTTTGAAGAAATGGACTACTATTTGTTATCAAAAAGTGTTTAGTTACCATTTTCTTTTCAAATTCCCAGACCACCAATTATTATGTGATAGATAACATTATATTGCAGCTTTTCAATAAAAATTGGTTCTTTTAATAAGTCATGGCGAATTAAGTTAATTCTCGAAATAAATTAAGAAAAATGAGGTGCGCAGCAATGCAAGCGAGTTCGAATCAGATCACGACTTGGGTCGCGCGCAAAAAGAGGGGAGAACAACGCGGGTTGAAGCATATTTCTCTATTTTTTTTTAATACCATGTCGAGGTCTCAAACCGAAAAGGCCCAGGTTGAGGTACAGATTCAAATTGTCTTCTAATCAGACCCACTCCAGCGCACGCTCGTGTGTTTCCATAGGGAAATTACAGGGTCTGGGCGGCAGTTCGGGTGCACTACAGTCTGGACCATGGTCTGGACATGGTCTGATCAGAGGTCGCTTCGGTCTGGAAAGTCTGATCGTAGTCGGATTCGAGAGCACTTGGGTCTTATCATAACCGCTTCGAGTGCTCTTGAGTCTGATCAGAGGCGGCTTCGAGCGCACTTGGGTCAGACCTTTTTGCAGCGCACAAGTGTCATTTTTGCGTTCCATTTTAAACATTAGATGTACCTCCAGGTCTAAGGTGGCCCAAATGAAGCTCGCAAAAACTTACTCTGTTACTTGGGTGAGAGCACTTTACAATGGATTTATCTTATGTTGTTTTGGAAAAAAAATGAATTTTTGGAGTATGATTTGAGTGTATTTTGTTATTTCAACCAAGGATTTCGAACCACGAGGGTCGGAAATCTGCGTAGGCATAAAATGTTCCGACCCCGATTGTTCACATTCATGGCTAAACTGTTTTCCAAACGAAGCAGAATGAAGCAAATGATTTCCGATTTCAACCGACATGTGTATCAAGACATGTGTATAAAAAAACGGCTGAAAATTTGATCTCCACTAAAAAGACTCTCTGATGTCGATAATAAACATTTTCTTCTAGCAAAAACCTCGTAATACTGTGATATAGTATTATATACTCATTGCAATGATTCATTAAATTTGCGGAGCTAATCAAATTGTTTAAAATCGTAATTTAGTTCATTTTGTCATTTCGCACTTGTTGTTAGGTTTCATCTCTTGAGTTGCAAATAATTTCCTCAAATTGTTCTGAATCTTCAATTGTTTATCCGACTCATTGTCTGATTATAAGTTTACTTGCCTGATCTTTGCCGCTATTTTAATTTGTTCATTTCTGTTTGTATATAATTTGGTGATCAAACTGCTGATCAAATCCATATTTTATTTTACTTTCTTTCTCTTGAATCCAAAAACATTGCTCAGTCAACTCTCGTTTGGTACTACTAATATTCTAAGCATATCCCCAAAAAATAATTCAAATCTAGAAATCAGTCTTTCACTAAACGAAACTCTCTAGTAAATTTCTCCCTTGTATTAGCGAAGCAAAAATCTCCCAAATCTCCAAAATCTCCAAAATCTTTTAGAAATGAATAATTATGTCAAGCAGAACTTTAAGCGGTTTCGCGGAGTAAAACTAACCAAACAAAAATTGCTATAACAAATCGGAGTCTGCAGAGCCAAAGTACAATTTGCTAAGAGTTTGCAAAACCGCATGACATGGCGCAGCCAGCTAACCTCGGATATAGAAAACTCCCCCGTCAAACTAAACATTTTGGGAACGCGCAACACTGGCACCAGCCATCTGGTAAGAGAAATTGCGAATTCGGGAGAAACTAGCAAGCTTAACACGAAAAAACATCACATGGGGTTCTCTTCTCGAACACAAACCAACGAAAGTAAAAACTTCCAGTCGAACCAAAATATGACGCAACAATAAAAGATGCAAATGAGCACACAGAAAGACAAGAGGGAGAGAGAGAGGCAAATACGAAACAGTCAAATAAAATTGCTGCGGAAGCTGAAATGCCATAAACTTACAGAAGCAGGAATTCTTTGTGGAGTGCGCATACGGACAATGTGCGATCAAAAACGTGTTTCTCTACCATATATTGGCTTCGGCACAGAAGGTCGACGAATACTCACAATATATTCATAAAATTGTCTCATGATATCATCTACGACATGTCAACGCTCAAATTGTGGGATATGCTTGATCTAGTTTTCATTTAACCACGAAATATAACCTTTGATCGGTTTCTTTTCATCTCCCAAAACAAAAGAAAGGCGAAACGGTTGAACAATTCTACATCACCCTGAAAGAATTAGCAGAGAACTGCAATTTTGAATATCGTCAGGAAGACATATTAAGGGACATATTGATCAAAAACATGCTAGAGGACAACATTTAACGGGAAATGTTTCGCGATAAAATTGAACTAGAAATAGCACTGGGTTTTTCTGTATATATGGAAGTGCGACAACAAAACCAGTAACAAATCTCATTGAATAGTACAGACGTCAAAAACGCAGTACAACAATATAATCGATTCCGCGGCGCGAGAGCACGACCACAACAGCGAAATAGAGACAACATCAAACGTGAACCCAATGGCATCTGTAGAAGCTGCGAAAAAAACTCGTCGGCAAATCACAAACAGACTTGCATCGCAATGGGTAGGAAGTGTAATAACTGTGACTTTCCCAATCCCTTCGCGAAGGTGTGTCGGAAAAAACAGAACACCAAAAAACACATCACAAAACACTAGAGTAATTAACACCAAAAATCAAGAAAACGCAGAAAATTCTGATGAACAAAATGCTTATTGTATCCATTACAATGAACATTACTACTCCCTTTACGAGTCCTCAGAAGATAATCATATAGTCAACCTAATCTACACCTCGATAGGTCTCGCAGTGTTTTTTCAATCTAGTTAGTGGCGATATGACAGGCGCATACTGCTTCAAAGCGGGCTTTTATGGCTTGATGGATATGTCTGCCTATATTCAAAAAGCATTCGATTGTACATTGATTGGACTCAACATATGTTTTCCCAACGATATTCTCATAGTTACCAGGGGAGAAACATAAAGAACTTGAACAGTTAGCAAAAACTCTCTGCAAAATTAGACGACGAAAACATGCGAATTAACTTTAGTTTATTACTTTAATTTATCAGAATAAATAGGTCATTAAATCATCCAATTTGGTGTAGAACCCGTAGCAAGTTAAACAGCTGCAATACCACTTCACAAAGCACCAGCACTTTTTAAAATCTGAGATCGTTTATGAGTTTGGTTTATCATTTAAGAAAATGTATTCCAGATTTATCCCAACTATGCTACCTTTACGACCACTGCTAAAAAAACACAAAATTCATATGGTTGAATGAAAATGAATGAACATAATTTTTTTTGTTTTGTTCCAATAAAATAATGAAAAAATAGCTGAAACTACTGAAAAAAATAATTTAGCCGGGATTTTGATGAAACACGCATAAAAGGCGACGCTTCAACAAAAAGTCTAGAAGCGGCATTCAAAAAACATACCCGGATGGTTGGTAAACAGTAGCTTTCACCTTGCGTCTTCTAAACTCAGTAGAAGAAAGCTCTAGTGTTAACGAACTAGAACTTCTCGAAGGGTTTGGTCAGGAGATGAGTCGACAGACTACTTCCGTTAGATTCCTCAATCGATCATTTATCAGCCTCAAAAATGGGTCTATTAGAGAGCTTTTTGCGCGTACTTCAACAGGCAGCTGCTAATATATCCACATTCGATGAGCAATTCATATTTGCTAAGTTAGATGCAATCAAACTTTGCGGAGAATTGTATATTAAATACACACAATTATGCTGATTTTGCGGGGAGAATTGAGGCAAAGAAAGTAATTTTAAATATTCTACGCAACAACAACAAATTAATGCGGGCAAAAACAGGAATTTTCTGAAAACTGTAAAAATGACAAAATGATGAGCGAATGAAATACCACTCGTTAAATTTCTGGTGTGTCAGCACTCAAAACGAACATTTCAAATCCGCTTTTCTTCCAATCTTGCGCATCATTTAATTGTTTTCTAGTACTTCAACTTCTAACAGAGGTGCAAAAAAATTGCAACCTGCTTTAATGATGTCAAACTCTGAAGAAGAAACCCTATCTAACATCCGCTAAACTAAATCCTCAAATGATAGATTTGCAGACGAAGCAGGGCCGTCAAATGCAATCCCAACAGCACCCTCTACACCAGGAACGGATGCAACATCAGTCACCAATACCCCATACCCCTTCAAAAACAGGGGACTTGTACAACGATTCGTTCAATTTCGTCTGAACATTCTTTTCACGCTCAATGATGGCCAACCTAACCTCTAGGGACCCATTTCACAAAGAGATCAATGATTGTACCCTAACTGAGAACGAACATGATTAGAGCAAATATTATCGTACATACAGAGTAACTGGAAAGATCTGCATGTGAGGAACAGCTCTGAATGTGTCGAGGATTGAATTGCGAATCCAGCACCAACAAGGACGCATATGTTGTGGCCAATCATGCAAACCGCCCGGGAAGCTGGGGAAAAACAGACACGGCATTACATGCAATGGTGCCCTTTCAAGCACAGCAATCTGCTGACCAAAAGAACCGAGTGCAACCCCTGCGTTAAGATTGGTTATGTATTTCCTTCCATTAAATGGAAATCACTAGTGCTATGTAGAGTCCCATTGCAGAATTTCAAATAGATTATGGTGGCACAAATTTCAATGAAAAATTCAAAAAGTATAGTTTTTGGCATGTTTAGATTGTTTTTCAAAAAACCTATTGCAGCTGAAGTATTTGATAGAGCAAACGCGCACAAAGTTTTAGAGGTCCTTCAAGACTATGTGTTATTGCACAGCATACCATGATCAATTAGACTGGATCAAGCTAAATGTCAAATCGGGCAGCAAGTTAAATTGTTCTGTAATCAAAACAATATTAATTTTAGTGAAGCTCCAATACGCGATCATAGAGCGATTGAATTAAAGGAGAAGCTAATACTAACAATTGAAACTCCTTCAGCATGCATTAAGACCGGGGCGCAAAAGCAGTTTAATTTGAAGGCTTCACAAAATTCAAACTTATTAGTTACGAATATGTCATCAAAAGACAATAATATGTTACCCTTTGAGGACCATTTTGAACAAAAACCTAACACACTTTTTCGTAAAATAACTAGAGACCCAGACCCAAGCACTTTATTATATGAACCAATTTTGAAGACTCATTTAGTCCATAAAACTGTCATATGGTACGATTTGGCTCAAGAAAATAGTTGGGAATATGGCTCCAGAAGCGATATAGAAACAAAAAAAGACAAAATACTCGCAGGCCGCAGTGAAAGGGAGAAAAGCGGACTCAAAAAAGTCAAGAGTAGTCCAACAGCCAAAAATAGGATTATCAATCCCAAGCACAGAATCTAGTCTTACATTAAAATTGGCAAACAGGGACTGTAATGTAAGCGCTCGAAATAGGGTCTAGAAGAGATATACGACTTTCTAGCTTCTATATCATCCGTATTGAAAACGTACAATTACACCTCTGTTATAAAGGAACGGGGGAAGCAAGAAGTAACCATTCAAAACTGAAATCTTGCGAAAATGGGAACGAGACAGAACACCAAACAGAATTGAGCCAATATGCGCAACGGAGACCCAAACCGATTACGCGAAAAACAACTGAGGAGCTAATACAAAAACGGTAAACATGCCCTTAAAAAATCAGAAGGAGGAAACCAAATCAAACATAGACGAGTTACCGATAAAACAATTTTTGTGTCTTCAATCCACTCAAATGTAACCAGAGCAATTCGAAAGGGAACGCCCATTATGCCCAAAGCGACTGTAGCAATCGCGCCACAAGTGTCCACACTAAAAGTCGATACGACTCTCGCAGAGCAAATTGTTGCCATTTTTCCTCTGTCTGCAAAACAGCTTCCCTCGAGACAAAAGTTGTGGCAAATCATTAAACAAAAACAAAAAACAAATAAAATTATAATCTCGACAATTCAAGAAATAGCACGCCAAAACCCTGATGGCTCCGAAACCAGCAAGCAAATTGGATCTTGATCCCAAACCCAGTACACCAAATCAATACTACGTCTTCATAAACTACGAAGAAACATCAGAGACAGTAATAGAAGCAGAATGTGCACCTGACACGGAATTTGAATAAGAAAACAAACTTACTGAAAATAATTATTTCATTAGATGAACAAATTGCAAATTTGTTTATTTTTGCCACGAGTGAAATGTGATATAGTGCTAATTACATTTCAATGATTCACTAATTTTGCGGAGTTAATCGATAATTTTTTGCAAAATATTAGTTTAGTTCATTTTGACATTTCGTACTTTTTGTTAGATTTCATTTCCTGAGTTGCATAACTTTTCATCAAATTTTCAGTAATGTTCTTTTGGTTATCTGACTCATTGTCTGAGGAAAAGTTTAGTTTTCTGGTCTTTGCCTCTCTGGTATTTTAATTTGTTTATCTCTGTTTGTATGTAAGTAAGTGATCAAGATGTTGATCTAACTCTTATATTTTTTTCAATCAATTGAACAGAATTACATTACTCAGCTGACTCTCTTTTAGTACTGTCATTATGCGAAACAAATAACGCAGTAATAATTCACATCTAGAAACCAGTGGCTCGCTAAGCTAAACAATCTAGTATTGTCTTCCCTTGTATTCACGGAGCAAATGAAACCGAATTTTTTTAGGAACTGAATCATTCTGTCAAGAAGAATTTCAAGCAATTTTGTGGAATAAAAACCAACCAAACCGTTGCAATAACCAATCGGAATCTGCAGAGCAAAAATATATTTTGTTAAAAGATTTTAAAACCGCATGACGTACACCACAAATTAAAAAGGCAAATTGTAACTGTCATCGTCGGTACTTGGCGATAAACCGAGATAAGGACAAATAAATAAATTTTTATTTGAATCAACCAAGTGACGGATTCAGCATTGAGAGGTCGCCTGTGATTCTGTTGGTGAAACTATTTATTCCCCTAAAATTAAATTAAAGATTTTGCAATTGCAAATTGCATACAGTTTCGTTCAAATGGAATAGCTCGGCGAAATGCTTTTTTTGTCTCATGACTTTAAAGATCATTTCGAGCCTCAATAGGATTTTTAGGGCTTTTTATATACTTTTGAAGTCCTTTGAGAGCCGAAATTGTGCTTGAAAGGGAGTCAAGAGAACGTTATATTGAAGAATTTCAATTGTTTGAAAGTGATGATTCTTTATGAACCGAATTCAGAACTCAGCTTTATCAACAGGTTATATAAACATAGGCATGAACAGTTTTAACGGATTGATGAGACAGAAGATATGATGAAGAGCACACGAATGCCATTGTGTTAACGAACGAGAACTTCTCGAATGGTTTGTACAAAAGATGGGTCGATAGACAATTCCATTAGATTCCTCAATCGATCATATATGCTAAGCGAATAACGCAATAACAAATCATGTCTAGAGATCAGTCATTCGCTAAACGAAATTGTTTTGGAATTGAATAATTCTGCCAAGCAGAATTTTATGTAGTTTCGTTGAGCAAAATCAACTAAACAAAGTGGCAATAACAAATTGGAATCTGCAGAGCGAAAGCACATTTTTAAAAGATTACAGACCCGCATGACAAACACCACAAAAATAAAAAAGCAAATTGTAACTGTCATCACTTTGTGATAAATCAAGATGGGGACTTGCAATGCGAAATAGGCTTATCTTTGGATCAATCAAGTGACGGATTCAGCGTTGAGCAAGCGCCTGTGTTTTGTTGGTGAAACTATTTATTCCCCTCAAATTAAATTAAAGATTTTGCAATGGCAAATTGCGTACAATTTCGTTCAAATAGAATTGCTTGGCAAAGTGCTTTTATTGTCTCATGACTTTAAGATCTTTTTGAGCCTCAATTGGATTTCTAAGGGGTTTTTAATGATTTTGAACTCATTTGAGAGCCGAAATTGTGATTGAAAGGAGTCAAGAGAACGTTAAATTGAAGAATTTGAATTGTTTGAAAGTGATGATTCTTTATGAACTGAATTCAGAACTCAGCTTTATCAACAGGTTATATAAACAGAGGCATAAACAGTTTTAAATGATTGACGGGACAAGAGATCTGATGACGAGCTTACAAATGCCATAATGTTAACAAACTAGAACTTCTTGAAGGGTTTGTACAGAAGATGGGTCGATGGACCCTTCCGTTAGATTCCTCAATCGATCATATATGCTAAGCAAATAACGCAATAACAATTCATGTCTAGAGATCAGTCATTCACTAAGCGAAATTGTTTCGGATTTGAATAATTTTCTCAAGCAGAATTTTATGTGATTTCGTGGAGCAAAATCAACTAAACAAAGTGGCAATAACAAATTGGAATCTGCAGAGCGAAAGTACATTTTTAAAAAGATTACAGACCCGCTTGACAAACACTACAAAAACAAAAAAGCAAATTGTAACTGTCATCACTTTTTGATAAATCAAGATGGGCACTTGCAATGCGAAATAGGCTTATCTTTGGATCAACCAAGTGACGGATTCAGCGTTGAGCAAGCGCCTGTGTTTTGTTGGTGAAACTATTTATTCCCCTCAAATTAAATTAAGGATTTTGCAATGGCAAATTTCGTACAATTACGTTCAAATGGAATATCTTGGCGAAGTGCTTTTATTGTCTCATGACTTTTAAGATCTTTTCGAGCCTCAGTAGGATTTCTTAGGGGTTTTAATGTTTTTTAACTCTTTTGAGAGACGAAATTGTGCTTGAAAGGAGTCAAGAGAACGTTAAACTCAAGAATTTGAATTGTTTGAAAGTGATGATTCTTTATGAACCGAACTCAGAACTCAGCTTTATCAACAGGTTATATATACAGAGGCATAAACAGTTTTAAATGATTGATGAGACCGGAGGTCTGATGAAGAGCATACGAATGCCGTAGTGTTAACGAGTTAGAACTTCTTGAAGGGGTTTTTATAGAAGATGGGTCGATAGAGTTTTCCGTTAGATTCCTCAATCGATCATTTATGCTAAGCAAATAACGCAATAACAATTCATGTCTAGAGATCAGTCATTCGCTAAGCGAAAATGTTTCGGAATTGAATAATTCTGTCAGGCAGATTTTTTGTGATTCCGTAGAGCAAAATCAACTAAACAAAGTGGCAATAACAAATTGGAATCTGCAGAGCGAAAGTACATTTTTAAAAAGATTACAGACCCGCATGACAAACACCACAAAACAAAAAAGCAAATTGTAACTGTCATCACTTTGTGATAAATCAAGATGGGGACTTGCAAGGCGAAATAGGCTTATCTTTGGATCAACCAAGTGACCGATTCAGCGTTGAGCAAGCGCCTGTGTTTTGTTGGTGAAACTATTTTTTCCCCTCAAATTAAATTAAGGATTTTGCAATGGCAAATTGCGTACAATTTTGTTCAAATGGAATAGCTTGGCGAAGTGCTTTTATTGTCTCATGACTTTTAAGATCTTTTCGAGCCTCAGTAGGATTTCTTAGGGGTTTTAATGTTTTTTAACTCTTTTGAGAGACGAAATCGTGCTTGAAAGGAGTCAAGAGAACGTTAAACTCAAGAATTTGAATTAATTGAAAGTGATGATTCTTTATGAACCGAACTCAGAACTGAGCTTTATCAACAGGTTATATAAACAGAGGCATAAACAGTTTTAAATGATTGATGAGACCGGAGGTCTGGTGAAGAGCATACGAATGCCATAGTGTTAACGAGTTAGAACTTCTTGAAGGGGTTTTTATAGAAGATGGGTCGATAGAGTTTTCCGTTAGATTCCTCAATCGATCATTTATGCTAAGCAAATAACGCAATAACAATTCATGTCTAGAGATCAGTCATTCGCTAAGCGAAAATGTTTCGGAATTGAATAATTCTGTCAGGCAGATTTTTTGTGATTCCGTAGAGCAAAATCAACTAAACAAAGTGGCAATAACAAATTGGAATCTGCAGAGCGAAAGTACATTTTTAAAAAGATTACAGACCCGCATGACAAACACCACAAAACAAAAAAGCAAATTGTAACTGTCATCACTTTGTGATAAATCAAGATGGGGACTTGCAAGGCGAAATAGGCTTATCTTTGGATCAACCAAGTGACCGATTCAGCGTTGAGCAAGCGCCTGTGTTTTGTTGGTGAAACTATTTATTCCCCTCAAATTAAATTAAGGATTTTGCAATGGCAAATTGCGTACAATTTCGTTCAAATGGAATAGCTTGGCGAAGTGCTTTTATTGTCTCATGACTTTTAAGATCTTTTCGAGCCTCAGTAGGATTTCTTAGGGGTTTTAATGTTTTTTAACTCTTTTGAGAGACGAAATCGTGCTTGAAAGGAGTCAAGAGAACGTTAAACTCAAGAATTTGAATTAATTGAAAGTGATGATTCTTTATGAACCGAACTCAGAACTCAGCTTTATCAACAGGTTATATAAACAGAGGCATAAACAGTTTTAAATGATTGATGAGACCGGAGGTCTGATGAAGAGCATACGAATGCCATAGTGTTAACGAGTTAGAACTTCTTGAAGGGTTTTTATAGAAGATGGGTCGATAGAGTTTTCCGTTAGATTCCTCAATCGATCATATATGCTAAGCAAATAACGCAATAACAATTCATGTCTAGAGATCAGTCATTCGCTAAGCGAAAATGTTTCGGAATTGAATAATTCTGTCAGGCAGGTTTTTTTGTGATTTCGTAGAGCAAAATCAACTAAACAAAGTGGCAATAACAAATTGGAATCTGCAGAGCGAAAGTACATTTTTAAAAAGATTACAGACCCGAATGACAAACACCACAAATCAAAAAAGCAAATTGTAACTGTCATCACTTTGTGATAAATCAAGATGGGCACTTGCAATGCAAAATAGGCTTACCTTTGGATCAACCAAGTGACGGATTCAGCGTTGAGAAAGCGCCTGTGTTTTGTTGGTGAAACTGTTTATTCCCCTCAAATTAAATTAGGGATTTTGCAATGTCAAATTGCGTACAATTTCGTTCAAATGGAATAGATTGGCGAAGTGCTTTTATTGTCTCATGACTTTTAAGATCTTTTCGAGCCTCAGTAGGATTTCTTAGGGGTTTTAATGCTTTTTAACTCTTTTGAGAAACGAAATCGAGCTTGAAAGGAGTCAAGAGAACGTTAAACTCAAGAATTTGAATGGTTTGAAAGTGATTATTCTTTATGAACCGAACTCAGAACTCAGCTTTATCAACAGGTTATATAAACAGACGCATAAACAATTTTAAATGATTGATGAGACCGGAGGTCTGATGAAGAGCATACGAATGCCATAGTGTTAACGAGTTAGAACTTCTTGAAGTGTTTTTATAGAAGATGGGTCGATAGAGTTTTCCGTTAGATTCCTCAATCGATCATATATGCTAAGCAAATAACGCAATAACAATTCATGTCTAGAGATCAGTCATTCGCGAAGCGAAAATGTTTCGGAATTGAATAATTCTGTCAGGCAGATTTTTTTGTGATTTTGTAGAGCAAAATCAACTAAACAAAGTGGCAATAACAAATTGGAATCTGCAGAGCGAAAGTACATTTTTAAAAAGATTACAGACCCGCATGACAAACACCACAAAACAAAAAAGCAAATTGTAACTGTCATCACTTTGTGATAAATCAAGATGGGGACTTGCAAGGCGAAATAGGCTTATCTTTGGATCAACCAAGTGACCGATTCAGCGTTGAGCAAGCGCCTGTGTTTTGCTGGTGAAACTATTTATTCCCCTTAAATTAAATTAAGGATTTTGCAATGGCAAATTGCGTACAATTTCGTTCAAATGGAACAGCTTGGGGAAGTGCTTTTATTGTCTCATGACTTTTAAGATCTTTTCGAGCCTCAGTAGGATTTCTTAGGGTTTTTAATGCTTTTTAACTCTTTTGAGAGACGAAATCGTGCTTGAAAGGAGTCAAGAGAACGTTAAACTGAAGAATTTGAATTGTTTGAAAGTGATGATTCTTTATGAACCAAACTCAGAACTCAGCTTTATCAACAGGTTATATAAACAGAGGCATAAACAGTTTTAAATGATTGATGAGACCGGAGGTCTGATGAAGAGCATACGAATGCCATAGTGTTAACGAATTAGAACTTCTTGAAGGGTTTGTACAGAAGATGGGTCGATAGAGCCTTCCGTTAGATTCCTCAATCGATCTTATACGCTAAGCAAAGAACGCAATAACAATTCATGTCTAGAGATCAGTCATTCGCTAAGCGAAATTGTTTCGGAATTGAATAGTTCTGTCAAGCAGAATTTTATGTAATTTCGTGGAGCAATATCAACTAAACAAAGTGGCAAAAACAAATTGGAATCTGCAGAGCGAAAGCACATTTTTAAAAAGATTACAGACCCGCATGACAAACACCACAAAAATAAAAAAGCAAATTGTAACTGTCATCACTTTGTGATAAATCAAGATGGGGAATTGCAATGCGAAATAGGCTTATCTTTGGATCAACCAAGTAACGGATTCAGCGTTGAGCAAGCGCCTGTGTTTTGCTGGTGAAACTATTTATTCCCCTCAAATTAAATTAAGGATTTTGCCTTGGCAAATTGCGTACAATTTCGTTCAAATGGAATAGCTTGGCAAAGTGCTTTTATTGTCTCATGACTTTTAAGTTCGTTTCAAGCCTCAGTAGGATTTCTTAGGGGTTTTAATGCTTTTTAACTCTTTTGAGAGACAAAATAGTGCTTGAAAGGAGTCAAGAGAGCGTTAAACTGATGAATTTGATTTGTTTGAAAGTGATGATTCTTTATGAACCGAACTCAGAACTCAGCTTTATCAACAGGTTATATAAACAGAGGCATAAACAGTTTTAAATGATTGATGAGACCGGAGGTCTGATGAAAAGCATACGAATGCTATAGTGTTAACGAATTAGAACTTCTTGAAGGGTTTGTACAGAAGATGGGTCGATAGAGCCTTCCGTTAGATTCCTCAATCGATCTTATACGCTAAGCAAAGAACGCAATAACAATTCATGTCTAGAGATCAGTCATTCGCTAAGCGAAATTGTTTCGGAATTGAATAGTTCTGTCAAGCAGAATTTTATGTGATTTCGTGGAGCAATATCAACTAAACAAAGTGGCAAAAACAAATTGGAATCTGCAGAGCGAAAGCACATTTTTAAAAAGATTACAGACCCGCATGACAAACACCACAAAATAAAAAAGCAAATTGTAACTGTCATCACTTTGTGATATATCAAGATGGGGAATTGCAATGCGAAATAGGCTTATCTTTGGATCAACCAAGTAACGGATTCAGCGTTGAGCAAGCGCCTGTGTTTTGCTGGTGAAACTATTTATTCCCCTCAAATTAAATTATGGATTTTGCCTTGGCAAATTGCGTACAATTTCGTTCAAATGGAATAGCTTGGCAAAGTGCTTTTATTGTCTCATGACTTTTAAGTTCGTTTTAAGCCTCAGTAGGATTTCTTAGGGGTTTTAATGCTTTTTAACTCTTTTGAGAGACAAAATAGTGCTTGAAAGGAGTCAAGAGAGCGTTAAACTGATGAATTTGATTTGTTTGAAAGTGATGATTCTTTATGAACCGAACTCAGAACTCAGCATTATCAACAGGTTATATAAACAGAGGCATATACAGTTTCAAATGATTGATGAGACCGGAGGTCTGATGAAGAGCATACGAATGCCATAGTGTTAACGAGTTAGAACTTCTTGAAAGATTTTTATAGAAGATGGGTCGATTGAGTTATCCGTTAGATTCCTCAATCGATCATATATGCTAAGCAAATAACGCAATAACAATTCATGTCTAGAGATCAGTCATTCTCTAAGCGAAAATGTTTCGGAATTGAATAATTCTGTCAGGCAGATTTTTTTGTGATTTCGTAGAGCAAAATCAACTAAACAAAGTGGCAATAACAAAATGGAATCTGCAGAGCGAAAGTACATTTTTAAAAAGATTACAGACCCGCATGACAAACACCACAAAACAAAAAAGCAAATTGTAACTGTCATCACTTTGTGATAAATCAAGATGGGGACTTGCAAGGCGAAATAGGCTTATCTTTGGATCAACCAAGTGACCGATTCAGCGTTGAGCAAGCGCCTGTGTTTTGTTGGTGAAACTATTTATTCCCCTCAAATTAAATTAAGGATTTTGCAATGACAAACTGCGTACAATTTCGTTCAAATGGAATAGCTTGGCGAAGTGCTTTTATTGTCTCATGACTTTTAAGATCTTTTCGAGCCTCAGTAGGATTTCTTAGGGGTTTTAATGCTTTTTAACTCTTTTGAGAGACAAAATCGTGCTTGAAAGGAGTCAAGAGAACGTTAAACTGAAGAATTTGAATTGTTTGAAAGTGATGATTCTTTATGAACCGCACTCAGAACTCAGCTTTATCAACAGGTTATATAAACAGAGGCATAAACAGTTTTAAATGATTGATGAGACCGGAGGTCTGATGAAGAGCATACAAATGCCATAGTGTTAACGAGTTAGAACTTCTTGAAGGGTTTGTACAAAAGATGGGTCGATAGACCCTTCCGTTAGATTCCTCAATCGATCCTATATGCTAAGCAAATAACGCAATAGCAATTCATGTCTAGAGATCAGTCATTCGCTAAGCGAAATTGTTTCGGAATTGAATAATTCTGTCAAGCAGAATTTTATGTGATTTCGTGGAGCAAAATCAACTAAACAAAGTGGCAATAACAAATTGTAATCTGCAGAGCGAAAGTACATTTTTAAAAAGATTACAGACCCGCATGACAAACACCACCAAAACAAAAAAGCAAATTGTAACTGTCATCACTTTGTAATAAATCAAGATGGGGATTTGCAATGCGAAATAGGCTTATCTTTGGATCAACCAAGTAACGGATTCAGCTTTTAGCGAGCGCCTGTGTTTTGCTGGTGAAACTATTTATTCCCCTCAAATTAAATTAAGGATTTTGCCTTGGCAAATTGCGTACAATTTTGTTCAAATGGAATAGCTTGGCAAAGTGCTTTTATTGTCTCATGACTTTTAAGTTCGTTTCAAGCCTCAGTAGGATTTCTTAGGGGTTTTAATGCTTTTTAACTCTTTTGAGAGACAAAATAGTGCTTGAAGGGAGTCAAGAGAGCGTTAAACTGATGAATTTGATTTGTTTGAAAGTGATGATTCTTTATGAACCGAACTCAGAACTCAGCTTTATCAACAGGTTATATAAACAGAGGCATAAACAGTTTTATATGATTGATGAGACCGGAGGTCTGATGAAGAGCATACGAATGCCATAGTGTTAACGAATGAGAACTTCTTGAAGGGTTTGTACAAAAGATGGGTCGATAGACCCTTCCGTTAGATTCCTCAATCGATCCTATATGCTAAGCAAATAACGCAATAGCAATTCATGTCTAGAGATCAGTCATTCGCTAAGCGAAATTGTTTCGGAATTGAATAATTCTGTCAAGCAGAATTTTATGTGATTTTGTGGAGCAAAATCAACTAAACAAAGTGGCAATAACAAATTGGAATCTGCAGAGCGAAAGTACATTTTTAAAAAGATTACAGACCCGCATGACAAACACCACAAAACAAAAAAGCAAATTGTAACTGTCATCACTTTGTAATAAATCAAGATGGGGACTTGCAATGCGAAATAGGCTTATCTTTGGATCAACCAAGTGACGGATTCAGCGTTGAGCAAGCGCCTGTGTTTTGTAGGTGAAACTACTTATTCACCTCAAATTAAATTAAAGATTTCACAATGGCAAATTGCGTACAGTTTCGTACAAATAGAATAGCTTGGCGAAGTGCTTTTATTGTCTCATGACTTTAAGATCTTTTCGAGCCTCAATAGGTTTTTTTAGGGGTTTTTAATGCTTTTGAACCCTTTTGAGAGCCGAAATTGTGCTTGAAAGGAGTCGAGAGAACGTTAAATTGAAGAATTTGAATTGTTTGAAAGTGAGGATTCTTTATGAACTGAATTCAGAACTCAGCTTTATCAACAGGTTATATAAACAGAGGCATAAACAGTTTGAAATGATTGATGAGACAACAGATTTGAAGACGAGCATACCGATGCCATAGTGTTTACAAACTACAACTTCTTGAAGGGTTTGTACAGAAGATGGGTCGATAGACCCTTCCGTTAGATTCCTCAATCGATCGTATATGCTAAGCAAATAACGCAATAGCAATTCATGTCTAGAGATCAGTCATTCGCTAAGCGAAATTGTTTCGGAATTGAATAATTCTGTCAAGCAGAATTTTATGTGATTTCGTGGAGCAAAATCAACTAAACAAAGTGGCAATAACAAATTGGAATCTGCAGAGCGAAAGTACATTTTAAAAAGATTACAGACCCTCATGACAAACACCACCAAAACAAAAAAGCAAATTGTAACTGTCATCACTTTGTAATAAATCAAGATGGGGACTTGCAATGCGAAATAGGCTTATCTTTGGATCAACCAAGTGACGGATTCAGCGTTGAGCAAGCGCCTGTGTTTTGTTGGTGAAACTATCTATTATCCCCTCAGATTAAATTAAGGATTTCGCAATGGCAAATTGCGTACAGTTTCGTACAAATAGAATAGCTTGGCGAAGTGCTTTTATTGTCTCATGACTTTAAGATCTTTTCGAGCCTCAATAAGTTTTTTTTAGGGGTTTTTAATGCTTTTGAACCCTTTTGAGAGCCGAAATTGTGCTTGAAAGGAGTCAAGAGAACGTTAAATTGAAGAATTTGAATTGTTTGAAAGTGATGATTCTTTATGAACTGAATTCAGAACTCAGCTTTATCAACAGGTTATATAAACAGAGGCATAAACAGTTTGAAATGATTGATGAGACAACAGATCTGAAGACGAGCATACCGATGCCATAGTGTTTACAAACTACAACTTTTTGAAGGGTTTGTACAGAAGATGGGTCGATTGAGTTATCCGTTAGATTCCTCAATCGATCATATATGCTAAGCAAATAACGCAATAACAATTCATGTCTAGAGATCAGTCATTCGCTAAGCGAAAATGTTTCGGAATTGAATAATTCTGTCAGGCAGATTTTTTTGTGATTTCGTAGAGCAAAATCAACTAAACAAAGTGGCAATAACAAATTGGGATCTGCAGAGCGAAAGTACATTTTTAAAAAGATTACAGACCCGCATGACAAACACCACAAAACAAAAAAGCAAATTGTAACTGTCATCACTTTGTGATAAATCAAGATGGGGACTTGCATGGCGAAATAGGCTTATCTTTGGATCAACCAAGTGACCGATTCAGCGTTGAGCAAGCGCCTGTGTTTTGTTGGTGAAACTATTTATTCCCCTCAAATTAAATTAAGAATTTTGCAATGGCAAATTGCGTACAATTTCGTTCAAATGGAATAGCTTGGCGAAGTGCTTTTATTGTCTCATGACTTTTAAGAACTTTTCGAGCCTCCGTAGGATTTCTTAGGGGTTTTAATGCTTTTTAACTCTTTTGAGAGACAAAATCGTGCTTGAAAGGAGTCAAGAGAACGTTAAACTGAAGAATTTGAATTGTTTGAAAGTGATGATTCTTTATGAACCGAACTCAGAACTCAGCTTTACCAACAGGTTATATAAACAGAGGCATAAACAGTTTTAAATGATTGATGAGACCGGAGGTCTGATGAAGAGCATACGAATGCCATAGTGTTAACGAGTTAGAACTTCTTGAAGGGTTTGTACAAAAGATGGGTCGATAGACCCTTCCGTTAGATTCCTCAATCGATCCTATATGCTAAGCAAATAACGCAATAGCAATTCATGTCTAGAGATCAGTCATTCGCTAAGCAAAATTGTTTCGGAATTGAATAATTCTGTCAAGCAGAATTTTATGTGATTTCGTGGAGCAAAATCAACTAAACAAAGTGGCAATAACAAATTGGAATCTGCAGAGCGAAAGTACATTTTTAAAAAGATTACAGACCCGCATGACAAACACCACCAAAACAAAAAAGCCAATTGTAACTGTCATCACTTTGTAATAAATCAAGATTGGGATTTGCAATGTGAAATAGGCTTATCTTTGGATCAACCAAGTAACGGATTCAGCGTTTAGCAAGCGCCTGTGTTTTGCTGGTGAAACTATTTATTCCCCTCAAATTAAATTAAGGATTTTGCCTTGGCAAATTGCGTACAATTTTGTTCAAATGGAATAGCTTGGCAAAGTGCTTTTATTGTCTCATGACTTTTAAGTTCGTTTCAAGCCTCAGTAGGATTTCTTAGGGGTTTTAATGCTTTTTAACTCTTTTGAGAGACAAAATAGTGCTTGAAGGGAGTCAAGAGAGCGTTAAACTGATGAATTTGATTTGTTTGAAAGTGATGATTCTTTATGAACCGAACTCAGAACTCAGCTTTATCAACAGGTTATATAAACAGAGGCATAAACAGTTTTATATGATTGATGAGACCGGAGGTCTGATGAAGAGCATACGAATGCCATAGTGTTAACGAATGAGAACTTCTTGAAGGGTTTGTACAAAAGATGGGTCGATAGACCCTTCCGTTAGATTCCTCAATCGATCCTATATGCTAAGCAAATAACGCAATAGCAATTCATGTCTAGAGATCAGTCATTCGCTAAGCGAAATTGTTTCGGAATTGAATAATTCTGTCAAGCAGAATTTTATGTGATTTCGTGGAGCAAAATCAACTAAACAAAGTGGCAATAACAAATTGGAATCTGCAGAGCGAAAGTACATTTTTAAAAAGATTACAAACCCGCATGACAAACACCACCAAAACAAAAAAGCAAATTGTAACTGTCATCACTTTGTAATAAATCAAGATGGGGACTTGCAATGCGAAATAGGCTTATCTTTGGATCAACCAAGTGACGGATTCAGCGTTGAGCAAGCGCCTGTGTTTTGTTGGTGAAACTACTTATTCACCTCAAATTAAATTAAGGATTTCACAATGGCAAATTGCGTACAGTTTCGTACAAATAGAATAGCTTGGCGAAGTGCTTTTATTGTCTCATGACTTTAAGATCTTTTCGAGCCTCAAAAGGTTTTTTTAGTGGTTTTTAATGCTTTTGAACCCTTTTGAGAGCCGAAATTGTGCTTGAAAGGAGTCAAGAGAACGTTAAATTGAAGAATTTGAATTGTTTGAAAGTGATGATTCTTTATGAACTGAATTCAGAACTCAGCTTTATCAACAGGTTATATAAACAGAGGCATAAACAGTTTGAAATGATTGATGAGACAACAGATCTGAAGACGAGCATACCGATGCCATAGTGTTTACAAACTACAACTTCTTGAAGGGTTTGTACAGAAGATGGGTCGATAGACCCTTTCGTTAGATTCCTCAATCGATCGTATATGCTAAGCAAATAACGCAATAGCAATTCATGTCTAGAGATCAGTCATTCGCTAAGCGAAATTGTTTCGGAATTGAATAATTCTGTCAAGCAGAATTTTATGTGATTTCGTGGAGCAAAATCAACTAAACAAAGTGGCAATAACAAATTGGAATCTGCAGAGCGAAAGCACATTTTTAAAAAGATTACAGACCCGCATGACAAACACCACCAAAACAAAAAAGCAAATTGTAACTGTCATCACTTTGTAGTAAATCAAGATGGGGTCTTGCAATGCGAAATAGGCTTATCTTTGGATCAACCAAGTGACGGATTCAGCGTTGAGCAAGCGCCTGTGTTTTGTTGGTGAAACTATCTATTATCCCCTCAGATTAAATTAAGGATTTCGCAATGGCAAATTGCGTACAGTTTCGTACAAATAGAATAGCTTGGCGAAATGCTTTTATTGTCTCATGACTTTAAGATCTTTTCGAGCCTCAATAGGTTTTTTTAGGAGTTTTTAATGCTTTTGAACCCTTTTGAGAGCCGAAATTGTGCTTGAAAGGAGTCAAGAGAACGTTAAATTGAAGAATTTGAATTGTTTGAAAGTGATGATTCTTTATGAACTGAATTCAGAACTCAGCTTTATCAACAGGTTATATAAACAGAGGCATAAACAGTTTGAAATGATTGATGAGACAACAGATCTGAAGACGAGCATACTGATGCCATAGTGTTTACAAACTACAACTTCTTGAAGGGTTTGTACAGAAGATGGGTCGATAGACCCTTCCGTTAGATTCCTCAATCGATCGTATATGCTAAGCAAATAACGCAATAGCAATTCATGTCTAGAGATCAGTCATTTGCTAAGGGAAATTGTTTCGGAATTAAATAACTCTGTCAAGCAGAATTTTATGTCATTTCGTGGACTAAAATCAATTAAAGAAAATGGCAATTAAAAAATCGGAATCTGCAGAGCAAAAGTATACTTTTTGAAAAGATTACAAACCCGCATGACATGCACCACAACAAAAGGCAAATTGTACTGTCATCAATTTGTGATAAATCAAGATGGGGACTTGCAATGCGAAATAGCTTTATCTTTGGATCAACCAAGTGATGGATTCAGCATTGCAAGATGGCCTGTGTTTTCAATGATGAAGCTATTTATTCCCCTCAAGTAAAATTATGGATTTCGCAATGGCAAATTTCGTACAATTTCGTTCAAATGGAATAGCTTGGCGAAGTGTTTTTTTTGTCTCATGACTTTATGATCATTTCGAGCCTCAACAGGATTTTTTAGGGGTTTTTAATGCTTTTGAACTATTTTGAGAGCCGAAATTGTTCTTGAAAGTGTGTCAAAAGAACGTTAAATTGAAGAATTTCAATCGTTTGAAAGTTATTATTCTTTATGAACCGAATTCAGAACTCAGCTTTATCAACAGGTTATATAAACAGAGGCATAAACAGTTTGAAATGATTGATGAGACAGAAGATCTGATAAAGAGCATACGAATGCCATTGTGTTAACGAACTAGAACTTCTCGAATGGTTTGTACAAAAGATGGGTCGATAGACCCTTCCGTTAGATTCCTCAATCGATCCTATATGCTATGCAAACAACGAAATAGAAATTCATTTCTGGAGATCAGTCATTCGCTAAGCGAAATTGTTTCGGAATTGAATAATTCTGTCAAGCAGAAATTTATTTGATTTCGTGGAGCAAAATCAACTAAACAAAGTGGCAATAACAAATTGGAATCTGCAGAGCAAAAGTACATTTTTAAAAAGATTACAGACCCGCATGACAAACACCACAAAACAAAAAAGCAAATTGTAACTGTCATCACTTTGTGATAAATCAAGATGGGGACTTGCAAGGCGAAATAGGCTTATCTTTGGATCAACCAAGTGACGGATTCAGCGTTGAGCAAGCGACCGTGTTTTGTTGGTGAAACTATTTAATCCCCTCAAAATAAATTCAGGATTTTGCAATGGCAAATTGCGTACAATTTCGTTCAAATGGAATAGCTTGGCGAAGTGCTTTTATTGTCTCATGACTTTTATGATCATTTCGAGCCTCAACAGGATTTTTTAGGGGTTTTTAATGCTTTTGAACTCTTTTGAGAGCCAAAATTGTTCTTGAAAGGGTGTCAAAAGAACGTTAAACTGAAGAATTTCGATCGTTTGAAAGTTATTATTCTTTATGAATCGAATTCAGAACTCAGCTTTGTCAACAGTTTATATGAACAGAGGCATAAACAGTTTTAAATGATTGACGAGACCGATGATCTGATGAAGAGCATACGAATGCCATAGTGTTAACGAACTAGAACTTCTCGAAGGGTTTGTACAGAAGATGAATCGATGGACCCTTCCGATAGATTCCTCAATTGATCGTATATGCTAAGCAAATAACGCAATAGCAACTCATGTCTAGAGATCAGTCATTCACTGAGCGAAATTATTTCGGAATTGAATAATTATGTCAAACAGAATTTTATGTGATTTCGTGGAGCAAAATCAAATGAACAAAATGGCAATAACAAATCGGAATCTTCAGAGCAAAAGTACATTTTTTAAAAAGATAACAAACCCGCATGACATACACCACAAAAATAAAAAGGCAAATTGTAACTGTCATCAATTTGTGATAAATCAAGATAGGGACTTGCAATGCGAAATAGCTTTATCTTTGGATCAACCAAGTGACGGACTCAGCGTTGCAAGATGGCCTGTGTTTTCAATGGTGAAGCTATTTATTCCCCTCAAATTAAATTAAGGATTTTGCAATGGCAATTTGCGTAGAAAAACAATTGAAATAGCTTCTCAAGTTGCTTTTGTTTCTTTATTTTTTAAATGATTTTGTTGACTATTGCGATCCTCAAACGGAATTTTTAAGGGTTATAAATGGTTTTAATGTCTTTTGAGAGCCAAAGTTGTGCTTGAAAGGGAGTCAAGAGAACGTTAAATTGAAGAATTTCAATTGATTGAAAGTGTTAATTCTTTATGAACTGGCCTCAGAACTCTGCTTCATCAGCAGGTTATACAAACAGAAACATAAACAGTTTTAAATGATGGATGAGACAGTAGATCTGATGAAGAGCATACGAATGCCATAGTGTTATCGAACTAGAACTTCTCGAAGGGTTTGGTCAGAAGATGGGTCGGTGGACTCTTCCGTCAGATTTTTCAATCGATCATTTACCAGGTTCAAAAATGGGTCTGGTAGAGAGCAATTCGCGCGAACCTCAACTGGCAGCTGCTAACAACCACAAAATAAGTAATGAAGAGCGAGTGTAATACCACACATTACTATTCTAGTCTGTCAGCCCACAAAGAAAACAATTCAAATTCGCTTTTTGTCAAACCTTGCGCTTCAAATCAGTTGTTTTCTAATCTTTCAACTTTTGACCGAGTTGCAAATAAATTCTAATCTGTATTAATGATGTTAAACTCTGATGATGAAGTCGTATCCAGCATCCGCCCAACTGCACCCTAAAAAGCTACATTTGCAGACGAAGCATGGCCGTCAAATGCACCCCAAACAAAACCTTCTACAGCAGGAACAGATGCAATATCAGTCACCAATACCCCTACAAAAAAGAGATGAATTGTCCAACGCTACCCACTCAAATTCGTCTTATCATTTTTTTTTTCACGCTCACTGATAGTCAGCCTCACTTCTAAGGACCCAAATTTCAAAGAAATCGATGAATGTATCCCAAATGAGAACGAAAAGTGATTTAAGCAAATATTATCGTTCATACAGAGTTACTGGAAGGATACAGAGTTACTATGAATGTGCCGATGATTGAATTGCGATACCCAGCACCATCAAAGACGCATATGTTGAGGCCGACCGTGCAACCCGCCCGTGAAGCTGGGTAATAACTGACATGGTAACACATGCAATGGTGCCAATTCAAGCACAGCGATCTGCTGACCAAAAGAACCTAGTGCAACGCCTGCGTTAAGATTGGTTATATATTTTTTTCTAATAAAAGAAAATCATTTAGGCTATGTAAAGTCTCAATGAAGAAATTCAAATAGAACATTGTGGCCAGTTTTCAGTAAAAAAAAGGTGAAGAAGTATATTTTCCAGCACGTTTAGATTGTTTTAGGATAAAAACAATTGGTTAACATATGTTTATATGACTTTTTTCAGGATCAAGATCCCAAATTATATTACTCAGCGGATGAACTCAATTGTGCTTACTGAATTCTTTCATTGCTGTCCATTTTGGCAACGTGCTCCATCTATTGTTCTGCAACCGTTTAGTTCTATAAACTATCAGGTGGTACGAATTGGCACAAGAAGATTGATGGGAAGATGGCTTCAGAAGCAATGGGGAATTCTAAAAAAGACGACATACTCTAACTCAGGACGCAGTGAAATGGAGAAATGCCGGCCTAGAAGAAATGAAGAGTATTGCAACACCCAGAAATAGGATTACCCATCCCATGCACGGAATCATTTCTCACATTAAAAGTGGCAAACAGAAAAAACCGAAAAGTAAGCACTCGAATTTGAGTCTAGAAGGGATATACGACTTTCTAGCAGCAAGATCAATGCAGTGAAAACGGACAATTACAGCTCTGGGATAAAAGAATCGGGGAAGCAAGAAATAACCATCCAAAATTCAGATCCTGCAAAAATGGGAACAAGGGCAGAACACCAAACAGAATTGAGCCAATATGCGGAACGGGACCCATACCGATTACGGGAAAAACAACTGAGGAGCTAAAACAAACACTTTAAACATGCCTAAAATAAATCAGAATGAGGAAAGCAAATCAAACGTAGACGAATTACTGATGATACAAGTTTACTGTCTTCAACCAAATCCAATGTAACCAGAGCAAATCGAAAGGGAACGCCAATTATGCCCAAAGAGATTGTACCAATTGCGCCACAAGTGTCCACACCGCAAGTAAATGGCAATCCCGCAGATCAAATTTTAGAAATTACTCCTCCGTCTGCGAAACAGGCTCCTTCGAGATAAAAGCGGCGGCAAATCATTAAACAAGAACAAAAAGCAAGTAAAAATATAATCACGACAACACAAGAAACAGCACGCCAAAACCCTGACGGCCCTGAAACCAGCATGCAAATTGGATCTTTCTTCCAAACTCACTACAACAATTTAATGGTACTTCTTCATAAAATACGAGGAAACATTAAAGACAGTAATAGAAGCAATACCAAAACTGCTTGAATCTATAACCGGCATCCAGTATGCATTCTTTATTGTCTTCCAGATAAATATAAAATTGTTGCCGCATACGCAAAAAATTTTGGGGTGGCAATTGCGCCAATAGCTGTGGATGTAAGGCAAAATCTGCTGACATCTTTGTTACCATTGATGAAGCGGACTCGGATTTTTTTCTAGGCAGCATCGCTTGCAGTGATGCTGGCCAGCAACATGTTTTCAGAATTTTGGGATAAGGCAAAAATAAAGGCATCAGTGTTTAATTGCTAGTGGTAGGTGTAATTATGATAATCAATGTTGCTTCGATTGCAGGTGTAGGGTAGATTGGATATCACTTTGTGATAATTAGGATCCGGTTGCGTTCTCTTTGGATGGGGTAGACCCAAATTTCAAAGAAATCGATGAATGTATCCCAAATGAGAACGAAAAGTGATTTAAGCAAATATTATCGTTCATACAGAGTTACTGGAAGGATACAGAGTTACTATGAATGTGCCGATGATTGAATTGCGATACCCAGCACCATCAAAGACGCATATGTTGAGGCCGACCGTGCAACCCGCCCGTGAAGCTGGGTAATAACTGACATGGTAACACATGCAATGGTGCCAATTCAAGCACAGCGATCTGCTGACCAAAAGAACCTAGTGCAACGCCTGCGTTAAGATTGGTTATATATTTTTTTCTAATAAAAGAAAATCATTTAGGCTATGTAAAGTCTCAATGAAGAAATTCAAATAGAACATTGTGGCCAGTTTTCAGTAAAAAAAAGGTGAAGAAGTATATTTTCCAGCACGTTTAGATTGTTTTAGGATAAAAACAATTGGTTAACATATGTTTATATGACTTTTTTCAGGATCAAGATCCCAAATTATATTACTCAGCGGATGAACTCAATTGTGCTTACTGAATTCTTTCATTGCTGTCCATTTTGGCAACGTGCTCCATCTATTGTTCTGCAACCGTTTAGTTCTATAAACTATCAGGTGGTACGAATTGGCACAAGAAGATTGATGGGAAGATGGCTTCAGAAGCAATGGGGAATTCTAAAAAAGACGACATACTCTAACTCAGGACGCAGTGAAATGGAGAAATGCCGGCCTAGAAGAAATGAAGAGTATTGCAACACCCAGAAATAGGATTACCCATCCCATGCACGGAATCATTTCTCACATTAAAAGTGGCAAACAGAAAAAACCGAAAAGTAAGCACTCGAATTTGAGTCTAGAAGGGATATACGACTTTCTAGCAGCAAGATCAATGCAGTGAAAACGGACAATTACAGCTCTGGGATAAAAGAATCGGGGAAGCAAGAAATAACCATCCAAAATTCAGATCCTGCAAAAATGGGAACAAGGGCAGAACACCAAACAGAATTGAGCCAATATGCGGAACGGGACCCATACCGATTACGGGAAAAACAACTGAGGAGCTAAAACAAACACTTTAAACATGCCTAAAATAAATCAGAATGAGGAAAGCAAATCAAACGTAGACGAATTACTGATGATACAAGTTTACTGTCTTCAACCAAATCCAATGTAACCAGAGCAAATCGAAAGGGAACGCCAATTATGCCCAAAGAGATTGTACCAATTGCGCCACAAGTGTCCACACCGCAAGTAAATGGCAATCCCGCAGATCAAATTTTAGAAATTACTCCTCCGTCTGCAAAACAGGCTCCTTCGAGATAAAAGCGGCGGCAAATCATTAAACAAGAACAAAAAGCAAGTAAAAATATAATCACGACAACACAAGAAACAGCACGCCAAAACCCTGACGGCCCTGAAACCAGCATGCAAATTGGATCTTTCTTCCAAACTCACTACAACAATTTAATGGTACTTCTTCATAAAATACGAGGAAACATTAAAGACAGTAATAGAAGCAATACCAAAACTGCTTGAATCTATAACCGGCATCCAGTATGCATTCTTTATTGTCTTCCAGATAAATATAAAATTGTTGCCGCATACGCAAAATATTTTGGGGTGGGCAATTGCGCCAATAGCTGTGGATGTAAGGCAAAATCTGCTGACATCTTTGTTACCATTGATGAAGCGGACTCGGATTTTTTCTAGGCAGCATCGCTTGCAGTGATGCTGGCCAGCAACATGTTTTCAGAATTTTGGGATAAGGCAAAAATAAAGGCATCAGTGTTTAATTGCTAGTGGTAGGTGTAATTATGATAATCAATGTTGCTTCGATTGCAGGTGTAGGGTAGATTGGATATCACTTTGTGATAATTAGGATCCGGTTGCGTTCTCTTTGGATGGGGTAGATAGTTTAATTTGATTTAAGGTTTTCTATCAGAAGTCAACATAGTCAGAGCGGCCAAGAAATTGTCAGCGACCTCTGTAAACTTTGTTGTGATGTAAGCAGTCGGAATATTTTATATTTCAGGCAGGAGACGTATTTGCAATTAGCAAAGTTTGGGTGCAAATATTTCATTCGAATGAGTGGCATTCATTACATGGTAACTGAGTCAAATTTGGTAATATTACATGCGTCTGGACTTTAAGCTAGGCGGTAAGAATGTTTACTAATTTTTTTCCGTCTCGAATATCGATTGAAATTGCGATGCAAAATGAAAAAAGCAAGGACCCATTAACAAAAAGCTTTTTGCGCAGTCTATAAGGTAATCATTTTTTGATACAATGAGTTCCTCGCCGTTTGTTGAAGTTTTCGCAGTGGTTTGCTGACGTTTGTGGGAAAAATAGTCTTATCCCATAATTGATACTAGTTATATAGTTTTAAATGATTTTGAGTGATCTAGTATACGATTTAAGGTGATCTCTGTTCTCAGACTAAAAAAGAACAGATCTGTGATAAGCAATGACATAAAATGGTCTTCCTCATACGTGGCATTTGAATTACTACCACCAAAATTTTATATCGGTTATATCGGTTTTCGATATTGATCAAAAGCCGCAATGCGGAAGCTACTGTTTGCCATTCTTCATGTGTTAAATGCTCTACTGCTGCACCTAGGCATTGTCTTGAAGCTGCACAGTTCGTTCATGTGTCAAGTACAGGGTGAAAAGACTTGTTTTCGATGGCTTTTGTTTTTCTACTTTAATTTCTTGTTAGTGAGCCGCGTGATATTATGTCGCAATAAACTTTGTATCATTCTTTGGAAGTGCAGATTTGGGATAAACTGAGGTTGAACATTCCAAGCTCGTGATCTGAAGTTATCTAATTTTTGTCAAGCTTGGTGGCAAATTTTGTGCATCAATTTCATTGCTCAATGGCTTGACGCCCGCTAATGCGAAATGGTGACCAACCTTTCCTGTTCTGTTTTGAGAAAAGATATTGTTTTGCAGTATTAATGCAACGGTTTCCTTCATCCAATTCCTTTGGGCACCTTTTAACCAACTTGACGTGAATGTCATATTTTCAAACTTTTGCTTTGGAATTTGGTGTAGCATGTCAGTTAATCTGCAAAACTTTGTCTAATAACGATATGTGGGTTATCGGGATATTAATAACGATATCGGGATGCAGATTAAGTTGGCTATGAGCATAGTGCAAATCTAATGATGTATAATAAGAGGTCTCGCGTGGAGTTTTTGAGCTTCGCGTTTGTATTTTGTTCGGATGAGAGAGTCGACATTCGTCATTAATACTTGTTTTTAGAGATTGATTTATTCACAATTTTAAAGTCCGGAGCTAATTTGATAAACTGACCATTTTTGAACGTTATCACCATTGAATAGATAAATTTTTGATCATATCAGGCTGAAAGATTTTCAATATGGCCATCTCTCAATAGTTCTATGTGAGTTCCGTTCCAAATATTGGATGAATTGAATATGGACGTTGCGTCCCATTTGGTGATTTGCACTGTTCTTTTTGAAACTTGAGCTTTACCGCATGATTTTTTTTAAAAATGAATCAACTATGGAAATTCATCTGCAATTCTTCTCCTTTATTTGGGCCTTGATCTCTGACATAATCAACAGTACCGATCGGAAGTAGGTTACTGTGTAATGCGAACACCCAAGGTTCCAATTGTTTATTCTACAAAAATGCATCGAAGTCCGTCAACTACCACTACAAAATCAGCGCGCGATATTTCCCAATCGTTGTTTTTACAGACGTTCTGAAGCTTCTATGTGTTTTAACGTTTTTGTTGCAAAGTGTTCCTAATTCATGAGGTTTTTGACAAGCTTGATTCACACTAATGGTAATTCATTCAATTTTTGGTTATGAACACAATTTTGATAGAATAAGCACTTCCAGAAGCTAACAGGCCGATTTTGTTTCAATATGGCCCTCTCTCAAAAAAAAATTTTGAGATCCATGTTAATTTTCGGTTGAAGATGATGGTGGACGTTGCGTCTTTGTTCGCAGTTTGCTCTATTGTCTTTATGAAAAATCAATTTTGCCGGATGATTTTTCATTTTTTGTTTGAAGCAACCATAAAATTTCATTTGCAATTCATCTTCTTTATTTTTGTATTGAATTCTGACACAATTAACGATGCCCATCGGAAGTGGTTACCGTGTAACACAAAAACCGAAGCTTTCACATGTTTACCTACCAACAAGGTATCGAAGTCCGTCATCTACCACTACAAAACCAGCGCGACTTATTTCTCAATCAATAATTTTTACAGACGTTTTGAGGCTTCCAATTGTTTTAACTTTTTTTTGGAATATGTTCCTAATTGGCGTGCTTTTTTCTACCATCTTGTTTCACAATAAAGGTTTTTTTCTTGGCTATGAACAAATATATAATTGAAAAAGCTTTTCTTGAAGCTAATATCTTTCAGCAACTTGTTTATCTATGATTAAATGCATGTTTTGTTGTTCTGTTTTGTTATCCGTATGATTCGAAATCATTGCTGCATTTACTATTTCGTAAATGTAATCTCTGTTTTCAGCTTTTAACGACATAGTTTTGCGAAGTGATTTAGGGGAACACACTGACTGTAATTTTTACTCATTGCTAAAAAAGTTGGTTTGTTGACGATTTGGTGACCAGTATTGACCAGAATTTTTGCCTTGATTGTTTGCCCCCTGCCATCAACCCTTAAAAATGCCTGTTTTCTGTTTGACATTTGCTCCACACCGCAAAATTGATTGAATTTAACGGCATTCACACTGTCCGAGCAGTTTGACGTGTTTCCTTGATGGTTTTTGACGGGTTTTCATATTCATTGCCATAATAAGAGATGTATAACTATATCCAACATATTCAATTGAACATATTTGAACAAGTCTGTGATTGCGTTTTCTTCACCTTTTAATACTGCAGTTTTCAGCAGATTCTTTTAGGGCACCATAGATTTACGTTTTCGACCTAATTCTGTTTTTGAGAAAAGAAGATGCGCCCATCAATTGTTATATTTAGGTCGGAGAAAAGATTATTCTAACATCCCAAATTTTTTTCGTCATCAAATTGAAAATTTTGTCATCTGAAAGTATCTGATTGAGATTTGGCCTACCTTCTGTTCCAATGCTTAGGTGCAGCAAAGATACTCATTTTTTGGTCGCAGTTTGTCCAAGGTTGTTGTCTACAAAGAAATTCAACAAATACTAATTCTACTAAAATTTCAATTAATTAAGCTTTCTTTCAGAGAGTTCTGTTGGGGTATCAATGGTGCACCTAAAATTCAGTTTGGGAGTGATTCGTATATTCGTATTTCCTCAGGGTAGGTCTGTCATTGGTAAGGTAACCGAGAACAATCATTTTTTGCTGGAAACGCATATTTTAGTTGTACTTGCAGTTTCTACAATCTTACCCGCAGTAGATCGGTAGTGGTGCACGTCCGAAAGGGTTCAATGAAAAACGGGATTTCGATTTAATCACCCTCAGCTGACTGCAACATCTTGGTATTGCCATTTTGCAATAAGATTTTATTACGATTTGCGATTCGCACTCGGTATATTTTGAATAATTTAAATGATGAACGTTTGGTCGCAAAAGTACTGTGTTTTCCTTATTTTCAGCTCAATTAAGTTAGGGGTTTCGCATTTCAAAATTGCGTACAATTTAATGAAGATAAATTCGCTTGGCGAATTGCCTTTTGGTTCGGTAAGATTTTTGTGATTTTATTCCCGAGCCAAAAATGTGCTTAAAACAGAGTCAACTTGATGTTAAATTGAAAAAATTGCAAGTAGAAGAAAGTGAAGATTAATTATGAACAAAATACTGAACTCAATTATATCACCAGATGATATGAACAATTGTAAGAAAAATCCTTATTGAATAATCAAACAGGAGATCAGATAGGGAACAGACGATGGCTAATGTAAGCATTTTCCAATTGAAAGCGAAATTTTTAAAATAAATTCAAGACAAGTCTTTGTTTGATGGAAGTCAAAAGTAATGAAAAATAACTCGATTTGAATTGAAGTAAAACTTAAGTAGCAGCAAAGGCGTCATGTTACCGTCACCATTGTTCCAAATCTACTCTCCTAAGATCAAAAGCTTTCAGCTGACATAAATAAATGTTCAATTTCCCTTGATTTTGGTTGTCGAACAACTTGTTTAGAAATATAGCATTACAAGCAGGAATGGATACAATAACCTGACACTTTTTGTGTGTTTGTTAAATGTTCTGGTTGCACCCACTACAGTTTTCACCGAATCTTAACACCGAGAATTTACGGGAAAAAAGTTAATGTCAAATAGTAAAACAAACCAAAATTTCAGCACTACTGCTAAAAGAAAGACAATAATGAACATTTAAATTGCAGAGAGTTTGACCTTTTCCAAAAGGCAAATTCAACTGGATGTCTTTATTCGAGCATATTTTCAGTTAAAATTGCATTGATTTTCACGCTTATCGGTATTTTTGTTAAAAACATTGTAAATATTGTGTCCATAAAGGCAGCAAAAATAGGCCGATTTTTTGCTTAATATTGCTCTGGTAAGACTCCACATACGTATTCTTTATCTCAAGAAAATAAGCTTTAGATTTGAATGCAACGAACAAAAATACAAACATTTTTTTAAAGCGAAAAGATACTTTTGCATTTGGTTAAGTTCTTTGTGGGCAAGCGGCCAGTGCCAATATTGATAATATAGCGCATCAGCAATGGAGTATGCTTCTAATGTAAGTGTCTTTAAAAGGCCAATGATGAAAGAATTCCAATTTTCTGACAATTAGTTTTGAAGCTGAGGACCATCGTTCTTCTGTCCTGAAAAACAGACCGTCAGATATCATTGCCCCGGACGAATTTCCTCCCTCAAGTCTTCCCATTTTGTTGTAAGAGTGAGGGGAGGGTATATTGCCCATGGGGTGTAAAGTAAATTGATGTAAAAGTGAGGGTCAATTTGGTGCGGGGGGACAAAAAGATGTAAGAGTGGGGCTGCAATGGGAAGACTTTTGAGGAATTAGCCTCTAATCCAAAAGTGTAATGCATGATTGTGATGCAAGGGGCTGCAAAGGGAGTATTTTCGAGGAAATAATTCCCTGGCCGAAACTGCAATGTAAGAGTGGGCTGCAATCGCTGCATTGTGAAGAATTTTGAGGAATTACCCTCCTGGCCAAAATTGCGAGGGAAAATTGCAATGTATGAGCCCTTGGCATATTTTTGAAAACAAAAGAAAACACCGCGGTTCATTTAGGGCCAAACATACTCAGCTGTCATTTAGGGCCACAACGATTATGAATAATGTACCCCAAACTAAAGCAACTCTGAGCATAAATGGTAGAGTTCCAAAAAAACTTACGGATTCTGGAATTACAATTAGAAATTTTTAAGTCTTTATGTATTAACCAGCATCATATGCGCTCTCATAATCACAATTGAGTGAAGCGAATTGTTTTCAGAATTATCCCACAGTCATGTTTCTGCCTTTGTTTTTTTAGGTCACGTAGACACTTAGAAATTTTCCAAAAAAGCAAAAAAAAATTCTCAAAATTTTTCGAATTTCTTTTAACATTTTTTTAGTGTCTACTTTATGATAATGATCATCTCTGCTACTTCTAGCAAAACCTAATTTTTTTCTTTTTTGCGATTCTGCTTAGAAAAGAATTCTTCGGTAATTGTAATAAAAACTAGGTGAAACTCAATCTTTTGAACTCTCTAGAAGTTGTTTGAAACTATTAGACGGTAAAAATCTGAAGAAGGTGTAGAAAACTCATCAGCTGTACAAAATTAAACAACTTCCGAAATGGGCAGTATTTCATGATTCAACAAACCAAGTTCCTCACCCATTAGAAAGGTTATGTTGTAAAGTCAAAAAACTTCATTTCGAATAAACTCCTTCATTTCTACCTGCAATTGAGTACATTTGTTCAAAGAACTTTAAGTGCCAATACTCGCAGCAAAATTATATTTTATAACCACTTAACATTTTCCGTTTTTCAAAGATTCTGCAAACAGCCAGTTAGAAACGAGGCAAGCTTCAAAAAAATGAACAAAAACGCCTCTATTTATTTTTCAAAAACAATACAGCAATTTTTCGAGGACGTTCTCAGAAAGCAAACGCTGCCAACACTGACAATATCGAACCTCGAAAACCTGAGATAAAAATTAATATTTACATTTAAAAATTGATAAATTTAGCTAAGTATTATCTTAATTATCTCACTAAATTAATATTATGCTAAATATTCGCTCTGGTAGTTTCAACAATAACATGAAATAATCGAGGTATTTTGGGTGTTTTGTCACATTGGGTATTTCGGCATTGATTATTTTGCCCTGATACCATCTTCTCCTTGCCCGGCTTAGTATATTGTCTCTGCTGTGAAAAATAACTCTTAATAGCTGTCTTCGTATCAAATTCGGCTGAAAAACATGTGAAAAGAAAGAATTCAAGGAACGACAGCTCCGTATTGGACAATCAATACATCATGACTCCTACAGTTTTTGGTCATATGATACTTTCTAACTAATTTTTATGAGCCTTTGCTTAACAAATTTTATCTTAAGGATAAAGTTTTGTTGATAGTTCGTCCTCGGATCACGTATCACATTCACGTTTTTCAATTATTTCACCACTGATTTTTCATCGGTTCACAAATTTGATTGATTTCCCATGTTTTTGAGCAATTTAACGAAAGGGAAAATCGAATTCACTATAAATAAAACCAACCGAAACAACCAACTTTAAAAACTATGTTAGATTTTTAAAGAGGACCTGGATAGCATGGCAATGGTGCAAAAACGTCAAATTGTCTAATCATTAAATTGAGTCGTCGGCACATCAAAAATAATCTGTTAATTTTTTTAAGCAATGTGAAACATCGAAGCAGAAATGGAATTTCATCAATAAAAAATTAGGAAACCACAAACAAGGTATAATTGTGTCAGAAATTGAAATAGACGGAGCCATGACCGTTGACAAAAAAGCAATCTGCAATGCATTTAATAATTCTTTTGCGGAAATGGCCAAATATTCTGGTGATTTCGTTCCTCTCAATATCCATAAGTTGGACCACTGTTCTGAAAAATTCAATTTTAGAGTATTGACTTTAAAATAAATCTACAAATTTATTGATAGTTTATCTAAATATATATTTAAAACAGTAAATCACCGGGTCGAGGATTTGTCCATGCATGGGCTTTAAATGCGGCGAAATACGCAGTTGGTACTCATCTGCATTTTATTTTTAGTGAATGTATTCAAAACAGTGTCTTTCCAACTGTTCTAAAACATACATATTTCACACCAATTCACAAAAAAGGATCAACAACACAAGTGTGCAACTCCTTTTCCAAACGATGGATCACGTTAATAAAAACAAATTATTGAATAAAGAGCAATTTGGATTCCAAAACAAAAAGTCTTCAACAGATGCAGTATTGTTTTTCACTGAGACAGTAATAGAAAACAATGAAAATGGGCAAAACAATGAAGCAATTTTCTTAGACCTTGCAAAAGCATTCAATTCAATTTCGCACAAAATATTTCTTAAAAAAGCAGAGTGCTTCAACTTCTCTGAGCCTGCACTTAATTTTTTGAGATCTTTTCTCGAAGAAAGATCACAATGCGTCAAAATAGGCACCGAGGTCTCAGAACACATTTTCGTTACTCACGGAGTACCGCAAACCACAGTATTAGGACCCCTAATTTTTCTTTTATTAGTTAACGATTTTTCAGAAAAAATCAAAGGTGACTATGAGCTTACTCAATTTGCAGACGATGCTAGCAGTTTATGTCGATATGAACCAGGAGAAACAATTGCAACAAAAATTGAAAATTTTTTTACTGAACACGGACAGTTACTTGAAGGAAAATCAACTCACTTTGAATGCTGATTAAACAGAACTACTTTCTTTTTCTACCAGGGACGAATTAGAACCAAAAATTAATTTAACGGAAATTTAATAAAATCTGCTGTGAGTTGTCGTTATCTACGAAGACACCTTGTAGTTTATAAAAAATGGCGGCCGCCATTCGCTCACTGTATCTAGTAAGAAACCATATACTTTTGGAAGTAAGGTTTCAAGTTTTCAAATCTTTAGTCCTGTCTTATTTGTCATTTAGTGGAGATTAATTACAAACATTGTCAGCAAAAAATGTACAGCATATAAATCGACAGATTAATTGGGGCATAAAAGTGTGTTATATGCGTCGTATATTCGATTAGTGTCGTGATATCCTTCTCAAATCGCATGTCCTGCCAGCTGAATTAAATATTTCAAAGTTCAGTATATTGAAACTCCACACAGACTTGAATCAGAGGATAGTATCAGAAACCTTTAAAAAATGTGCAAACCGCCTACAGTTAAAACAGAACAAACGGACAAAACAGCTGATAATAGCAACGCAAAAGTATAATAAGCAGAGTAAAAGATCTTTGATTTTGAAGAGCATACAGAAATGGAATAAGTTACCCTCTAAAGTAAGAGCGACGGAGAACAAAATTCTTTTCAAAAGAAATTTAACAGAGTTTTTGCAACGTCAGCATGAAAATTTTTCTAATAGATAGACAGTTAGGATCATTCGTGTCTTATTTTTTTTATATAGTAGAATGAACAGCTTAATGGGTAACATCAATTAATAACCAGAAGTTTGATGTATAATTTTTGTTATTTCAATAAATATTCGTGATTATTTTGAAGGCATATAAACTTAAACCTTTCGGTTATTTAATTCATTTACATGTTTGGAAAAGAAAAAAAAATTCAAACATTGGTTAAATTCATTGGAGAATTTTTGAAACCCAAAGAAATTCCCGCGATTCATTTATGGCCATACAGTTCCATTGAGGGCCACAACTATTTAACAAAACCAAAGCTAATTTAAGCATAAATGGCACAGTTCCAGAAAAAAATACGGATTTTAGAACTACAATTAGAAATTTTTGTCTTTGAGTATTAATCAGTATCACATGCGCTCTGAAAGAACACAATTGAGCGAAGCGGATTGTTTTTTGCATTATCCTGTAGTAATTTTTCTGCTTTTGTTTCTTTTTTTAGATCACGTGGACACTGTTCTGATAATTGTTTTTGAGTATGTCACATTGGCCTGACATAATATTATACATTAACAGAATAATTCCACAATGATAGTACAATATTATGCTTCTACAATATGCGAGAATGGATTATCCTAACTTTCCCTGTAGATTAACGCAGTTTATGAAATATTTAATCGCGCGGCTCAGTGTTGTACAAAACATAGGAATTGTTCAATTTTACATTGGAATCAAGGTTGAAGAAAAGAGTTATTGAGCTTTTTCTGTCACTAACAAGTAATGGCGTCCCAGATTATCCAATTTTTTGTACCGTAGAGCTCAAAGTGATTTCATGCAAATAATTACTTCACCTCCCCCCCCCCTGCATAGATTATGACCCTCCATAAGTGATAATTTAACAACTTCATTATGGCGCAAATAATTAATAATCCCACTCAGCTCTTAATAAGTTATACAAACCTTTATCAATGTAAAAAGAAACATTCGATTTGTGCACACGTAGTACGTTAATGAAATCATGGATTTCGAGATCACCGGGGAGGGGAGGTGGATGGGGAGTGGGATGGGGAGGGGAGACAGAGGGGGAGGGTTGAGGCGAGTGCCGAGGAAACATTTCATTTACTTTGGTAAAGTGTTCAACTTTATGATTGATGTTTCCCACTTTTTTGGAAAAAAATCGAGAAATTTATGGTAGTCCCACTTTTTTCTTTCTTGAGAGAGATCTGTTTCCGTAAAATATGTCATCCGCAATCGTTCACTTTTCCTCAAAGTTTAATAGGGGTGCAACTTGGGAGCGTTTATAAATTGCATTTGCATAAGCTTTTGACCCGGGTTATCTCTAACATTGGTTGAGTTTAGTTTATTGACACGAATAGGCAACTTTGAGCAAGATTAGCAATTTCCCTAAAAATAATGAGGCGTATCAAGTGTTGACATCAGAAGAAACAGCCGTCAATAAACTGTTTTTACCGACTATTGCAACAAATAGCAATATTTGGATATTTTAATTTTTCGCACGAAAATGTTTGTCGACTGACTGTGGCCAACTTGTAATTTCTGCATTGCATTTTGACATCAAATACGTATTATCAAACATTTTCTATTCACGAAGAAAAATGTTAAGCATAAAAAAACATTTTTTTCAGGTACTTATGGCTGAAAAAAACGAGATGCAGTTTTTAAAAGAAAAAAAGCTTAGCACAAAATTTCCATATCAATTTGAATATTTTGGTCTTGAAAAAAGGATAACTTTTAATGCTCGATGAAAGAAACAAGTTGCTTGCTTCTGCTCACTTCGTTGCTCAATTAAGCTCTGAAGTTTCAGGACAGCTATTTCGTTGACAGATACTGTGCACAAGGCTCTTGCCAAGCTGAATGAAAAAATAATTTGAAAAAGAAATTGAGTCGCACTGACAGAATTTTGCATATTTTGCAGTTGACCAAAAATAGTGAACTTGAATAAAAATATACTTCATTATAATTTAGCAGTGCTGACCATAAAACGTTAAAATTTATTCTAGGTAGTCCATTAATAATAATATTATTATTATTATTATTATTATTATTATTATTATTATTATTATTATTAATATTATTATTATTATTATTATTAATATTATTATTATTATTATTATTATTATTATTATTATTATTATTATTATTATTATTTTTATTATTATTATTATTATTATTATTATTATTATTATTATGCTTATTATTATTATTATTAATATTATTATTATCATTAATATTATTATTATTTTTAGTATTATTATTATTATTACTGTTATTATTATTATTCATATTATTATTATTATTCTTTTTATTATTATTATTATTATTATTATTATTATTATTATTGTTATTATTATTGTTACTATCATTATTCTTATCATTTTTATTTTTACTATTAATATTATTATTTTCTATTATTGTTATTATTTTTTACTATTATTTTTAATATTGTTAATATTATTATTATTATTATTATTATTATTATTATTATTATTATTATAAATATTATTATTAGTATTATTATTATTACAGTTATTATTATTATTATTCATATTATTATTGTTATTATTAATTTTATTATTATTATTATTATTATTATTATTATTATTATTGTTATTATTACTATTATTATTATTATTATTATTATTATTATTATTATTATTATTATTATTATTATTATTATTATTATTATTATTACTATTATTCTTATCATTTTTATTATTACTATTAATAATCTTATTTTCTATTATTGTTATTATTTTTTTCTATTATTATCAATAATGTTACTACTACTATTATTATTATTATTATTATTATTATTATTATTATTATTATTATTATTATTTTTATTATTATTATTATTATTATTATTATTATTATTATTATTATTATTATTATTGTTATTATAATAATAATAATAATAATAATAATAATAATAATAATAATTATTATTATTACTATTATTATTCGTATAATTTTCATTATTACTTTTAATATTATTATTTTCTTTTATTCTTATTATTTTTTACGTTATTTATTAATATTGTTAATTTTATTTTTATGATTATTATTATTATTATTATATTAATATTGTTATTATTATTATCATCATCATCTTTATTATTATTGTAAATATTTTTTTATCATCATCATTAATATTTTTATTATAATTTGATATATATATATATATATATATATATATATATATATATATATATATATATATATATTATCCATATACATATACAGAAGTTTTTAAGTTCAGATCCTTCTTTGATCTGTCCTTCTTCATGATTTTTTTTACCTGCAACACAAAACAGGCCTACTTAAGTGTTATTTCCAAAATAACAGTAGTTTCACATCGAGGTCAGCCATGTTAACAGAAAAACTGGCTCAATATTTCGCTCTCGTATATTATACAATGTCGATGCTGCCTGTTCGTAGGGGGGAATAGCTAACAAGAACACTCTCGGCTAACAAAATTTGGGATAAGTTCACTTTTAACTCCCTAGGCAACCAATGATAATTGGACCTGTCAATAGTGAGACTAAGTAATAAGACTACAAAAACAACCATAAATGCAGACAAAAATTGAAAAGGTCATTTAGGAAAACAACGAGTTTTGAAAAATATAGGTTAGTAACTGATAGTCGATTATACAAAAAAAAATCATAAGTAAGTTGCTGATATCGAGTACTTATATATTTACTATAGGTTCATTCAAATATCATTGGAGTAAGTTGGTAGAGGAAATATGTGGAAAGAAAACAACAGAACTCCAAGTCTTAAACACTCAGTACCAAAATCGCTCAATAAATTTTAATTAAAAATAGATAGTAAGAAAGTCATAAAAACATTATTTGAACAACAAAAGCGAAGGAAAAATTTATATTAGCTTTAAAATATAAAATATAAAAGTTTTAAAACCTGGTATTAATAAGATTAAGTTGCAAGTTGACAAAAAGGGGGAATATAGAGAGGAAAATGATAAAAATCCAAAAAAATTTGAAAACAAGTGATTTCAAACAAACCTTTACATATCAACTAGATGAAGTAAGGTCACTTTCATCTCAAAAGCAAGCTACTGAGATGTTTAATTATTCAGAAGAAGTCATACGGATACAGAGAGAGGACAAGAAATACATGCAAAATTAGAATTGTCAATTAATATCCACAGAAAATGTTGTCGAACCTTTTAGCACCATTAGCAATTAACCGAAGATGTAAAACAGGAATTATCCTTTGACACCCATGGGACCTCTCAATAAGGAGATACTGTGTCAGGAAATAAAAAAAGGAAATACAAAAGACCAAAAATCACAAAAGTTTTGCGAAAACTTGAAGTATCAAAGTGATAAAAAAACATTAGATAAAACTAATTTTTCCCCAGAAGGAGAATGGAACGAGTCAATAATTAGATTAGGCCAGACGAATACAGCAATAATAATTTTTTTAAGCAAACGTATTCAAAGTTACAAAAACAATTAGATGTCATATTAAATTATCGGAAAGTCTCACTAAACTAAGAATTATTTGACAAGACAGTGGTGTCTTTCTTTAATGATGTTACTTCATTGGACTACAATAAGAGAAACAAAAACAGGTAACTCAAGAGGTCAATAAAATCGACGAATACTTTTTCTTGAAGCCATAAAAATATAGGATAATCTCTGTAAACTTAGCATTTGATAATTGAGCGTCATTTAGACATAACTGAGATCTCTCTTTAGGTGTGTCTTTTTATCAAATATTGTCTGTATTTGACATAAATTAGAGCAAAAATTTTTGATAAAAGAGAGCGCCTCTTCTTGATTGTAGAATTTGCGATGAGATCAAATCTATTTTTAAGAAATCTGGCTGCGCGTCAATCCATATCACGTAATTGTCCAAAAAGTTTGCGTAAAACATTGATTTGCAAAAAATCTTTATATATCGAAAACAAATAAGATATTTTGGAATAAAAATGGATCTTTTCCGTTTGCGCCCCCAGTAGGTTATGCTCCCCCAATTATACAGCACGTGCCTTTACATAGTAAATCACTATGTATAAGTATGGCACATGCGTCTGGGTGCGCAATTAATATGCACCCGCTAAGCTGTGGGGGGGCACAAACGGAAAAGATCTAAAAATTTAGTTTAAATTAGCCAAAAGCTGGCAAAATTTGAAATGCAGAAAATTTTCCTGGAAATTTGAAGCAAAAAGTAGTTGTCAGGTAATTATAAATAAAATTTTTTCAGCCGTGCTTAGGAGTTTAATTCCAGAAACCTTAGCAAAATAGTCCAAAGAAGCAACTTTGCTGCCTTTTTGTGAAAAAAAACTACACTGATCAAAAATTATGGTTCCAAACTAACTTGGGGGGGATCTATAAGCTCAGCAGGTTTTTTTGTTCAATCAATTTTGGCCGATCGAGATATTCATGGTAGAGGGTTGTGTGCAGTATCATTGTAGAGCCCTTTTAGCAAAGAATATAGAATTAAAAGATTTTTTAAATTTTGTTTTCTTCAGGGAGTTACTGAGGCTAAGAATTTTGTGAATATTTGACTCATTTCAGTTGTTTTATTCACCTTCTCCGTATTTTCGCTCTTTTGGTCAGTTTTGCTAAAAAAATTTAAAATCATTTTTCTTTTGCGAAATTGGTATGTTTATAGCTGTAAAATTGTAAGCTGAGCTTAGGTATAATTTGCGGTGTTTGTGATTTTATTTACAACCCAAAGTGTTTGGATTGTATTCTTGTTTTCGAAAGCGAACTTTTGTTCAAGTGCGGCAATTTGACGTCTGTCTTCCGTGTGAATTCATTAAGGTGCATCTATTGATAATTATGACTTCGAAACAATTCATTGTCAAAGAAAATAGAAAATAAATGGGTTTTTGATTTTTGGCAATACTTTTTGTGATTCTGTAGTCTCATCTTTTAGTTGCATCTATAACAGGTGTCAATGATTACTAATGAGGCATAAATGCACCTAATTATTTAATTGAGTTCTTTGCTTGCAGTTTACAAGACTTTGTCGCAATTTGTTCTCAAAATCTTTAATGAGTACTTGAGTGTTGCGAGTACCTGATGTACTATTTAGTTTCTTATCAATTAATGTTATTAAGAACAGGCGTCAGAGGTTGCAAGCAGGGAGTTTGTATTTCATTTTTATCGTTTCAGCTCAAAGACAATTCTTTCTATGACTTTCACACTACTTGTGTCTTAACAAAGTTATGAAACTTTAAATTTTTGTGAGTTTTCCTTGTATAAATTGAAGTCTAATCACTTACTCTATTTAATGACATGTCTCATGTTCCTTAAAGGATGCCTCAATCAATCCAAATAGTTTTCTCAGTTTTCAACCTTGTATGGTTTATATACAATTCATTTTTCAAAAAAAAAATTGTTGAACTGTTGAGTTCCGCCAGTAATTGAATTTTTCGCTGTCTTATCCCTTAGCCTCATTAATAACAGATGTCATTGGCTGCCAAAGCCTAATACAAGAATCTAATCAGTTGCCACATTTCATAGCGAACATTTTTCTGATTCTTCAACATGAATTTTTCAACAATGAGACATGGTTTTTTGTGTAGCATGTTTTGTTGCTTTTCTGGTAGTCTTGTTACTTAGTCTCAAGAGCAACAATTATTTGGCTTTCCGGTACGGTGTAATTTTTTGAAATTCATGGCTGTTATTATTAGCTATCATGTTTATTGACTAAGATACCGTTTGTTTTAGAATTTGTGAATTTTGTCATCATTTGTAGCTCTGTTGTTCCAATTTAATCCACTAGATCGTCCTGAAAGTCGATATAAAGTTTTTTTTTAATCTTTTGTCAATGCTGTGATTTTCATTTCCAAGAGAGATGAGTTGTGCTGAACTGTTTGACCGCAATTGTTTGCCAACAATTTAAATTTCAATCTTTTTTAATTTTTTAAAATTTGGCCTTTTTTTAATCGAAAATGCTCCAATTATGCCTCTATAGCACAATTTTATCAAAAATGCCGGAAGAACCAAGCTAAAAAGTGCTGATATAAGTTTCTCATTTTTGAATGATATTTTGTTTTATTTTGGATTCCTGGGAGAGTGTTTTGATATTAAAATATGCCGGTTATATCTAAGTTAACTATAATTATCCTAAAATAAAGTTTTTTTTATTTATTGACGTTTTAAATCAAATTAGTTTTCGCTAACAATTGGATCCAAAGGGCAGGCAGCAAAATTAGGGTTGGTTTAATTTAATCCTGAGTTTTCAAAATATAAGATTTTATTGTTTCGGACTATGTATTTCTTTCAAAAAAATACATACCGCATTTTTGTTTTTTGTTGATTACTGGAATTTTATCATGCAGGAATGAAATCAAATTTATTCAAAATATGTGCAAAAGACGCCCAATCAACCCAATTTATCTGCTCAGTTAGAAGTTCATGTTCTATATGGTTGAAACATTGCGTTTGAGTAATTTTTTTTAGTTCTCTTTTTGTTGTTATTTTGTAATATTATGACTTAGTCTCAGTGAAGACGGGTTCTATAAAAATGGCGGGTTCTATAGTAGGCAACCTATACATCAGTATTTTATTTAGTGTTTTTAGTTGAAAACTTAATGGTTTTATCTCTATTGATCTGCTATTTTGATTTGTTATTTTTTTTTCTAAAAAATAGACTTTGAGCCTTCGTAGTAATTAATATTTTTGTTATTCGATTTTTTTGTTTGCCTTGTCTCCTAATCTAGTTCTTGGCATAACTCATCGGCCCTCTAAATCGGCATTTTTTTGTTTAATGATTTCATTTTAAGGCGTGTTTCTATTGGTACTTCACTTTTCGATAAAATTGCAAAGTTTAAAAAGTTTTCTATCTCTTCCCCAATTGGAACACAACTAAGTGAAAGATATCAGTGAGCAGGGTCAGAACATTATGTACAAACGCACATTACCGGGCCTCCTAGTTGATTAAAAAAGCATTTAAGCACGTAGTTCCTCCTCCCAGTAACGTGGGTCGGAAAAAAATTTTGTCTTCAAGATTAATTATCATATTTGTATCATTGACGTCTTGTCTCAAAAAATCTCTCTCTTATTTTTTTCAAGTACATAAAAAGCATGTTGTTAATTCCATGAAAACGTTGATAAGGCGCCAACTTTTACTCAATTATTTTTTAATTTGGAGGTCTTCTACAATTAGACTGCACTTGAGACAAATCAGATTGTTTAAGTCATGCTGTATTTTAAGAGCCTTGATTTTGGTCAAAAGCCTTTGAAAGACGCTGGTAGAAGCTTTTAATTTTGTCTGCCGAGCGACTAACTGCCATATAATTTGACCGAAATGGATCTTCAGGTTTCAAGCGGACTTTTTTCGATCTTCACAGGCTAATTTTTTTAAGTGCTGTTTGAACCCCCTTCCCGTTGTGAAATTCCTCTGTAATTGATACCATCAAGATACACTAATTGTAAGTATATGTACCTCTAGTTGTGACCCTTTTCAAAATGCTGCACTATCAGACTGAAAAAATCCGCAAATTATCACATTAACAAGCTTATAAAAGCAGAACTCAAAATCTGCGGACCAAGCATCTTTTAAATCAATGGTGTCTCTGTTCAACACTTTGATATAATTGAGAATTTTACCAGGCAAAACAAACGCAATCATCTGAAAAAATAATTGTCAAATAAATTTACTGCTCAAATAATTCTCCGTGCGACAAAAGCGCGGTTTTGATTGGCTGTATTGCAATACATTTTTATATCCCTATATATTGTCAATTTGAACGAGCCATCAAATAGAGCTTCTTTGCAATACATGTTAGTCCAGGATCTGTTTTTCATCGTTGGCTATAAATTTAATTGTTATTTTCTAGTCTGCTGAATTGGTGGTACATTTTGGATATATTTTATAATCTTCGTCTGGATAATTTATTTCTAGGACTCTTTCTTGACGAGACATCAGGTTAGTTACACTACCATCTTGTTGTTATTGAAAATAGTTGATGACCCTAGTATTCCACGGGTTATGGGGATTGACAAAACGTTTGACTTTGACTTTGACTGATAGACGCATTTATGAAGAAACATAAGGGTGGGGTCATAAGAAAACCTGTCAACCATATAGTTTCTGATTAAAATTTTTATTGATATCTTCTACATTTTCTGTGGTGGCTCGATTTCCTCTTTATATAATTCTATAGTTCTCTCTAAAATATATGAAATTATAAGCAGACGCAACTTGAGTTATTGTATCTAAGTAGTTGCGCAAAAAAAGTTTAAATTCCAAAAAATTTAAACAATATCAAAAACGACAAAGTCTCAAACGGTATATTTTCTAAATTTTATTACCGTAACGCAAAAAGAAAAGGACAAAAATACAGTAACTATTTCTTTCAAATTTTGATTCCAAATGTCTTCCAAATGTTTACAAAAAAGAAGAGAAACAAAATATCACCTCAAGTTTACAGAATTTCCGTGGTTTATGTATTTTCAATTCGTCTGAGCTACATGGATGCTTTGACAACTGCAAATGCATTATGCTATAAGTAAAAAAAATTTGTCTTTAAAAATTTTTGCAATAAAATTCACAAAAATGTGGTGGTTGGCTGATTGCAACGATCGAGAGAGAAACCGCAATCGTTTTTATATGAGAGCTGACATTTCTGATATGATGTATGCGGTATCAAAATGAATCTTCATGAAACTTAGTCAAATGAAGCCTGTTCTCTTATATATTCTCTCAGGATAACCATTTCCACTTAAATTAAATGGAGTACGGAGAACAAAGGAGCTTTAAGTGTCAAATTTTACAGAATTATTGATTTGGTTTACATAAAAAAAACTTCCTCTTCAGTTTTTCAAAAAGTAGTATGCAGGTCTTTGTTTATTTTCTATATTTTTAAATTGCATCTCATCTCTTATTGATCATATTAATTATTCGCCAAATCTTTTCTTGCTGCTTTCTCTTGATTCTATTTTATCGATTGCTTCCAAATTTTTTAGATTTGACACTTTTAGAGCACAGCTTCGAGTCTGAAACTCAGTTTCAAAAGGTTTCTGATTTCCTCAGGGCCATAAAAAAGTTTTAAAAACTTGGATCGAGTGAATCTGGGATTTGCAAATTTTAAAAACTGGATTTGTGAAATTTTCTGTTTTTTTAAAACTTGGATCTGCGAATTATTGATATTAAATTACAAAATTAGATATGTGAACTTCAAAATTTGGATTCTAAAACCTGGACTTTTGAATTTCAATATTTGCATTTTAGAATCTGGATTCGCCAATTTTAAAACTTGCATTTTAAAACTTAGACCTGATAATATTTTAACTTGGATTTTTAATTTTGCATCCATGACTTTTTGTATAGCCTGCCTACAATTTGCCATTGTAAACAAAGTTAGCAGACAGAGTCCTCTCATGTACATATTTTCCTTTCTTGTGAGCTGCATGAACGCTGTGATAACGGTTTGATACGAATTTTTTAACGATTTGTCAATTACTCTATTTTTTCAGCATTTTTACAAAAACTATTTGAATTGTCAATTGTTCCAGTTTGATTTGGTTTTTATTAGCAACGAATATTAGCAATGAATATTTCACTATGTCCTGTCTTTTTAAACTTGATCTTCAGTTCACTCTAATTTATACTTATATTACTTACGACCATTAGCTGGTTTATTAGTCAATCATGCGTCATCGGATGAAATTTGCAGCAGAGATCAAACCAAAAGGTTTAGTTTCAATTTGACAAGGATGCTCGTTAATGTGTGTTCGCGCATGATGTTCCAACACGAGCTCATCTACATTTTTGAATATTTGTCAACCAAATGAAGAGATAACCAAATATAGATGTTTGAGTTAAGAAAAAACCGTTTCACAACCAAACTACTAATTGAATTACATAATGCCATGCCTCACTACATTGCTCACATGAGCTGCCATTAAAAAGACTACGAAACAAACCAACACTAAAATAAGCAAAAACAAAAAAATCGCGGCGAAAACTCAAAAGCAGCTAGTAGCAACGTCAAAATGCAATCGGATAAAACCTTAACTACACAAATTTACTTTTTCCTAACTACAAAGATGATGGAAATTCTAATTATTGTTGACAAGTCTCATTATTGCTGAGACTAGTTGACAAATCGACAAAAAGAAAAAAGAATGTGGCGAAATTGAAAAATCAATCAACACTTTTTAAACAAAATTTTTATTTAAATTTCAAAAGACTTAATAATCATGAGCTTTTAAAGAAAACATTTTGATAATTTAACTTAAAAAAGTCAATTAGAAACAAATAGTACTTGCTTTTGGTTAGACTATGCCATAGAAACAGACTAAAGATGCAGAAAAACAAAAAATAATTTTAAACAATTTGCGAAAACACAAATTATTTAAGCCATTAAAATCATTAGCTATTGTCTAAAAAATATTAGTTTTTATTTCAATTGTTATTCGCACTAATTCAGCTAAAATTTTATTGAAAGATTAATTAAGTTCACTTGAGCCACTTTTGAAAGCCATTGGGATCTATTATTACGCAAATGTGCTAAAAGAAGACAAAAAAACACAAATATTGACCACTCAAACTTTTAAGAAAACGCATTTTATCCAAAAAATAAAACATACATGACGACATAATATCAATGAACGCGTTAAGATTTGATTTTTTGGATGTTGATTGGACCTCTCAAGGAATAGATTATGTTACAACTTGACGAAGAGAACAACAAATATGAAAAGTCTAAAAAATCTTAGAAAAAGAATAACATCGTAAACTCTAAGAGTATTTGCTATTCATTTACAGCAATGAGTAACGTGATTCAGACTATCTTCAATTAAAATCTTATAAAACTGGTCAGCTTTTTACGGCAACATATAAAATAAAAAATTAGGCGAAAACAGCAAAGCTGAGCGAGAAATGTCGAAGCCATTAAAAACAAGCTTTTCAGAAAAAACTGTTCTGTTTTCCATTTTTTAAAACAGCAATGGGTGTCTTCATATTTCAGAAAACGGTTTCAAAACTCAAAGAAATATGAACAACTAAGTTAAAACCACGACCTTCTTAAAACCCGTAGTATCAACGCCATGAAATTCAATAGCTTTCAACAGAAGTCAATAAACAGGCAAAGTTATACCTCGATGGGAAGACAAGAACGTTTTTGTTTTTTATAAGTCATCAATAGGACATCAGAATAAGTCTTGTTACTATGAAAACAACAACAAAAACAGGCAATAATCAAAAAATTACAGGAAAAGTGCTGGTAGAAATTGTCGAAGCAATTTAAATCAAAGCCTTTTCTCTGAAAACTTTATCTATAATCCATTGAACGTCTCATTTAAACCACTTGAACTGTCAATGTTAGGATAAGGTTATAAGATGTGAAAAGCAACCAAAATTACGAAAAAGTATCGGTAAAATAAAAAAAAACATGAAAACTCATGGCATCCAAGTCCCAAAAAACCAATAGTTAGAAAATAAAACCCCTAACCAGTTTAGTTTTTGACGTAGCAGAAAGGAGGAAACTCCTGTCGATAAAGAGACTGGCTTACAGTTCACGATAATAAGTTAAGATCGGTTAATGTTAAAAATTTTTCGAAAAATCGTTTTTATTATTTTGACGAGCATTAAATGTGATAGCTTTCAGTGTAAGTCAATAAAACGCTAATTTATACCTCGTTGGGAGCACAAGGACTTTTGTCATTCATAAACCCTCAATAACACATCACAATAGGATTTAAGACTATGAAAACAACAACAAAAACAAGCAAAGACCAAAAAATCAGTAGGGATGTGCTAGAAGAAAGTGCCGAAGCCCTTTAAACCATAATCTTTTCCCTTAAAGCTTTATCTAAGACACCTTGAACTTCTCCATTGAGTCAGTGAGAACTATGAATATAAAGATAATGTAATAATATTTCATAGGGAACCAAAATTACTAAAAAAAATCCAAAAGCAAAAAAAAAATTTGAAAACTCGTTGCTTCGAAGTCATAAAACCAATTAGTAGAACATAAAACCGCTAACTGTATTAATTGTTTTGCAGTAGAAAAGATGAGGGTTACATAATTACTGAGACGGACCAACAGTTCAAGAAAAAAAGTTAGGGACCTATTTTTGTTCAAAATTTTTCGAAAATTGATTTTTTAAGTCTTAACAGCCATTAGCTGTCCTCTCAAAGCAAAAGATAGGTTCACCTAATGATCATTAGGAAGCCGTATTACACTTTTAGTCAACTAGTTTATGCCATAAGACTCCAAAAAATTTTAAAATCTCAAAATGAAATTCAAACTTCCATTGAAAATTGCGAAAACTGAGAGTCCAAGCAAAAAAAAAACATGAGCGATACTTTGAAAACATGTTTTTTCATTGGTCATCAATTGACTGAAAATGACATTTGTCACTGTCGGAACCTAGAAGGTTGAGAAATGACTATTCTCTAACCGAGTAAAGAAACAAAATAAAATATGAAAATTTTCTTAAAAAACAGCCCTCAAATTGAATTAGAATATTTGTTAGTGCACTTCCCTATGAGATCAGAAATAGCCTTTTTATCGCCTTTCGTCTAATGAAAACACAAAATTGTTTCATTTTGAAGCGTGAAATGTCGTTTTGAATTATTAATTTTGTAGAAAAAACAATATTTTGAACAAAAATTACGCTAAAAGTGGACAAAATCATGCCGAAAATCCCGGGTTCTCGCGAAAATTAAACTCGATAACTCCTCAAAAAAAGAAATAATTAAAAAAATTTTCTAATTTGGGATTCTACGACGAACCAGCTTTATTGATGCCACTCACATTTCTCTAATGTGAATATATCGATTGGCGAATATTGACTGAACAAAAAAAACCCATTTGAGTAAATAGTTATTCCCCCCACAAGACAGTTAACCTCACATGTCTAAACCCCATATAATTCATTCCAGCCCTCAATTTTTTCACACTTCTATAGATTCACCCCACACAGTTGCGCTGAATATTACAAGCATGTTTTCTGATAATTTAGTGGACAACTTAACCCCATGTATGGTAGCGATAGTTTCATATCAAGTAACAGAAGTCGACACGAGGCATGTCCAAATGATTATTTCGCCTACCAGTACCAATTAAATAACTGAATGAAATCATGATGAAAGGATATAGGCGTGAAATGATAGAGGGATAAAACAAATAAGGGTGAAAAGGCGCAACACCATTGAATCAAATTTGCTTCAATTCAGTTTTTTTTGTTTAGCCTATTTTTTTGTCGGTTTTTCATCAACGCCATCAAAATATTTTATGTGAGAATCCCAAACTCAAACTACTGTTTTAATTAGGCAGACCAAAACCAAATTGTAAGTACATGCTGAAACGTTGAATTTTGTCATGATACTTGCAAAATCTAATTTGACGTTTTCTGTTCTGAAATATTTCGATTTACAGGCCACAAATTTATGCTGGGAAAAACAAAAATGTTAATCTTATGAAACCTGGTTTAAATGCGATAAAATTAGCCATAGGCAGACTTTCATTGGCTTCTCCAAAAAAAAGTTTTTGATATGACGGAAAATTGAGGAACCGAAAATTACGCCTTCACAATGCAATCACCAAATAGTAATACTTGAAAAACTAAGGAACCAAAAATCAGAACCCTTCATTTGACTGTTTTTTACGAATTGTTGAAAACATTTAATCGTTTTGTTACCGCCGATATTACAAAATATGTGCTTCGTTTAACTTTTCCCTGTTTCTTTACTATGAGAGGTATACTGAGAGACTACTTATTGTGATATTTTTGTAAGAAACTTTTTGAAAAAACTTCACAAGAAAAGCATTTAAACTACTTTGCTTTCTTTTGAACCTTTTTGCAAAAACAAAAACAGCAGGGTTCAAAACAAATTTTGCAGGCAGAATTTGTCAATAAGAAAAATTGAAAAGTAACAATGACGACTCTTTTAATTTAATTTTTTTTGAAGAAAAAAATTTTCTCAATTTTTAATGAGAATTTTAAAAAGAATGTAAATGCAAAAACATTGTATCCACCAAGAGAAGAGGAGATAGAAAATTTTCAAAAGTTGAAAAACTGTTTGGAAAAACTGGTATGAGGGTTAAAAAAATAATAACTCAAAACCCTAATTGAACCAAATATAGGCGCACTAGGACGCACAGGTATGAGGAGACCAGCCATTAATGAGATTAAGGAATGAGAGAAACAAGACCCGAAACATTTAGCAACGAATGCAAAAAAAACATCACACAACCAAAGGTCATTAATGTAACCTGCACGTTTAAAGAAAGCAGATGGGACTTATTCCTAATGTCTGAAGGAGAGTAGGAAACAATACAAAAAAAGAAGATCAAAAAATGACAAAGAAACTTGGTCATTCGACATTCGAAGTTGTTTCAAAAATTAAATTAACCATAAATTTCTTATTAAAATATAACTAGATAGATTCACAAGAAATTATTTCGGAGCTAATAAAAAAAGTCATTAGTAAGATTAAATCATAACAACAAACTCAGAAACCACTCATAAATTCAGAAACATTTTACGAAAAGCTACAGTGCTGAAGAAGCCATTAAACTTATAACTGAAAAGGTTATATAGTTGAACATCATTGGGCCGGCCTTTTAAAAAGGCTTAGTGAAAAGACAACACTTAGCGTTAAAATCGTAGAATTATCAGTTGAACCTATCAACTAATAGAGAAAAAGATTCTTGATTAAGAAAAAAGTGCATCAGACTTGTTATTAGTAAGACTATTTTACAAGCTGGCGAGAAGAATAACAAAAAAATAAGTTTCGAAGACAAAAAACTTTTCTGGATTCGATGTCGTGTAAACCGTCAGTTGCAATTCTAAACGTCCAATCGGATCATTTATACACATAAAAGAGAGATTGAGACGTATTATTGTTCAGAATATGCTACACAACTACAGAAAACTGCAATTACGTGCGAAAAAATTTGAGTAAAATTTTCTGGGTACCGATACCGAAGCCACTGAAACAAAATAATTGCGTATGTTTAATTAGGCCCCCTTTCAATGCCAATGTTAACTGTATCAATGTGATAATGTGACAAGACTAAAAGGTGACAAAACTAAGATATAAAATAAATTTGAATGTAGCAAAATTCAAACAATGACTTAAACTTTGTTCAAACAAATATCTTAAAAATCATAAGTCAGGTCATAAGTCAAATATGATCTCAACTGAATGTATTAAATTATTTCATATCTACATCCAAGGATAATGAAAGTAATTGGCCCTTCTGATAGTGAGACTAAATCATAAGACTACAAAAAAAGCAACAATTGAATGTCAAACTCATGAACTTATTAAGATTTTAAGAATTGGCTTAGTCGAAGTCACAAAACCATCAGCTTTTCTTCAAAAACATAATATATGATCATTATACGGGTTTCTTTTGTCAATTTGATCTGTCACTAATGAAATTTTGTTATAGAAACTAACTTGTCTGTAACTAAGATGAAAAAAAACAAGTTTTTGAAAAAAAAAACAGCGCACCAATACTTTGGAATCTAAAAAAGTCCATTTTGAGACTGAAACTAGCCCCACCACCACTGAGGTACTATTAAGAAGACGTAGTTGTTCCAATAATTAGTGCAGTATAATTTTTTGTCAAAAAAAATCCTAATAATTAGCGATCCTAAAAACTTAAGTTAGCGAAAAGTTGAAGAAAAGCTTGTCTCTCCAACATTATTACAGAACGCAGAATTAAATATAGCCTTCATTTGAGTTGACGAACTTCGTGTCAGCAATTTATAAGTCTGTACTATAAGTCTGTAAAAAAATGCTGAATTTCCACAAATCGGGCCAAAGATTTCGATGAATCAAAAAAATTACTATATCTTTAGAGGCACACGAAGTAACGCAATTGTTATCAGTTTTAACATATTTTGAGCAAGATTGCTGAAAAATTGATTAAAAAAATCAGTCGAATATTCACACAGTTTCAAACGTCCATAACTCCTCAGAAAGAACAAATTTAAACCAATCTTTTTAACGTGATTCATTACGCTCAGCGGGGGTGGGGTCGGAAGAACTATTGAGTCTCAAAGTCAGGTCAAAACTCAAAATGTGAAGAAAGTCAGAAAGCAGTGAGTGAACAAAATGGCCTGAAGTTGGTAAAAAACGGCAAAGTTGTAAAAGCACATCATCACTTTGCCAGACAGTGGAAGCCCAAAATGTATATAATTGGGTTGAGATTTTTTAATCAGTAGTTTTGAGTGAAGATATCATGAAATATTAAAATTGTCTGAAAAGGTGACAATATTTTTGCTCAGAGAACTGCGGCGAACACATCAGCAAATGTTTGTAATAGTTAGAAAAATCTAGTGTGGTTTGAAAAAAAACTCTTAAAAACGACTAGATTTCTTTACACCCTTTGATTAAAACCTGCCGTTTTTAGGCGGGAAAATTGTACCTTTTTGCGGAAAAACGAGAAAAGTACAAAATGAATGCTAGTACAAAAACCGAAATAGTGAAAACCAGTCGTATGTTGACCAGATCTTGAATTGATATATTCTGCGCCTAACAAAATTTCTTAAGTCTCATGATAAAACTCAAATCTTTTTGCCTCAGATATAACGGCCGAGTTCTTCCCCCATACATAGTTTATATTTCCTCTTCCAGCGCGCTGATGTGGGTCGGAACAAATATTAATGCATCTGAAATCTATTCTAGCTCTATTAATGCTCTATTCTATAATCAAAGTCGTAAAAATAACAAGATAAAATTTGTTCCATTCACAAACATAAACATAAAATACTTAATGTAAAATACTTTTTATGACTCCAAACAAACATAAAAATACCTGATTTCAAATTCCGCACAAAAATTAGATTTTCTAGAAGCGCAGTCAATTCACTTTTTTTTCTGTCCCGTGGATGAACATGTATGAACAGACTTTTATAACATGGCAGGAATTTCTAATGTGATATCAGTTATTACGAAATTACATGCTGCGTGGTTAAATTTTTCATAGAGCTAATACAGCTTTTGAAATTCGCATTTTGCTTTCATCAAAACATGTAAATAAACAAATTGAACGAATTGTTTATAGAAATTACGTTGATTATTGCTTGAATTATGTACGATTCTTTCTTTTGATATCCTTGTTTCGTATAGTAAATTCGTTCTGACTACTAGACAATCAATCTTTAATTATTCAGCCTTTATTTTCTCTGAATAATTTTTAGTCATCTAAAAAGTAAAAATAAACATTGTAAAGAGCACCCGCGTTCAATTTTGATCAACGGTGGGTTTTGATCAACTAAACTTTGAGCCCGGTGACCCCAGTCGAGGTCTCCGTAATCGCCCCAAGCGTCTATTTTAGCAACCCCTCAACTTAGACTTAGTTCCCCGGATCCTAGTAACATAAAGTTGGTTTTCGGAATCAAATTCCAAGTGTTATCCAAGTCTTGGCTAAGACTTCCCAGACTTGTAAGACTTTTATTTAGACTTGCCCAGTACTGGGAAACGAAATAAGGCTTGGATTTAGACTTGAATAGTACTGATATAGACTTGGAGTTCGGTCCGGGATAGCATTTCAGTACTGAAATATCAAAATCCCATAGTATATTGTTGACTCAGTGCTCTAACAGTGTATTTTAAGAGTATCTATTCCTCAATATGTACAGTTCATCTTCAGAGATAACTTTTACTTTTTTTGTCTGAAAATAAACTGAACGTCACATTTTTTCATAATGTGCATACAAAAATCATAGGAGAAATCATGGATTCATCTTCTATTTTTGGAAAACGCGGTCAGAATAATAAAAAGCAGTATTATCTGATTACCATAACTTAAACTGATAGTCAGTATCATTAGTTTCCTACCAAAATAAGCGGCCCTTAGCTGTACTCTGCGGTAGACAAAAAACCCGACATTTACATGTAATCACATTTTTAGTCAGTTATCTTTCCTCCTAGACTATTTCCTTGTACTTGACTATAACTCATCTATTATCTATCCCGCTCTTCCTGTAATTACGACAATGCAATATACCAATTAAAGTGAGGACAGTTTAATTAATTGGGTCTTTATTTGAGTTCATAGTTTTTGGATTAACTTCAACTTTTCGCCCTTTCATTGTGAAGAATTTTTGCATTCCTCGTACGTAAAGACACAACCCCCCCCCCCCCCCAACGTCATCTCCCCCCTCCCCCTTCCAAATAAAAAGAAGAACGGTCATTACTTTAAAGATGCATTTCAGTCTCTTGAACGTTTATTCTTGTTTGACTCTGTTTGCGATCTAATATTTTTGTCTCATTCAAAATTTCACCGCCAATGGTGTCCATTTTCCAGTTTATTAACTATCCACTGCAGCGAAGCACTAGAAAGCTTAAGGCTAAAAAGAAGACAAAAAAGCCTTCAAATAGCTCCAGGCTGACGGACCTTCAAGTTCCGTTTTTTGTGCACCCTCGATCCGGTAAATACACAACCATTCACTATAAAAATAATATTACTAATAGTTATAGTTATAGTAATAATGGATTATGCTAATGGGATAAAAGTTTAGAGCCGGTGGCGGGGAACAAACTGACAAAGGCTTCCCAATATTTCTTTATTCGCTCTCTGCTTTTCTTACTTAATTATTCATGCCCCTGAGAACCTAAAATTTCCATAATTTCCTATTCTCTCTCTCGTTTTTACCATTCCCTGATTGTAAATTTATTGATATTTATAAAACTTTAATGGTAAAAATAGTGCTATTATTGCTTTTTGTTGTCATAAATTCAGAACATCGTTTATATAAGTATAAATCAGTAAAATACAATTGTATAATTTGATTTCAGTAACAACTTCTGCTTTATGAATTACAAATTACACTTTATGTTCGCTGCTCGGATTTTGTTACTAAGCTCTAATTCTGAGAAACATTAGTTCCTATTATTTGGAAAATTATTTTGAAAATAATTCAATTATTTGGAAAATATTTTCCCCTGGACTGATTGTCAAGTTTCAATCACTTCTGAATCAGCCAGACTGTAAGTATCACATCAGATCAATAATGTATCACATCTGATATTTTTAAGATTTGAATCAATTCATAAGTTTTGGCGAGTCTTGCTTGAAATTATGGCCAAAGCTAAGCAAATTTTATCTCAAGTCTTGTCCAAGTTTTGACAAGTCTTGGAAATCGTAAAAACTGCCGGCAAAGCGCCAAAAATAGCTGAGCAGTATTAAAAAGGCAGTAAAAAGCCCAAATTGGCTAGAAGAAATTCACAATTCGACTTCAAATTGGTCGCTCACTAAACAGTGAATAGCAATTACTACTAGAATGCAAGAGTGTTCTAATGATGCTCATGAGTTTTCACGATGTTGAATAGTAACAAAGGGGTTAGCTGGCAAGCTAGTTCCCGGAATTCAAAATTCGGACATAAAAGTTACGTTTTTATGATGAAAAGGTTTGTAGTTAAAATTCTTAAAAACAAGAATAAATGATTGCTCCATTTGTTAGATCAAAAAACTTCAACAAACAGTCTCTCCATTTTAGGTATGAACTTTATCAAATTGCTTTTAAGAAACTCAACATCCGATAAAATAAAATGAAAGCAAAATTTTGTTGTTTTTATCTCTTAAAGGGCTTGTGTTCAATTATATGAAGAATTGCTTCACTACAAAAAAAACAACAAATTCCGCATGTTGCCAACGAAAAGCTGCGTATGAATCCGACCAAGACAACGAGGAGAAAAGCGATAGATTTTGATGTTTTTGGTTACATGACAATTTACCCAATGCCATTATACCTAATGCCAAAATGCCCAATGCCATTATACCCAAATCACACTGACATTTTCGTTTCATAATCCGAGTACTAATTAGCAGAAAATAGCTATTAAAGGTATATATTTAACAAGCTGATAATTTAATCCCATGTTCGGTTGTGATAGTTTCATATCAAGTCCCACGGGCCAGTAAGTATGTTAAAACATACGAGTAATAGCGACTGCTAATTTGTAGTCAAATTATTGAACGAAAATATCAACTACATTGGGTATAATGGCATTGGGTATTTTGGCATTGGGTATAATGGCATTGGGTAAATTGTCCTGACACCGATGTTTTTCCGGTAAAAAATTATAAACTTCGGTGATATTTTGATTGATGTTTCTGGAACAGTATTGAGCTTTTCCCTCGCTTCCTAATGGCATGAAAGAGGATCTAATACGAGTAGCAAAGGTAACCAATATGAACTAAGATTTTTTGATAGAACTGGCGCCTAAAAATGTTATAATTGGTTTGTTCCGTTCATTTCAAATTGTTTTGGTTATTAAGTGTTCTCCTATGCCGTATGAATAGAGTGAAAACTCCAAGTATACTAGAGAAGTCAAAATGATTTCACCAAAGTTGAAACAGTAGCAAAAGCAGATAAATTGAACAAAATAATAAGCCCACAAAATTAGTTATATTGGAAGCTTGGATGGTGTAAATTAAAAAATTGGAACCATTAAAGTTTTTAAAAATTATGGCTAGAAATTAAGTCATGGTCATAAAATACAGGGCGTTGTTTTGTTGATAAAAAAACTGGCCTACTGCCCCGTATCGTGCAATTGGCCATTCATTTCGTTTGTTTTAGACTTCAAAGAAAATCACAAAACAAGAAAAAAACTAACTCCTGAAGGTGTCCCAAGCTGTTTCAAATATGTCGTCTCCAATCAGGGGCTCATGGAAGCCTCGAAAAGTTTTATATTAATTAATAAATCATGTTACTGAGAAGAAAAATTTTGATGAAGTAAAAAGAAATAAAACGTTTTTTTTTTTAATTTTTGGCAATTTTGAGATTAAGTTTGTAAAGATTTAGCCTAATGTTCTAAGTCGTCTTTTTTTCGATCTGCTAATCAGTTTTGGTTGTTGTCTTTTTGATCTCTGTCATGGAAGGTATTTTAGACATAAAAAAGTAGACGAAACGTGAATGGGTTAGAATGATTTTTTTCTATTCCGTTTCCAAAAGCTAAAATTTACTTGCCCAAACCCTACCCCCACAATGAGGCCACGCGTTTCTCTCTGTGTGAAAACGGGCTGCTGGGTCTTTGTAATTTTTTGCGCAAATTTTCCAGTCTGAAATAACGCTTTAAATAAATGATAGAAAAACATCAAATCTTATAAATCCTATAAAATCTTATAGTGGGCTTATATCTTTTACGCCCCCAGGCGCACGTGCTATTTTTTACATAGTAACGTGCTATATAACAACATAAATTTTGTAACGGGGGGGGGCGTAAAAACTGGGGGGGGGCAAAACAGAATAGATCAAAACATTCACTCAAGCTGCCAAATCTATTTCACCAAAGAAATCTGAACATTGCACCCTTACCTAGGCTGAATTCCCAGACAGAATCAGGTATGTCCATACCGAATATGAACGCACGAGGGGGGGGGGGCGTCGTGCGCTCAAAATTACTTAGTCTGGAAACATAAAAAAACTCACAAAATTTTCAACACGTATGCACGAAAGTCTTGACATAAGATCGTTCTGTCGAGGACGCTCTGGACATACCGATTACCGTCTGGTACCTCAACTTGTGTAACCAACCCTCGAGAGCATGTACTGAAATTTTGGTCAGATCATGTTGCGTAATGAAAATTTTTTGGGCCAATTCAAAGTTTTAAATGAAGAGATCGGGATTCAAAAGTCTGGCTCGAGAATTTCCCAAGAACTGGCAGGTATTGACTGAAAATTGAGCTAGCCTTATAACGTTAAATCAGACGTTATTATTTCTGGTTATAATGAATAGGGCGTTTAATTCAGTTGAGCTGTGTTGTTCAAGATTTGTTCATATTCATTTTGGTTAGTTTCTCCAAATTTGTTATCGTTCTTTCAACAAAAGTTCCTCCCTCCTGAACAAAAATTTTTAAATTGATAAAATGTTAACTTTCAAATTGAATCAAACTAGGATACCTTTTGAAACAGAAGGAAAGCGACAGTAAAAGATACTTTAAAAACACCTCATAAACCTCATAGCAGTAATTTATCCAATTGAATTAAATTTGACGTTAGCTTCACCCGAAAGACGTTTCAAACTGTGCTTTTGTTACTGAGTAAAACTGGCATTGATATTGCAACTACCAATTTTTAATTAAGTTTGAAATGGCAGAGGAACCAGCCGAAACCAGCCCCACAATCAAAATCAGTTCGAAAAACGTACTATGGTAACAATTCTGAGGGCTCTTGAATAAAAATGATTACTTTTCGGTTTAAAAAAGAAAAGCTACCTAATATACAAAAATACTGTAAATGCAAATGCTAAACTAATCTATCAAAGATAAAAATGCAAATACAAACATTCAGTTAATTTTGAAAGATGGTTTTGGCACTAGCTAAATTTCTTTCAATTTTCGCGTTAAAAGTATTGTTCAAGCTGTTCAGATGCCCAGACAACAAGAATGATCACAGCATCAAAAACTATTTGATGCAATTTGTAAAAAGTCAAATTATTTAACGAAGAGGAAGCGACTGAATATAAAACAGTGTAATGCTGAAAACAATTCAAAACTCTGATAATCATGGCGAACTTTAAGTTCTCTCTAAGCCAAAGCAATTTGATTATCACACATACGACTTAGCTGGACTGATGCCAAAGTTTTATCTATTTTTCTGGTTTTGTTGCTTCTTATGAGCAGTTTTCCCAAATTTTGTAGTGGCGAGTTACTTATAGTACGTGATGTCAGCCTGAGATGACAGTTATATGAGAGGAATTAGAATAAAAATTTTAGCGAGCATCATAATTTTGACGTTGATGTCATATTATGAGAGAGTAATAAAGGATACTGGTTTTAATTTCCAGTCATTTTCTTTAGGGTTGACGCACTGTATGTTTTTACGAGTCATTACGCCACCAATCCTACAAATCTGCCTAAGCCGCGTTTGCAAATACGAGTGACGATGTTTTGTCAACACTTCTAGTTTAGAAGAAATATGGTTAAATTTCAACGCAAATGGATAAGAAAATAACCGAACGTGGAAAGCAGTGACATATACTGCTAATTTTGAGTAAAATTGAAATGGATCACCTTACATTCACTGCTGTTCGCAAAAGCATGTAAAGCCTAATCTTAAAACATGGGGGAGCAAACAATGGTGAAAGTTCCTTGCAAATTTGCTAGCTCAAAATGTAGGCTTGGCAACGTAATGAGAGTGCAATAAACCCGGAGGAAATATTCCGAAAAACATTGCTACAGATGTTTTCTACTTTTTGTCTAAATTGGAGGCAAATTTTTGTGTTGTTTGTTATTAGAGATTACTTTTACTACAAAAGAGCTAATTTGTATTACGATTACCTTTTTTTACATAATAACATTTTGAAAAAAATTGAACACGGTATTAAAAAAAGTTTTGAAATGACCATAAATTAGGGATATTCTAGGTTTTCTATATCGTTCAGTAACTTTGTATGAAAACAGATGTTCCCAAACTGTCTCACAACTGTTATATGAAAAAGTTTGACTGAATTGTTAAATCAAAACTGATTGCTCCGCTGATATCGAGTATAGCGCCGCCTGATGTCCTCTTTACTCATTGATCACTTGTTTGCACAAGTATGTTGCTCAAAATTTTTTCCGTTTTCAATCAAATGATTTTTGGACGAGTAAAATTTTGGTGACAATCCCATAAAAACGTCATTCTTCGTAATTTGGTTTACTTTTCTTCAGAACTTATGCTAATAGAAATTTCAGCTACTTGACGATGGCTTTATTTAAGCAAATATTGAAATTATAGCAGATTAAAATTGACGGTCTCCAGTTTTTCGTTTAGCGATCTATCATATTTGAACCAGACGTACTGTCATGTACCAACAGGCATTTCAAAAATGTATTTGAACAGTGCACAATAATACAACGCCTCTAAATGAAATTAATTTACAATTTGTTCACAATTGATAAAATTGCGTAAATCATGACGTAAAAAACATTTATCAACGAATGATTGAGCTGATTAATATCAAAACTGATGTCACAATTGCCATAAAAATGCAATCAAATTGCCAGTGAAAAAGTCGTGATAGACTTCAGTAGTTGAGACTACAGTGACAATATCAAACACAGTAACTGGCAATTACATAAAAATCAAACCAGACTCATGATTATATCTCTGAAATTGTTAATTATCCACTGCAGTGCCGATACTAAATAGTAAAGTGACTATTTACCCTCAACTGTAAGTAACACCGGCACCTATCTTAGTACACGGTGAAAAAATCACGTGCTGCGAATTTTATATACAAAAAATTGTTTATCAATTCGAAAGCGAGAGTTTGAGGCGAACATTTGTAAATAATAATCTCTGTAGTCGAACTTACCAACTCTTGAAGGTACTGAAAAAATTGTTTGGCGACTGAAATCATTTAATCTTTTGTAATTGTAGTCCACACTTTTTGTTTGCTAATATTACTGTCAAAAGCGTGTGGTTTTTTATTCACAATTTCGTTATCTTAATTTAGGTTTTTAATATTCGCAGGCCTCAAAATCATTATTATTGTATTTTTTCCCGCTTGTTACCAATTCCACTAAAGAAAAAGGTAAGAGATGTGAGTGCAGCTCCCTCGGCATTCTGCTCAATTTTCGGTCACAGCTGGGTTTTTGTTTTCATTTCTGGGCCATTCCCTAACTCGTGTGTGCCCGGGTCGAGGTGTCATCGCCATTCAACGCAAAATTATGTAAGATAAGCGGTGAATGCGGAAAATTTTGTAAGATAAGCGGTGAATGCGATGAAATTGCATAAATTCACCGCTTAACTTAGTGGTGAACTTACATAAATTCACCGCTTGGAAAAAAGTGTTAAATTTTGTGAGAACAACAATGAATGCGGTGATCTTACATAAATTCACCGCTTGTCGAAGGTTTATGCAATATCTGATGTCGTATACACGTCCAGTAAGACAGTGTCGTATGACAGTGTGTATACTTGTTCCGTTGTCAGCTGCCAAAGTTTGGCAAGCGGAGTTTCTAAATGTCTATTTTGTGATCCAAGACTCTTTTTCTTCTATGACTCGTGACTCCCGAGGAAAAAGCACTAGAGCTACCGATGGCGGTAGAGCTGTAAATTTTTGAGTTTGCTACAAACTTTAATCAAATTAATTGGAGAGAAACATATACCCTTTGCACGTGCCTAATAGAAAAGAAGAGCATGTTAGAGCATATTAGAGATCGCATAAAGACGAGATTTCATAAAGTACAGTGATTAATTTTTTAATAGCTTCTTTTGTATGAGTTATAATTACTTTTTCTAAAAACTGCAAACAATTTCAATTTTCATTATCTAGAAATATGACTTTTATCAGAAGTTTTTTTTCGATCAACTGCTAGTGAATATATCACAATCTTAAATGTAGTTTTCAGGTTTATGCGGGAACATCACCCCTAAAAGTAATGTCCACATTTTTGTTCTGGTGCCACATCTTCGATATTAAAGGAAGTGAATTTCTTAAACACGTCCATTAAATTTTTTCTCTGCTTAACATCACAACGCATCATGAAAAAGACACCAAATATTGATGTAATAATTTCCGCTAAATTGTATACCATTGCTCAATTTATCTTTTGTCTGATGTTTGTTTGTTCTCTTGTCTGTTCTTATACTGTCATCTAAAATATATTTTACCGTCGATCAAAGACGAAAAAAAGCATTGAAACATAGACCTAATTAAACAAACTTTTTTCGCGTTCTTAATTTAAATAAAGCAAGCTCTGTCTTTTATAGATAGCAGTAAAGTGAAACGCTTACAGTTGTGATGCAACGACAGTTTTTCGCATTCAAAGGAACTCGTTATCTTTTTTCATGTGATTAAAACATGGTTTACATAAATAGAAACCGTAATCGTTGTATTCTTCCATTTGGTACAAAAATATTTTTAGAAATATGGTACGGAAATTGCAAAATAACATTCTCAAACAAAATAAACTAAGAAGATATAAGGTAGAAATTATCTTCGTTTATTTAATAAAAAAAGCCTAAAAATAAAAAAAAATTAGATTGCTGACTAAAAAAGAAAAAAAAATCTTCAAAATGAAAACAGTTCGCACGTATTATTGCCAAATTGCAAATTTTAAATCGATGAGTATTTTCTTTCTTTCTTGAGTAAGAATCTTTTTTTTCGAGAATGACTTATCGTCTGCAGGAATGTATAGTTTCAATTCAAGAGTACTGCGAATTACAAGTTCAACAACTAAGTCTAGCTTACTAGGCCTAACATCAGAGTAGCACATGATCAAATAATGTAAGGTTATGGGTAAATAAAACTAAACGAATTGAGCCCATTTGAATTTTTTATTAACGTAATCTTGGATGGATAAATACCATCACATAATTATTTCGTTTTCTCTCTTCAAATATATATGTATATATATATATATATATATATATATATATATATATATATAAGTATATATATATATATATATATATATATATGTATATATATAAGTATATATATATATATATATATATATATATATATATATATATATATTAAAACGCCTTTAACTTCTGTTGTCATAAAAAAAGATTAGTATCGTCAGGCCTAGGAAAAAATTCAAGAGAGTAACAGAAAACCTTATGCTTTGCCAAAGACTTCAACCATTGGATTACTTCATCTTTCACGTTAATTTTTCCAATTTTTAATAACTATTTGTGGTAACTAATCATCGAAATTTTTTTGGTTCTGACAACATTATCTTTTTTGTTTTGAAACTAGTTAGTTTGATAGTAAAATTTTATACCATGAATTTGTCGGATTTGAATTTTTAATCATTTTCCTATAAATCATTCTGTGCTAGAACAGGGATTACTTTTTTCTGGCAAGATTTTGGCGACAAAACGTATGCCTCCAATTCAATTTTTTCATTACGATGTGTCAGTTTTGTGTGTACTTTATGATCGACCACCGATTTGGTTCAATTTTGATTCAATGCGATTTGAGTAAAGATCCAAGTGCCAATTGTTACACACACTGATAACTTTTTGGCATATCGATTTTGCATATCGCTTTATTTGCTTATGAAGGCGAACGGAACGAAAAACTTGGTTAGCTTAATTCCTCGATAAGAAATTTGCAGAGTTTTAAAAGGGATTCGAAAAGATTTGGAAATGAGCAGCTTCAAAAAGATTTAATAAACGTCACTATCAATTGGTGTAATATAGCTGGGGCAGAAATAACTTTTGTCCATCCTTATTTCACGACGCCTTAAACATTGGTCCACAATAGTGATATTTTCTCCTGAAGCGTGATTTTCTGCTCAATAATTCGTAGCGGAAGTTCAGCAGGAGATAAAATTGTCTAATATTTACTGAAATAATATTTAGAAAAATTTTGGGAGATACTACTGTGATACATTAAAAAATTAGAAAAATTTAGTATCTTGAGCCCCAATTGGCTAAGTTTGCTTCCCCAATTTTGAAAGAGCCATGCACTGCACTTCTATAAAACAGAGCTCAGTGCGCTGCGTTCCTAAACAATTTTAAAAAATCTTAAAGTAAAATTTGATAAGTTTATCTGACATTTTAGCGTTCTTTTCACTGAAAGTTTTCGAAGTCCTAACTGTTTGATGAATATGCATAAATGATTTTATAATTATTTCAACGTTTTTTTTTCTTTTTTATCTGAATTAATCTTGAAGCTGATATGTTTTTGGTTGCAAAAGGTGACTATTATAGTTTTCAAAAGTATTCGAAAGTTTCTTCTTACTAAAAATTGAGTTTCAGGTTCTGCTTCCTTTTTTTCAGAGAAATTCAAAAACTTTCAAGATCTTCTTTGTTCAATTTTTTGTTTGCTCTTTCGTACCATTCAATTCATTTTATTCAAGATCATTTTATAATGACGAGGACTTTGTTTGCTGTTTTATTCCATTTAATAAAAAATATTGAAACCAGCCAAATGTTGTTTGCTTTAAAAAAGTAACCTGAAAATACCAATCCATCAATTTTCGTGTCTTTGATTCTATACTATATAATATTTTGATCGGGATTTCTTTTATAACTTTTCTTCGCACAAAAAAAAACACTTGAATGGAATGACGTTACTGTAGATTCGATTTTCAGTCGTACAATTTTTGCAAAAAACCAAAGTCCTCAAAGAGCATTCTTACTTGACCAGCTTCATGATTACCCAATTGAGCGTTATTAGAGAAGTAGTTTTGGACGATAATGAAACAATGTACCACATAATCGGCAGAATGGAATATCAGTCGACCGTATCAAACTTTTAAGAATCTCTCAAAAAATCTTCAAACGATCAACATCAATATTGTGCAAGAATGCATTTTTCTTCAAGGAAAAAAATTTTTTCCCGCAAAACGCATAGTTTTATTTACTTTTTGACCAGTCTCGACAAATTGGGAGCAAAAAGAGGGAGAGTTAAAAACAGGGATATTTTGAAAGATAATTTTCCTCATGAAATGCAACGTTTGCATTTAACTGGGGACTGCAAAGAAATATTAAACCAACTTGTTTTCTTTTTATTCAAAACTTATTTGTTTTATGTTTTCATACCTGCTCTTTAATTATAACATCCAAGGACAAATTTAAATCAATACATCGTGAACAAATTTATTTACTCAAGCACTTTGACAACTTAAGTTCCTGTGTCCAATCTTAATAAAAAAGCTTCACTGTTTCTTTGAATTCCTGGTGACTGTTGAAAAATTAATTTTTCAATTTTTTTTATCATTGAATGTGAATCAGAGAATTGTTGATATTGAGAAATGATTAAACAAAGCCACCACGCCGATCAGTTTTTTAATTTCAACATTTTAATTAACATGCAAAATATCGTATCTTCCAAACCCCTCCCCATAAAGCGCACCTTTGAAACGATACGTCGGTAGTGTAGAAAATAAGACACAACGATTTACATTCATTGTGATATGAAATTCCATTTTAATCCCCTAATACTATCTTTAAAATATTCCCAAATGTCATCTTTCATCTGACCTTGATACTAAAAACAGCTCTGCATTAAATTTGGTACGCTAACGTTATATTCGAATGAACAATATCATATTCTCAGCTGGCTTTTCGGCAGTGATTTTGTCCAATATTTTTTGTGAACAATAGCATTAGAAATAACTTTAAAAAATTTATGTTGCAGGTTTCTTAGAATTAACTTTTAAAAAGAAATATCCAATTGTAAAACTGCTGTTTTAGAATATACCTTCAATTATTTAGTGGTGCTTGTTTAAAAACAGAACAAAGCCCTGAAACAAAAAAAAACAAGTTTCTGATTTAAGCGACTTAATTCCTTCCCCTCATTTTATATTTTTTGCGGAAACTTTCATCAGATGTTTGTTGTTTTATTAAAATTTGATGTTTTCTGCTTTTATTCACGTATTCATGATGATGCTTCCATTAATAACTATGCTGATACATTAAAAAAAAGTTTTTAGTTAATTGCATTATGTTTTGTCATTGTCAAAATTGGATTCATTTTTGCCAATTGACCTGCTAATTCACTCAAATTTTTACCAAATCAACTTCGTGAAATTTATTTTTTCATTCTTCTAACAAAGACTTTTCTAGCAAACTGCCACCGCAGTACTCACAAGAATTCCACTAAAAATTAGTAGTCTTTAGTGAGCAATTTCTTATGAATTGTTTTCACAAAGAGATGTTGGATGTTTCAGATGTACGGGTAGAAGGTCATTTTGCACAGATTTATTATGATATATCTTTCATGTGATTCTGCCGCAAATCTGCCAGTACCAATCAACTGATTGATATTTCCTTATTCTAACTTTCAATGTTCTCTCTTATGAATTGAGAACTTGGCGACTCAATTTCAATAATATTTCTTCTTGCCTTCATTTCAAATAAAAATGTCACTTTTATCATCTTGTTGTTTTATTCATTGGGTAATAATAAATATGAATTTTGCAAAAAAAGATTAAAATTGAGACCAATTTTCACTTCCTTAGTTGATTTTAATAAGAAATCCCGCAACTTTACAATAAGGTAAAATGAAACAATATTATGTTTTATGAGTAAAGCTCATTATTTTCATGGCTCCGACAAATTGTTTTCGTAAAATTTTAATAAATTCTTGAGATTTTCAAGCATTTGATGTTCTTGTTGTAGTCTTCTGGCTGAGTCTAATTACTTAATATTTGTATAGGGTATCTAGGGAGCTATTTAAGAAATTATCTGATGGTTTCACTTAATACATAATGCTTTTTTTGGTAATATAACGCGTTATGTATCCAAGATTCATCACTTAACTTTGATATAAATTTTTTTTGGTCAAATTAGCTATTTTGTAACATTTTTGAAAATCTTTGTTGTAATGAAAAAGCTGCAGGAACAGGACCAGTTGGTCTAGTAATGGAAATCTATAGTTCAAAAATTAGTCGGATTGAAATGGGGCCGTGTATATATTTTTTGAAATACTTTTGCCTATTTTGTGATTTTATTGTTAGTTAAAGACCAGAATGATTTCATATCAAACTTCAATAATTGACAGCTTAAATTTAAAGGCAGAAAGGAGGCCAATGAGTATACATAATAGCTTCAGCGAAAACCATGTGGTTTTTTTGGCTTCAACGTTTGCATGAAAAGGTTCGTGAAAGTTTAAGTTTTGCCTGTGCTAAGTATTAATGTGTAGTCTTTTGTCTTAGTCCCCTTTATGACATGTACGATTGCCTTCCTAAGCACTAGCAAATTAAACTAACAACAATTTGTAAGTTGTAAACTTGCTGTTGTTATGTCATATGGTTTTATTAAAATTGATTTCAAAAAAATAATAATATTTTTTTGAGATTTGCATTTTTTAATCTTGTTTTTGCAGTCTTTAAGAGTAGTTTCTCTAAAGGGAAAGTTCACATTTTTTTCATGGAATTATATTATAGGCTTCATTTTTGTTTTTTATTCTCCTGGCTGTTGATCTCTTTGGAAGGAGACCAACTTTTTTAGTCTCAAAATGCCCAGTGGTTTTTTCATTGTTTAATTTTTGCGCACTCTGCGCTCTTTTTATGTGATAACTATAATCAAGGTGTGAGGAACATGGTGGTCGGGACATGTGGATACGCTCTTTATTTAGAACCCTTAATATTTTTTTTGTCGTTTTTTGTTGTTGTGTCGTTCTTGTTGTGTTGTATTTAAACGTCTGTCGTTTTTTTAAACCTGATGTAACTAGGGAAGGCGCTGTAAACAGGACCCATTTTTTTTGTTCTCCCATTTTAGAGCTCCCTAAAAATTTGTCAAATAGAGACGTGGACTCAATTACAGGCTTTTGCAGAGTAAAATATGTACACCGTAATATATTGTAAATGCTATTTTTCCTTGACATATCTGACTGCCATGTGTGATAGAAAATCTAGGTTTTTCTAAAAAAAACCTTAGGGTTAGCTTAGTGTTGATTTTTCAGTTTCAATCAGAGCGATTAATATTTGAATACTTCTTGGAATATTTGTAGTTGCATAATGCCGAAAGCTTTATAAAATGAAATTTGCTTACGCTTTAATCTTTGCCGCCAGTTATTATATAAGAAAACTGAGAACTTTGCTGGTATGTAATAGGAACGCAACAATTGCGCGACCTGGGGATTAAGGAATTTATGAGATAACTAAAAGATATTTTGTAAATCGAGTCTGATATCCCTAAATGTGACAATAGTTGTCGTGGTCGATAATACGGGTCAAAGAATTCAATAAGTTGAAATTTAAATTAAATTTTGAACTGAAAATATGCAAAAATTAGCTTGTATTTATAGTGGTTATCTATGCAAAAATATACAGAGAAAATTTAGATTAGCTAAAATTATTTTACATGATTGGCATGTGAATAGATCTTAACTCCGAATCCCGGAGGTGATTTTCTATTTTCATCAACATTTCATGTGAATCATATATGGCTTGGGTACAATCGAGTTCATTAGTTGGAGGTCGGTGGACGTTAGAATCAGGTTTCTGTTGGTGGGAGAATTTATTTCTGACATATGATTGATAGGTCAATATGATAATGGTAGCGCCAAAACAAAATTAGAATTGAGTTTAGTTATGTGGCCATTACTTATCGACACAGCAATAAAGTTCGTCAGGTAAATTCTTCTTGCGTTCTTTGAAACTTTAATATAAAAAATTTCTAAGTTTCTTGATGTTTCGTTGAAACCATCACATCCTCCCTCCTTTTTTAAGCAATTTTGTGGGTATAAGTTCTCCAAATCTGTCGGGTTGTTTTCTGTTTCTTATTGAAGTTCGAGAAGGCTCTGAGGTTTCGGGTTGTTGGTGCTCTGCAAATGATGTTGCTGCGGAAGTTTTATCTTGAAGTGAAGGTCCCACATCTGTGCTCTGAAGTTGTTGTTCTGATAGAGATATGGTCTCCTCCAATGCTGGTTCAATTTTCACATTGTCCTCGTCTGGTCTCGCAATTTGGTTGCAAAGAGATTATTGAGTAGTTTGTGGTCAGTCTGTAGGGTAAATTGTCTTCCAAGAAGGATTTGTTTTCGTCTTGTGACCACAAACACAATTGCCTGTGCTTCCCGTTCTATGTTCGCGTGGTTTTGCTCCGCTGGAGTCAATTGTCTTGATACATATATGACTGGATGCCTTGCGAAAGAACCCCGCCAAGGGCTTTTTCAGAGGCGTCAGTAGTAACGATTGCTTCTTCTGGTAGACTACATAGCTGTACTAATGGGTTAGCACATAATTCATTTTTTATGTCTTCTAAAGCTTTGTGTTGCATTTTGCCCCATGAGAAATCGCTATTTCTCATGTTATTTAAGGGTAGCATTTTTGTTGCAAAATCAGGAATCATTCTTCCGTAAAAATTAGCTAGCCCAACAAACGATTCGAGTTGTTTGTTATTAGTTGGTGCGTTTGCATTTTTTATTTCTTCAACATGTTAGGGATCTGGTGCTATTCCTTCCTTTGAAATGGAGTATCCCAAAAAGCTAACGCTATCGACTGGTATTGAGTTAGATTTTTTCTCATTAATAGTAAAGTTTTTCTCACGTAGTCGACTCTTGACTACAAGCATTCTCTTTTCGAACTGCTCCTTGGTAGTTCCATACACCAATACATCGTCTTGAAAAATCACAACACCTTTGATTCCTTTGAGTGTTGATTCGATGCAATTCTGGAAGATTGAAGAAGAGATTTTCAATCCCTGAGGTAGTCGGCACATCTTGAACAATCCCTGAGATGTGTTGATTGTTCATATATCTTTTGCTTCTTCGTCAAGTTCAATTTGATAGTAGGCATCTGAGAGGTCAATTTTGCCAAATTATGAGGCCCCATGTAGGTTGTGGAAGATCGTCTCCATTTCTGGTATTGGGTAGTCCTCATCCATGACCTTGCCATTTATGTGCACTTTCAAGTCCACGCAAAGTCTCAGTTCTCCACTCTTCTTTCTCTGCCACACCACTGGAGATGCATTAGTGACTCCTCATGGCTGTACCGGTTCAAGGATGCCTTGTCTGACCATTTGTTCCAGCTTCTCTGTGACCTTGTCTTGAAGAGGTAGAGGTATTTTTCTGGCTTTGCAGAACATTGGCTGTGTTCCTGGTATCAACTTCACATGAGCTTTGTAACCCTTCACAGCAGGTAGGTGCTCGGCTGTTATGTTGTTCACGCCGTGCTTGGGTAGAAGGTCTCCACCAAGTAGTCCAAATTCTTTATCAGACTGCACAACTGCAAGTTGTTTTTGAGTGAGCCTGCTTCCGTTCCACTCAACGTCACAAGTAAGTGATCCCAGAAGCGTTAATTGATGACCATCATAAGCTTCAAGATGTCTTATCTTACCATCCAACTGAGGTTTACCAAGCTCAGTCCATATTTTTGATGATATCACTGTGCTATCTGCACCAGTGTCTACCTGCATTTTTACTTTTCAGTTATTTATTGAGATATATTCCCATGTCACAGATTTGTTCTTTAGTATGAAACATTCCCATCTCCGATGCTGGAGATGCTCGCTCTGAAGCAACATTTTCTTCTTCGCAAAAGTTATTCTGTTTATTGTACTTACCTGAATTTGGTTGGGGTTTGCTTCTACACATTTTTGAGAAGTGTCCCACCTTTTCACAGCTGTTGCATTTCTTACTTAGCGCTGGACAAGGTCTACTAAAGTGTGGCTTACCTCCACACCTAGTGCACATGTTGTTGCTTTTATTAGTCGTAACTATTTCATTTGGTTTTCGAAAAGTCTTTTTGAAGTTGAACCCAACTTCTTCTTTCACCGAAAAGGGCTTATTACCTGATGAAAAAATTGCAAAAGCCATTGCTTGACTTCTGAATTGTAAATTCTCGGTCATTTCAGTAACCGACATTGCTGGTTTTGCTTTAATACCGTCTAGTAGTCTAAGTTTTGCTTCAGGGTCCCTCAAACCTGAGATAAACTTTATTTTTACCAACTCCTCTTCGGGGTTGGCCGCTGTTTTCAATTTTTTGAAGTCACAATAGCGTGCTTCTTCTCTAAGACGTGCTAGGAAGTCGTCGTCTGACTCCCCTACACCTTGGATTACGGACAGAAATTTAGCCCTTTCAGCCGTTACTACTCTCTCTTTAGGAGAAATATAATTTTGAATCGCCAATCTGATGTCTTTATAAGGAGTGTCTATCAAATTCCTAGGACTCATTAAGCTCCTAAGTTTAATAATTGCATCTTGCCCGCACATACTAAGAAAGAGATTGGTTACCTGTAGGTCCTGTACAGTACCATCGGTGTTGACCTTGTCCTCTTTCTTCTCTGCGCGACATTTCGCCACAAAAGACAAAATCCACGCAGTAGCTGATTCTGCATTCTGTAGATCCAAAATTTGTCTGTCTGTAGCTGGTCTGGACACCATTGTCGTGATCGATAACACGGGTCAAAGAATTCAATAAGTTGAATTTTAAATTAAATATTGAACTGAAAATATGCAAAAATTAGCTTGTATTTATAGTGGTTATCTATGCAAAAATATACAGAGAAAATTTAGATTAGCTAAAATTATTTTACATGATTGGCATGTGAATAGATCTTAACTCCGAATCCCGGAGGTGATTTTCTATTTTCATCAACATTTCATGTGTATCATATATGGCTTGGGTACAATCGAGTTCATTAGTTGGAGGTCGGTGGACGTTAGAATCAGGTTTCTGTTGGTGGGAGAATTTATTTCTGACATATGATTGATAGGTCAATATGATAATGGTAGCGCCAAAACAAAATTAGAATTGAGTTTAGTTATGTGGCCATTACTTATCGACACAGCAATAAAGTTCGTCAGGTAAATTCTTCTTGCGTTCTTTGAAACTTTAATATAAAAAATTTCTAAGTTTCTTGATGTTTCGTTGAAACCATCACATCCTCCCTCCTTTTTTAAGCAATTTTGTGGGTATAAGTTCTCCAAATCTGTCGGGTTGTTTTCTGTTTCTTATTGAAGTTCGAGAAGGCTCTGAGGTTTCGGGTTGTTGGTGCTCTGCAAATGATGTTGCTGCGGAAGTTTTATCTTGAAGTGAAGGTCCCACATCTGTGCTCTGAAGTTGTTGTTCTGATAGAGATATGGTCTCCTCCAATGCTGGTTCAATTTTCACATTGTCCTCGTCTGGTCTCGCAATTTGGTTGCAAAGAGATTATTGAGTAGTTTGTGGTCAGTCTGTAGGGTAAATTGTCTTCCAAGAAGGATTTGTTTTCGTCTTGTGACCACAAACACAATTGCCTGTGCTTCCCGTTCTATCTTCGCGTGGTTTTGCTCCGCTGGAGTCAATTGTCTTGATACATATATGACTGGATGCCTTGCGAAAGAACCCCGCCAAGGGCTTTTTCAGAGGCGTCAGTAGTAACGATTGCTTCTTCTGGTAGACTACATAGCTGTACTAATGGGTTAGCACATAATTCATTTTTTATGTCTTCTAAAGCTTTGTGTTGCATTTTGCCCCATGAGAAATCGCTATTTCTCATGT